>NC_041393.1:376546633-376576644 GCF_002162155.2 Triticum dicoccoides
GGTGTCGTCCAATGCATGTGCCGAAACTTGATTTGCTCTAACATAGAACAAGGAGCAAAGAGGAAACACATCTCATGTGTTGGGTCAAAGGGATAGCTTGTGGGCGCCTACAGATGTCGATCATTCTTCGGTTTCTGAGAACAAAAAATAACCACTAAAACACATATTCTACAAATTACCAAAACAAGGATCCCAAGGTTTATATAATCGTGATGACAGGTCACTACAGATACATTTAGATGATAAATGTCTATACTGACCGTATCATGGCACATTAATGAAGCTTGAGATACGCGACTTCCCACTGGGTCACCCATCCTTAGACTACTGCAGCCCCAGCATGCTTAAATTCCGTGTTCTATTTGACTAGGTTAGCCGATGGGAAGCCGCCCCTTGTTGATAAGAATTTCCTCCTTACCTTTACGACGTTTCATGCTGGTCACCCTATAGGACCTACTCCCTACTATCACACACATTTATGCTTTTAGAAACTATGTGCAATATTTACATGGCCGATGTGTTGCCGCCTATCCTTCTATGAGCACTGACACTGGCAGCGGGAACCCGATGGGAGAAGAGGCGGGAAACTGATGGGTGAAGAGGCGTGAAACCGATGGGAGGAGTGGTGGGAGACGGTAGCGTGTTTGGATATATAACAACATTAATATGAAAAACTTAGTAAAGAAGGAATCGAGAGCTAGCACGACACATGAGTACAGTGCTTACTGACGGGTGATAGACGGTTGACTAGAACTGCTTTAAATATTCAGGGTTCGTTTGGCCCTTTTTATACATTATAATTAAGTTTTATAAGCATTAATTTAATGTGCATAATTCAAATTAGTGCACCACAATGGCTACAAAAATCATGCATGTGTCCTTGGATGCATGTTTAGGTCCCATGCAAAGAATGGGAATGAATTACAACTTACTCGGTGTCTGGCTCGACCTCAGACATTAAGAATCTCGGTTCTAAATTCCCATATATCCAAAACTCACCCAAAAATCGTGAAACTTGGCATGGTGTCATGACATGGCACATATATGTCATGGAAAAAAATTGTCCATTTTGGGGCAAGTTTTATTACAAGCCTCTTACAAACCGGAGCTTCTCTCAAGAAGCCTCGTGGTAACGATAATCGTGTTCCCCTTGTGGGTGAAACGATAATCGCTGCCTCTTTTCGCCTTGTATTTTTTCTATAGGCAACATGGAACGAAATGATATCCGTACTGAAATTTAAAATTATTAAGGGTTTGTTTGGCCTTTTTATACATTAATGGAGTTTCCTAGGCACTTAATGTCCATAACTCAAATCTGAACTACAAATACATGCTCTAGTACACCAAAATGGCTAGATAAATCATACATGTGTCCATGGGTGCATGTTTAGGTCACATGCAAGGAATGTGAATGAACTACAACCATATCGACATCGTGGCTTGTCCTCAAACATTTGGAATCTCAGCTTTAAATCACCTTAAATTGAAAACTCATCACAAAATCATGAAACTTGGCATGGTGTCACATCATGGGACATATATGTCGTGGTAAAAAAATGTTCAATTTCGGAAGCTTTATTATAAACCTCTTACAAACTGGAGCCTCTCGCAAGAACCCTCATGTTTTTGACGGGGAAACGTATCTCCTTGTGGGCGAAAAGAAAATTGTTCCCTCTTCTCGCCTTCTATTTTTTTCTACACACAACATTGAACAATGGGAGATTCATGCTGAACTTTGGAATTATTCAGGGTTTGTTTGACCTTTTTTATACATTACTTGAGTTTTCTAGGCATTTAATGTCCATAATTCAAATCCGAACTACAAATTAAATACATGCTCCAGTGCACCAAAATGGCTAGAAAAATCGTATATGTGTCCTTGGGGTGCATGTTTAGGTCCCATGTAAGGAATGGGAATGAATTCAACCGTCTCAGCGTCCTGACTTGGCCACAAACATTGTGAATCTCAGTTTTTAAATCTCCTTAAATCCAAAACTCACTAGAAAATCATGAAACTTGGCATGGTGTCACGACATGGCACGTATATGTCATGGTAAAAATTGTCCAATTTGGGCCAAGCTATATTATAGGACTCTTGCAAACAGAAGCTTCTCGCAACCCTCGTGGTTCCGGTAAGGAAACATGCCCCTCTTGTGGGTGAAACGATAATTGCCGCCTCTTCTTGCCTTGTATTTTGTTTTCTATAGGCAACATAGAATAACACGAGTGTTGTCCTGAAATTTGAAACTTTACAGGGTTTGTTTGGCCATTTTATATATTAATTGAGTCTTCTAGGCATTTAATGTAGTCCATAATTCAAATTTGAACTACAAGCACATGTTCCAGTGAGGCAAAATGGTAGGAAAATCGTACATGTGTCATTGGGTGCCTGTTTAGGTCTCATTGAAGGAATGGGAATGAATTACAAACGTCTCGTCATCCTGAAACATTGAGAATCTCGGTTTTTAAATCCCAATAAATCAAAAACTCACCCAAAAAACATGAAACTTGCCATGGTTTCATGACATGGCACGTATATGTTGTGGTAAAAAATCGTCCAGTTTGAGACAAGGCGCACACATTAATAGCCAACGAAGTCCTGTTGAAACAAATAGCTGACACGTAATATCGCAAATGGTTGTATTATATGAACCGTGTGTGTTCCCGTAACCATTGAAGTGCGGCCATGCGTCCCTCGTTTCTTACGGGATAGTACTACCTAAATCCTCATTCATTGGTCATCTTTGTATTTTGTGCCAAAATTTAACCATACTCGGTGGCGTGCATGCAACTGTTTGATTAGATGCGACAAGTGATACGTCTCCAACGTATCTATAATTTTTGACTGTTCCATGCTATTATATTACCCGTTTTGGATGTTTATGGGCTTTACTATACAATTTTATATCATTTTCAGGACTAACCTATTAACCGGAGGCCTAGCCCAAATTACTGATTTTTTTGCCTATTTCAGTGTTTCGCAGAAAAGGAATATCACACGGAGTCCAAACGGAATGAAACCTCCTTGAGAGTTATTTTTGGAACAAAAGCAATCCACGAGACTTGGATTAGACGTCAGGGAAGCTTTGAGGAAGCCACGAGGGTCCAGGGCGCGCCCTACCCCCCTGGGCGTGCCCCCACCCTTGTGGGGCCCTTGTGGCTCCCCTGACCGACTTCTTTCGCCTATATATATCCATATACCCTAAAAACATTGAGTAGCATAATAGATCGGGAGTTCCACTGCCGCAAGCCTCTGTAGCCACCAAAAACCTATCGGGAGCCCGTCCCAGCACCCTGCCGGAGGGGGGATCCCTCACCGGTGGCCATCTTCATCATCCCGGAGCTCTCCATGACGAGGAGGGAGTAGTTCACTCTCGGGGCTGAGGGTATGTACCAATAGCTATGTGTTTGATCTCTCTCTCTCTCTCTCGTGTTCTTGATTTGGCATGATCTTGATGTATCACGAGCATTGCTATTATAGTTGGATCTTATGATGTTTCTCCCCCTCTACTCTCTTGTGATAAATTGAGTTTTCCCCTTGAAGTTATCTTGTCGGATTGAGTCTTTAAGGATTTGAGAACACTTAATGTATGTCTTGTTGTGCTTATCTGTGGTGACAATGGGATATTCACGTGATCTACTTGATGTATGTTTTGGTGATCAACTTGCGGGTTCAGTGACCTTGTGAACTTATGCATAGGGGTTGGCACACGTTTTCGTCTTGACTCTTCGGTAGAAACTTTGGGGCACTCTTTGAAGTAGTTTGTATTGGTTGAATAGATGAATCTGAAATTGTGTGATGCATATCGTATAATCATGCCCACGGATACTTGAGGTGATGTTGATGTATCTATGTGACATTAGGGTTTTGGTTGATTTGTGTCTTAAGGTGTTATTCTAGTACGAACTCTCTGATAGATCGAATGGAAAGAATAGCTTTCTGTTATTTTACTACAGACTCTTGAATAGATCGATCAGAAAGGATAACTTTGAGGTGGTTTCATACCCTACAATAATCTCTTTGTTTGTTCTCCTCTATTAGTGACTTTGGAGTGACTCTTTGTTGCATGTTGAGGGATTGTTATATGATCTAATTATGTTATTATTGTTGAGAGAAGTTGCGCTAGTGAAAGTATCAACCATAGGCCTTGTTTCCTAGCATTGCAATACCATTAACACTCACTTTTATCGCTTGTTACCTTGCTGTTTTTATAATTTCAGATTACAAAAACCTATATCTATCATCCATATTGCACTTGTATCACCATATCTTCGCCGAACTAGTGCACCTATACAATTTACCATTGTATTGGGTGTGTTGGGGAGACAAGAGACTCTTTGTTATTTGGTTGCAGGGTTGTTTGAGAGATACCATCTTCATCCTATACCTCCCACGGATTGATAAACCTTAGGTCATCCACTTGAGGGAAATTTTCTACTGTCCTACAAACCTCTGCACTTGGAGGCCCAACAACGTCTACAAGGAGAAGGTTGCGTAGTAGACATCAAGCTATTTTCTAGCGCCGTTGCCGGGGAGGTGAGTGCTTGAAGGTATATCTTTAGATCTTGCAATCGAATCTTTTAGTTTCTTGTTTTATCACTAGTTTAGTCTATAAAAGAAAACTACAAAAAAATGGAATTGAGTTTGCCTCATACGCTTCATATTTTTAATATCTTTCATGAGAATGATGGAAAGGAAAAGTGTGCTCAAGTGCTAGTAGAAGAAGTCTATAAAATGTTTGGCACTAAATCTTTGAATGAGGAGCATGATTGCAATTTTGTTAGTATGAACTCTTTGAATATCCATGGTACTAATGATGATTGCATTAGTCATGATGAAAATGTCTCTTATAAGCATGTCAATTTTTGTGGAGTGCATAGAGTTTGCAAGTACACACCAAATATGGAAGAGAGATTTTGCAAGAGGCATAAGTATTTAGAAACTAAATGGTTGCAAGAAAGGCTAGATGCTTGTGCTGAAAATTCAAAATTTCTTTGCCATCCTTGTGAACTTTGCAATGAACATGATCATTTAAATCCCCAATGCAAATTGTTTCATGATCGAATCGTGTCCAAAAATTGTGATGACATGATTTCCCTTGCACATCATAATGAACTTAGTTTGCTTATGGGTTATGAATAAATAAAACTTTTAACTAAAGATTTGCCAGAATTTGTCCTTGTTAAAGTTCTTGAATTTGATCTAGAAGAAATTTTTATGTATTGTGCGGTGAATTGCATTGAAAATCCTTATATTGCCAATTACATAAAGAAAAGAAAGCAAATAGAAGATGAAGAGAATACTAATGAAAGGGAAGAGACTTCCCAATATCCTCCTATTATTTCTTATGATGAATCAGGTAACGAGGAGGAGCTTTCTATTCAACCAATCTCATTAATAAGGAGCT
Organism: Triticum dicoccoides; assembly: GCF_002162155.2. Classification (NCBI taxonomy): domain Eukaryota; kingdom Viridiplantae; phylum Streptophyta; class Magnoliopsida; order Poales; family Poaceae; genus Triticum; species Triticum dicoccoides. Next base: position 376,552,042 of record NC_041393.1, read on the forward strand.
CAAAAAAGAGGGTTAAACCCACACATGATGTGAAGAAGAAAAAGAAAAGACGGAGAAGCAAAGGTAGAAAGGTATCCCTCCCAAATGATGTTGCTCCTATTACTCATTGTGATGATGATAATTGCTATACTATTGTTACTATCCATACTATTAATGATGAGAGTGATTATGCTTATGATATGAAAAGGGCAAAGCTTGGGGGTGCTATGTTTGATGAGAATGACATGTTTGAGAATATATTTGCTGCAATTAATGTTTGGCCCAATCTTGGGGATGCTACGTTTATTGAAGATGATATTTTTAGCCTCCCAAGTTTTGATGAGCAAATTTATTATGATGGTAGCATGCCTCCTTTTATGATTGTTATATTCATGAAAGTAGGTTTGGAAGAGTGTCAACTCTAGGAAGTAATGATCCCACTATTTTGGAGGGTGTTGAATCTTATAATATTTATGAAAGTGGATTTGGAGAGGTCATGACTTTACTTAGTGATGAATCCACTATTTTGGAAGAGGTTTCAATTGATTATGACGAGAACGAAGTTGCTACTTATGATGATTATTATGATGAGAGCTTGTTCGAGGGCTCTGTGGCGCATGAGGACATCTCTGTTGTGGTTGCCGCATAGCAGCGGGACCTCTCTAGTGCTTCCTCAGCCTTGGTCTTTGCTCCCTGGTTATATGTCGACATGAAACTCCTCCTACCGGTTCAGGCGGAACAACTTGACAGGAAATACCTGTTTTGTGGGTGATGAGGAGAGGAAGTGTGAAGTAAGATTTAAGTGGGTTGTTTTTATAGCCCAGTGCTATGTGTGAACACATTTAGGTTTGATTAGTGTGAACTGGTTTACAATTACTTATTGCATTGCAATCTGGAATGTGACGAGAAACAAGGTCAAAATTTATTGATGGTTTTGGGCTCAAAGCCCGAAACACACCTTCATATGGCTGCCTGTTTCTATTGTTCTGGCTCATCATAAATAGTTCTTATGGGTCAACCGTATGCCACACATCGCACATTCATCAGAAGCCCGAAATGGTTCTCACATGGCGTACGTGGGCGCACAGTCTTGGATATACGTGTACGTGTCTGCCCACTATCACACACGGTCCAGATATCACCATCGTGTCCGATGGATGCGCCATCGCGCCTCCCACGGGGTGCTAGAAGGTTCACCAGAATTGCAATATGCAGGTGTGATTGCTCGCCGTTGAGGCGGCCATGGCACGCTCTGCTCGTCGTTGAGGCGGCAGCGGTGCGCCCTGCTTGTGTCCGTTTGCGCGTTTTGCTCTCCATTGAGGCGGCCGTAGCGCGCTACGCTCTAGCGTCCCTGCACGGGCTCTACTCGCCATTGAGGCAAATTTACAATGGTAACGGTTAATAATTGTCTTACATATTTAGGACAATTTAAAATGCCACACGTGGCAACACCCAAGACACTCATGACCTACATATGCTTAGTGAATTAAAATGTTGATATGCAACATTTGGATACAATTATAATAAAATATAGGCAAATGGGCTAAGTTGGTGGACTTCCGATGACGGTCTTCTCTGACTCCATGATCAGTATAGCACCCTTGCAGACGTTCATTCCAAGTGTCTGACCCGCCTCCGCCTACGGAGCTGCTGGAGGTGGGAGGCTCTTGGGGCTGCTGGGCCTCTTCCAGTAGAGCTTTAGAGCGTGAAATCGCGCACATGACGTGCCCTCAGGACCGCTATATTTCCATGTCTCTGCCCCGGTAGCAAATTCCGTCAATCACCTGCATCCTCAAGATACTACGTTGGTGATGTTCTACTTTGTCGGTGACGTCAACTCTGCCAAGGGTGCACTCAAGCTTGGCCACCAAATTGTCAGGATCGAGGTTGACACGGCAACCACCTACAATGATGAAGCCGCAGACTGGCTATCTCATAATAGAGATGAAATGGTCCTTTGCCCATTCCTGGTGGGGCATCAGGCTCTCGATGAGCGCCGGTGACGGCGGGTCTTCGGGTGGGTAATTGGTCATGCCGCCTAGCAGCTCTAGATCTTTTGCATAGTGGATGGCAAACTGCTCATCACACTTCCTCTGCAATATGTCGATTGTGCGCCCAAGGACTGTAGCGACGATATAGTTGTCGATGGGCCATGGTGCCTACACCGATCGGTGAAGCTCTTGCCCCCCCCCCCCGACCTGCTCCGACTTGTTCTCCTTGCCGAAGATGTAACACAGGTAGGGGTCGACGTTGAAGCTTTGGTCATTTCCTAGCATACTTGGAATAACTAATGGTAGATGGGCAAGGACTAGATCTGCACACAATCTCACGATGGTGTGTTGCCGCCTAGGTCATATGCAGCAAGCCATTAGCTAGTGGCGGAAAACTGATGAGGGAAGAGGCGGGGATTTTACAACCCATGTGTAGCGTGGGAAGCATTCGCTGGAGCGCAGAAGCCTTCCCTGGAGCGCGGGAAGACTAAGTGGAGCATACAACCCGACTATCGTATGCGGTGTCACGTGTTATCTATCACAGACGTGTTAACATAAGGAAATGTATGTGTTACTTACTAATCATCACACACGAGTACTGACAGACGCATCATGTGCGATACTCCTAGCCACCGCAAGCAATTAGTTTGCATTTTTCAAAGTTCTTTGTACACACAGAATAGCACACGAATTAACTATACTAACCATGTGTGTTATATTTTCTCATCACAGAAGTTCATCTAAGTGGGCTGTCTGCCGCGTATCACGCACGTCTTGTTTACACAAATCATTTGTGTTCTTTTGGCTCATTGCAAACAGTTCATCTATGTGAACTGTATGCCACATATCACACACATCTTGTTAAGTTGAACCGTTTATGTTTTGTTCCCTAATTGAAAACAGTTTGTCCGAGCGAACCGTATACTATATATACCACACACCTTGATCTGGCTAACCTTTTTTGTTGCATTCCCTAATAGAAAACAGTTCATCGGAGCGAACTGTATGCCATATATCACACACACCTTGATATGGCTGCCCATTTCTGTTATTCTGTCTCATTGCAAACAGCTTGTATGGATCAACCATATCGCCGCATCACACATGCAACTAAAATCTGAACCATGTTTGATGTATCCGCCATCACAAATGTTTTGCATCTTTTTTGACAGTTTTTTTACATCACCATTTGCAATTAATGCATCACACATAGTTTCATGAAAGGGTCTTTGATCGTAGTGTCGCGTTAGCAGCATCCTGTAGTAGTGACACGATCTATAGTATGTACCAGATACTATCACCGGTGGGGGTTCTGAGAATTACACCAGCCCCCACTCCGACAAGCATTTTGGAGCTGTCAAAGTACATCATCTGATGCGAGTATGTACTGTATTCCCTTGGGAACTCGGCTTCCGTCCAGCGACGAAGCCAGACAATACCTGAGATTTAATAGCTTAGTGTGGTTGGTATATAATTTTGAAAGGGAGGAGCTCAATAGCCCATTTGGGTATGCGGCCAGTGGCATCCCTATTGTTAATTATGTCATTCAGTGGTACTTCAGATGCCACCTTGACCGAACACTCTTGAAAGTAGTGTCGGAGCTTTCGGATGCCATGAAAACTATGTAGGCGACTGCGGATACCTGGATTTGCACATGGTGAGCACCTCTGATACGTAGTAGAACGGCTTTTGCACCTAAAAATTGTGGCCCTCTGCTTCTCGTTTGACGACGAGAACTGCGCTGACCACCTGATTTGTGGCCGAGATGTATAACAACATAGGTTCACCTATGTCGGGCGCTGCTAACATGGGATTGCCAGCCAACAACTTTTTAGTTTCTTCTAGTGCAACTGGTGCTTCGTCGGTCCACTCGAAGTTTTTCGTCCGTTTGAGCAGCCTGTAGAGTGGTAGTGCCTTTTCACCAAGGTGGGAAATAAAGCGGCAACTGGCCGCCATGGAGCCGCCAGTTTTTGGACGTGCTTCTATTTCATAGGGACCGCTAACTGGATTTTGGCCGGATTAGCCTCTATTCCTCTATGGGGTGAATAAATCCGATCAACTTGCCCTTGGGAACTCTAAAGACACATTTGTCCGGATTGAGCCGTATATCATAGCCCACAGGTTATCGAAGGTTTAGCAGAGGTCGTCCACCTGCTGGCTAACGTGTTTGGTCTTGATGACCATGTCGTCCATGTATGCCTCGACCATTTTGCTGATTTTCTTTTCCAAGCATGTCTGAATCATGCGCTGGTATGTGGCTCCTGCATTTTTTAACCTGAAGGGCATTGTGTTGAAGCAGAATGGCCCGTAGGGGGTGATGAATGTCGTTGCAGCTTGGTCATACTCCTTCATTTGTATTTGATGGTATCCGGAGTAGGCATCGAGGAACCACAATGAGTCGTGTCCGACAGTGGCGCCGATGATCCAATCTATGTGAGGTAAAGGAAAGGGATCCTTGGGGTAGGCCTTATTTAGGTTCTTGGAATCGACGCACAATCGCCAGGATTTTTCTTTCTTGGGCACCATGACCAGATTCGCCAACCACTCGGGGTGTTTGATTTCTCTGATGAATCCGGCTTCGAGTAGTTTCGTTATTTCGTCACCCATAGCTTGATGCCTGGGTTCAGAAAATCAGTGTAGGGTCTGTTTGACAGGCTTAAAGCCTTTAATTATGTTCAGGCTATGCTTTGCTAGCCTTCGTGGGATTCCTCGCATATCTGAGGGGTGCCAGGCGAATATGTCCCAGTTTTTGCGCGAAAATGTGCGTAGTGCCTCATCGACCGCGGGGTCCAGCTGAGCTCCAATGGACGCCGTCTTGTTAGGGTCCGTTGGATGCACCTGAAATTTGATGATTTCATCTGCTGGTTTGAAAGATGTGGATTTGGACCTTTTGTTGAGAATTACATCGTCCCTATCCACCGTTGAGAGGAGCGTGGTTAGTTCCTCGGCTGCAAGATCCTCAGGCAATGCTTCGAGGGCGGGCGATGCTATTTTCTTTTCGTCCCAAAGAGCTTTGTCCGGATCGCATATCACTGTGATCACGCCATTGGGCCCTAGCATCTTGAGTTTCATATGCCCGTAATGTGGTATAGCATGGAATCTTGTGAATACTTGCTACTTCTTGAGCTTGCGTTGGTTTTTCCCTTGAAGAGGAAAGAGTGATGCGGCAAAGTAGAGATAAGTATTTCCCTCATTTAGGGACCAAGGTATCAATCCAGTAAGAGGAACACACAAGTCTTCAGTGATACACTACAACAAAAAGACACATCCATGACATTTTGGGCCGAACGAAATTTTTTTCTGTCATACATATGACACTTCTATGAAGATAATTGTGACAAAACCCAGTATCATCATAGATGTGGTGGGCTCCTACTTCTATGAAAAAAAATGACAGAAAATGGGCTTTTCGTCCTGGGAGGGCCGGAGACGCAGCTGCATGACATTCTTTGGGCCGTCCATGACTGAAAAAACCGTGATAGAAGCGAGGGCGAGGAAAATTTCGGGGAGTTCCCGGTTACGGTGGGTGGTCGGGGGCCCAGCGATGCGTGTTTCTCTTGTACACGTATGTGCGTGTGTGCGAGGCATTGGCTCTAACTGAACCTGAGCGAGGCGTTGGGCTGTAACTAAACCTGAGCGATTGCACTACAGGCTACACGTTACTGAACCCGAGCGATCGTTTCCTTCGCTACTGCTGCTAACTGAAGCCGATCGATGCTGCCTCTCTGGATGAATAGTGAGTGTTGCGGGTGGGTTTGGATGAACAGTGAGCGGTGGGAGTGGATGAACATGACCCATGGCGTTGCCTCTGGATGAATAGGACCCCGATGGATCGAGCCGGTTGGGGCTGGATGAACAGGACTCTGTGGAGGGCCGGATGAACAGGACGACCCCATGGAGGGCTGGATGAACAGTAGACGGTGGAGAGGTGGATGAACAGTAGCCCGTGGAGGGGTGGTTGAACAGGAGCCCATGGAGAGGGGTGGTTGAATAGTAGCCGATGGAGTAGCGTGCGGTGGAGGCTGGATGAACAGGAGCCCGTGGATGAATAGTTGCAGGTGGAGGCTGGAGCAGGTCGATGGTGGATGAACAGTAGCCCATGAAGGCTGGAGGAGGTCGGCGGTGGAGATGAACAGTATCCCATGGAGTCCCGTTTTGCGGTAGGCCACACCCCTCCCGATGAACAGGACCCCCGTTTTGACCGTAGGGCTCCAAAACAAGTCTGTTTCATTCATTTTGCGGTACTCCACACCCCTCCCGATCGACAGGACCCCCGTTTCGACCGTAGGAGGTCCGTTTCCTCCGTTTTGTCATACGCCACACCCCTCCCGATCAACAGGACCCCTGTTTCGACCGTAGGAGGTCCGTTTCCTCCGTTTTGCGGTATGCCACACCCCTCCCGATGAACAGGATCCCGTTTCGAACATGGTCGGTCGAACACAAGGCCGTTTCCTCCATTCTGCGGTACGTCGGGCCTCGTTTCCATCGCCTGTTCCATCCAAGCCCTCCGATGAACATGACGACGCATTCTGTTCCGACCCTGCCAGTTGGCTCCCGATGAACACGATGACAACGTTGTTTCTCCGTTCCGACCCAACCAATGTACACGAGCCCTGGCCGTACATATATATGCGCGAGTAGGCGTTCGAGACCCCACCCGTATGTACACATACGTGGCCGTATTTTCTTTCTTTCACCCTGGCCGCTGTACATACGTGTACATGCTACGTGCGCGCCTCTACTACGACACGTGCGCGCCTCTACATCCACTAGTATATATGTACGTACACGTTCACGACCAGAATGACAATGCTACGTACGCTTCGACCAGGTGGGTCTCGACTGTCAGGCACTTCCTTGCGTGCGAAGATGTAGCTGGTGGGCCCCAGCTGTCAAGGGGGCGAATCGTTTTGTTTATTTTTGCCCGGACGCCATTCCTTGCATGCGAAGGTGTAGCTGGTGGGTCCTGGCAGTCATGGGGGAAACGTTTTTTTCGCGAAATACGGTGGCTCGTCCGATGGGTCCCTGCTGTCAGGTGAAGGAATAATTATTTTGCGCGTAATAAGGAGGCACTTCCTTGCGGCCACCATGGACCCAACTGTCAGCCTCTCCACGTACAGTCCACGTCCGATGGAAGCTGTTCCTTGACCACGTTGACCACACCGCGCCGAGAGCACTAGGGCGGTAGACGACGGTGAGACCTAGGAAGGGGACGACGCGGAGCCGGGGAAGATGCGAAAGTGGATGCCCACACGTAGAGGAGTACGAGGGTTCACTGGTTCGCTGCGGTGTGAGGCTGCCGTCGCCGCAGAATAACAATTAACAAGGGGTGTGGGTGTGTAGAGGGATGGCCTGGCCAGCGGTGGGAGTAGTAGGGGGCGGTGAGGCCTCCGCCGCATCGCAGCCGGCCATGGGAGGCAGGAGCACGAGGCACGACCGGCGCTGGTTTGGGCAGCTGGAGCAAGAAGACCAGAGGTTGAAGAAGCACTATGGCCGTTGGAAGGACATCGTACGGTCACTGGAGCTAGAATCGTGCATATTGACTAAGTTGACAAAGCCCTCCATCCCCGTCAACTTAGTAGGCCCACAAGTCAGCGGCGGTAACGTTTTTTCGCAAAATATAGAGGCCCTTTCGGTGGGTCCCTGATGTCAGGTGGAGGAATCATTATTTTACGCGTAATAAGGAGGCATTTCCTTGCGTATGGCCGTGGACCCAGCTGTCGGCCTCTCCACGTACAATCCACTTCAGATGCATGTCGGTCGTTGACCACGTTGACCAAGCCGCGCCGAGAGCACCAGGGCAGTGGACGACGGCGAGGCCTAGGAAGGGAACAAGACGGAGGCAGGGAAGACTCGGCAATTATTTCCCACGCGGAGGGGGAGTACGACTGTACGAGGGTTTACTGGTTCGTCTGCCGTCGCCGGAGAATAACAACAGGTGTTGGTGAGTAGAGGGATGGCTAGGCCAGCGATGGGAGTACGGTGGGGTCGTGAGGCCTGCGCGGTAGTACAGCCTGCCGCGGGTAGGAGGGAGCAAGCAGTCCCGCCGACGCTTGTTTGAGCAGCTGGAGCAGGAAGACCAGAGATTGAAGAAGCACGACGGCCGTTGGATGGAAATCCAATAGTCACTGCTTGTGCGTCAACCTTTTTTTAGGAAAGCCTCAAATCTGTGGAAAACAGCATACAGCCCATCAACCATTATTTCTAATAATTTACAACCCATTTGCTAATTTTTAAGGGTTTTTTTGGAGCCCATATTCTTTTTGTTAGCATTACAGCCCATATTGTGGCCACGGTTAAAAAAATATAGGAAATTTTGCATATTTCGGTGCGGTCCGAACTGTTTTTAATCCCAAAATTTTGAGTCACATTCAAACTGATTTTAAAAATAAATGTATATCAATATAAAGTCCAACAAATTGTCCATGCATAAAAATCAATGCAATTTAAAATCTCAAAATGAAAAAAAGAAATTTGAAACTAATTGCCGGTTTGATGTGTTTTAAAAATGTACAGCCCATTTCTCATTACTGATAGGCCATTTTCTCGGCTAGCCAAATGAAGCTCTCCTCGTCTTGAAAGATTTGCAGCCCAACATGCCTGACAAAGTGACTTACTTGGCAAATCACAAAAAAACTGGGTTGTGGCCGTGGACCCAGCTGTCAGCCTCTCCACGTACATTACTCTTCTGATGGAAGTTGGTCTTTGACCACATTGACCACGCCGCGCCGAGAGCACCACAGCGGTGGACGACGGCGAGGCCTAGGAAGGGGACGACGCGGAGCCTGGGAAGATGCGGCAGTGGATGCCCATGCATAGAGGAGTATGAGGGTTCACTTGTTCGGCTGCGGTGTGAGGCTGTCGTCACCGCAGAATAACAGGGGGTGTGGGTAAGTGGAGGGATGGCCTGGCCAGCGGCGAGAGTAGTAGGGGGTGGTGAGGCCTCCGCGGCATCACAGCCGACCATGGGAGGCAGGAGCGGCGGTACGACCGGCCCTGCTTCGGGCGGCTGCAGCATGATGGTCGTTGGATGGACATCGTACGGTCACTGCAGCTAGAATCGTTCATATTGACTAAGTTGACAAATCCCTCCGTCCCCGTCAACTTAGTGGGCCCAGCTGTCAGCCTCTCCATGTACAGTATACTTCCGATGGAAGTCGTTCCTTGACCACGTTGACCATGCCGAGTTCCGTTGCATGCATGCGTCCATGGGCGTGGTGCGTCCCCACTATCAGCTTCTCACGTACAGTCATCTTCGCAGCGATAGCATGGATAGCGGTGGGGTAGCGCTTTGCAGCGATGCGTGCTAAGCAGAGCCGCTAGCCGCCGGAGGCCGGACCAGGCAGTCCCGGCGACGCTGGAGGAAGAAGGCGAGAGACTGAAGGTGCATGCCGGCTATTGGATATAAATCCAATGGCTGTAGATGTCACAATCATTTGTTGACCAAGTCGACAATGCCTTGCATAGGCTTCGACCTATTGGCTCACATGTCAGCATGCAAAAATGTGGCATATATTTAACCCATGTTTTCTAGAATGTATAGTCCATTTGCTGGGCTGGGTGAACAAATAATTTCGCGTCAATTAGGCCCATTTATATTTTCTAAGAAATCCCAGCCCATTTGCACTTCCTTGAAATACACGAATTAGCTGGGCTCGTTATATTTTCTAAGAAATCCCAGCCCATATATACACGAATCCCAGCCCATGTCGAGAACCACTAGCGTTGAGTGAGGACCTGGACCTGGAAAGAGTACATATTGCTACTGACTGTCTAAGAGTCATCAGAGAAATCGAAGCACCAAAGAACCTTGGTGGACATTGTATGGTGTTTCATGAGATCAAAGAACAAAGCAATTTATTTAGGGCTTGTCTTTTTAGTCATGAACAACGCAAATGTAATGAGGGGCCTCATAGACTAGCACGTCTGGCTACGTCTCTTGATATAGGTAAGCATGTGTGGCTTGATGCACCACCTGCTCATTTATGTATCCGTGTAAGCATTGAACTTAGGCAATAAAGTGCGTTGTGATTCTCAAAAAACAAAATGTTGGGCTCGTTATATATATAATGTTATGTTAGAAGGAGCAATTAATATCAAAGAATAAACCGGAGAGGCACATTTTTTATATATAATTAATAAATTAACGAGCTATTGCTCAAAATAAAAATGAGCGCATTATTATTAAATTGGTCCTTCAAATCTTCACAAGCTTTTGTATGCAATCACCAGGATTTTCCTTGCCTGTGAGTCAAAAACAACCAGGATTTTCCTTGCCAACTTCCATAAAACATTTACTTTATAAGTTAATAACACGTGGGATGTTTTTATAATATATATAAAAGTCTCTATAAAATATACGATAATAGTAATAATATAAATATATATAATGTGGTTAGAAGGGAAAACATAAATTGGACACAACATTATTATTTTTATATATAGATAAATATAACAGAGACCTGCGTTTTGTTAAAAAATACATTGGGCTGCCGATCTTTAAGAAAAAGCCCATAGGCCAGTATGGACCTCAAAAAATAAGTTGAAACCACTGTCTCTGTATGTCGTGGGCTACGCATGTTAAAATACAAAATCTAGGCCTAGCTGATACTTGTTCGCCCTCTGGAAAAAAATGATACCAGATCCCCGAGTGAACTGGATTAAAGGGGGGCCGGCGGCATGACTGAAGAAGCACATCAGGAGTGATTTTTTTTCTTGAGTGGATGGCTCTCGATAGCGTTTTTTACTTGCCTTTGCACCATACAACTTGTATTTTTAGCCTCCCAGTCTGTCGTGGTGGACCAGCAACCCATTTGCTGGGCGGGCCAACCTACAGAAACCAGCACTCGTTTTTTCAACAAGCCCCAAAAACAACGCAGTACTATGTTTGTTTTGAGGCCGAAAACATTACGACAGGGGTTGAGCAGGGAGAGGGGAAGACAGAGTAATAAAAAGATTAAAAAGAGATGTTGCGCCATTGCTACCCTAAGAAAGCAGGTGCAATTCTTCTGAGGAAGAAGGTGTGTCATTGACACCCACACGTCACATACCCCACAGTAGGCATACTAACAAGTTCACACACAAATACAACAGAAAAGGTAAACATTCGTATCAAACTCAGGTTCACAGGACACGTTCATATTCATAGCCAACATTCACTATCAACAACTCAAAAGATTCATATATACACAAGCTCAGCATATCTATGCATCCAAATGATTGATAGATCACAAGACAATATTCATGCATAATTCACAAAAAGATTCAGATATACACATGTTCAGTATGTTTATGCATCCAAATGATTGAGATCACAGCCAATATGATCCATGGACGAACTTTAATTACCTAGGGTACAGACTGGTAAATGGTGTTCAGTCGGAGGTACTTCTTGCTAAAATTCGTTCTTGTACGAGTAAACTTTCGAGTACATAAGAGGCAACACATACAATCTGAACTTTGCTTGTAGGTTTATCCTCAAATAGTGGCCTCGTGCCGAGCGAGGTTTGAGAAACTTGGCCACTACTTTCATCCAACTAGTTTACTGGCTCATCTTGGTCCTGTAGCTCGCCAAAATTCTACATTGCAGACGAGAAAGGAGGCAGTTGAGAAAATGAACCACCCAAATTTTTTGTGCAGTTCAACTGAAATGGAGCATCCCTGGCGTGCAGGCTGATTAAGTGCCAGATGAATATACGCGTCAACCAACTTGTCTGGAATATTTAGACTCCATGCCATACAGTTCTCTACCATATCTGCCGATAACCAAAAGGCACAAGTTGGGACCAAAGACTGGACTGTGTTCTTCTGGGATATGCGCCAAGCAATATTTTTGGCGTTCACTCTCCTAATACTTGGGAGTTTGACAACTGGATGACGCTGGTTGATACACAAATGAATATAGACACTTCTTGCCAACATCGATGCTTGTCTGAGTGAACTTTGGAGTACATGGCAGCAGCATAAGTATCTGTCCATTTGGTCATTTTGTGCAGTTCTACTGAAATCACCCAATGCAATGATTTGCCTGTGAGTTCAGGCTCCAAGTTACTCCTTTATAAAATCGGCAAACAGTAGCACAATACCAAATTACCAATACATGACAAGCATAATAATTAGGATAAAGCCCAGTACCAACCTGTGTGAGGTAGCATATCAATTACTATTTCCTTTCAGTGGAAGTTGAGATAAGCAACTGACAGGAAACGAAGGAAGCAAGCAAGCCGAGACAAAGCGACTGACATGAAGGGAAGGAAGCGGTCGAGGAAATAAAGCACCCAAAGTTTTTGTGCAGTTCCACCCAAACCGAGCATCCCTGTTGGCACATATATTGAGAGAGTGAGATTACTGTAATAGTGGGACTAGTTGATGAAACATACACTAACAAACAGAAGCACCCTCATTATCTTAATGGGTAAAGTTAGCAACATAGTAGTCTTGCTTAAAGAGAGGTATTAGTTTATTTAATCAGTGCCAATTAGCTCAACACTCAAAACATTGCCATGTATCACAGGTTGCAAAACTTTAACGTGCAAAGAAAAGGAGTTTCTCATGACAGTAGCAACACAGTAGCACAATACATATATAGGTACAACAAACTAATATGGCTAAAGGACTTAGGCTGGTACCAACCTGAGCAAAATATGCTTATTCAAGTAATTCCAGAAGAGATGATAAAGCACTCACTAGAATCACTCAATAGTATATATTTTTGAGCACTTCAAATGTATGGTTGAAATAACTCTTGTTTACCAGTGGTGAGATTATATCGAAAGATTATCAAGAACTTCTAGCAGAGTTAAAGCACTGGCTAGGATACAGTTCATTGTATTGTCTAGTGCAGTTCCACTAAAATGTACGATTAGCACAACATGATCCCTGTTTGCACAAGTAGGAAAAAGGTGAAACCTTCATTAGCTTAGTGAGAAAGTATAGAAAGACAATAGCATTATTTTGTCATGACACTACCAAGATTCCCTCCCTGCTCCACCACATGATTCACCTCCAGATACATATATACACATACATGATTCAGCATAGGGTGCTACTAAAGATTTGTTTAACTCTGACGGGAAAATTAGGCAGCAATAAATTAGTGCTACTTAAGTACTCCTGATTAATTAAGTGACCTTGCAGGAGAGATGACAGAAGTGGAAGGGCTCCCTGGAGGATCGTCTCACATGTAAGGGAGACATTGCCAGAGCCCTTGAATGGCCTCGATTGAGGCCTCGGCTTCAGCAAGATCAACTTGGCACTGTTGATCCTGTAGAGCTGGGTCACACATGCATTGAGAATCTAGTTAATTAGTATGATGTGTCGTTAAGCCAAGTACTACTCTGCTGCATTTCTCTATCTATCTCTACTCTATTATCTATTACTCTTATACTCTTACAAAAAAACAGATTTGGTGATCTTGTTGTTAAGTGCATCTCGATGTTACGTGCAATGAACGAGCATCTTGCTAGTCTTCCAAGTAAATTAAGACTAGTAGAAACACAGCAATACAACACCACTAGCAAGATGTCAGGATAACATAGGACGGTACCATCGTGTGATCTTCTTCATTTCCTCCTCCTCCTCCTCCTTCTTCTTCCTCTTCAGGCTCTGTTTCTCTTTCTCCTCACCAGTTGGTGAAACCAAGTACATGATTGGCCTTCTAGTTCAGAATTGGTTTTGTCAGTGAGGGAGTACAAGTGTAGTAGTAAAAAAATAACATTATTTTCTCATGGCAGTCGGAAAATAGAGATGAACACATGCATTAAATATCATTCTTACCTAAAGGAAGGTTATGGCGCCAATATGGATGATGAGGATTGGAACACAGATCTCCCTTTTTGCAGTTCCACCGAAATGAACCAAGTGTTCCATTCTGACATTCCAGTTAAACAACACAAAATTCACTTCTTTTAAGAAGAGATTTGTGTAGTGCACCAAAAGGTCACAACAGCAACTAGGGGAATTCGATATCCCTGTTTGTACAAAAAGGTACAGAGGAAACAGTCAGACTCTGAAACAATTACAGGCAAAAACATTTGGCTAAACTTGTCGTGGCTTATAACAATGGCATGGCTTCAGTTTTACCAGGGACATTAGATTAAGAACAGCTAAATATTTGGTATAAGGGCATGGGACAGTGGATGCACCAGCAGTCCAGCACCATGTACGCAAAAGGGGCATAAAGTGGTGATTCATAGTTTGTTCCCCCGAGAAACAAACATCCAAGAAACATATTTGGGTTGGTCCCTTTTTTGTTCACTCTAGCCACCTACTCCTATGTGTGGATAGAAAATATAGTCCTGGTAATACCATTGTGTACAGCGTTACCCCTATATTTCCCTTTTCGACCAAGATACCGGTTGGATGACCAGTCTGTATTACTTTCACCCCCTTTCCTTCCTGTTTGTACCAAGTGCGATGTACATACTTAATTCCCCCACCCCCACTTTATTTCTTGTTTGAACCAAGTACTCCCTCCGTCCGGAATTACTTGTCATCAAAATGGATGTGTCTAGAACTAAAATACATCTAGATACATCCATTTCAATGACAAGTATTTTCGGACGGAGGGAGTACAAGATTCAAATCCATGAAGTAGCTTTACCTCTAACAATAGAAGAAAAAATACTAGGTGACGTTGGACCATCAGATCGAGAGGGGCTGAGGGGTAGAAAATGATGCATATGCAGCAACGTAGCGAGATGGGGAGGTAGAGCTAAGGCGGTTTCGAACGAAGATATACCTGAAGGTCGTTGGGATGTGGATAGGTGGGCGGCGGGAGGCCAGATCCGCCCACAGGAAATGATGAAGGGATCAGAGGACCTCCCGCGCCGGCGCTCGGCCAGAGATAATAGTGCAGCCGGCAGTGGGTCTCCTCCCTCGCTGTCGACGACGGCCTAAACGCTGCCCCTCCTGCCCTTCACCAGCGGAGGGGGATACGTCTAGATTTGTAACTAGTGGTGAGGATAGAAAGCCAGTGTTTTTTGAAGGGAGAAAGACAGTGCTACTACCCCTATCTTGTTTAGATCTGGAGAGGATGAGAGTGTGTGAATAGAGCAACCCTAGCAAGCAAGCGCGGAGGCTCCGGCCTATATATACGTAGTGGGGTAGTTTTCCTTTTTCACTCCATCAAAACAATCGTTTAAAATTGTGTACTACTACCTGCCAGGTCGCGGTTTTTTTAGTTGTTGATTGTTTTTTGAGATAGCTACCCGCTTGTTCCAAGTGGTGTTACGGTGTGCTAGGTCACACTTTGTATCATTCAAGTCCGGTACTACAAGTCCCTCCATTAAATGAACAACCACCCCCTCATAAAAATTGTGAACAAGCCCACGGCTAAAATTAGCGGAAACGTGTGTTGCTCCAACATGCATTATTATTTATATTTTCTACTCCACGTGTCATAGACACAAAAATAATGTGTCATAGACACAAAAATTATGGCAAGATTCCCTTAGGCAAGCCAAAGTGTGTCTAACAATTTGAGCAACTCAGGTTAGGCAAGTGTGGCAAGTGTGGGAAAAATAATGTGGCAACATAAGACAAACATAGTCACAATCCAAACAGCCCCGTAATTTTTTGTGACATGCATGAAAATTTAGTTAGTTAAATTTATAGTCAAAATTTGGCAAGGTGTCAAATCAACACATGCAAGTATCAAAAGGAAAGTCACGGCATGCATGCATGCGTTGTACTCCCTCCATTTCCAAATATAAGTATTTTTAGAGATTGCAACAAGTGACTACATACGAAGTAGAATATGTCTACATACGAAGTAGTCCATTTGAAATGTGTAAAAAGACTTAGGCTGGCCATAGTGGGGGTAACATAAGTAGTATCATGCACTTGGGACTCGCAAACATGCTTATATGGTAGGCAATTAAAGAAGAGAGAGATGGTTATAGTAACATAGGTAGATACCATAACAAAATAAATGTGATGCTACTATGTGTCATGCATGTCAATAAATGAGACCACCTATGATACTAATCAATGATACTATGCACTATAGAGATAAGTAACATAGACTAGTAACATATGCATGTTACTAGTCTAAGTTACTCCCCACTATGACCAGCCTTATATCAAGTGCAATGCTTTGATGTGTCGCGTCAACTCGTACAAGACCGAGAAATTTGATTACTACAACGCCCTCTCCCTCGCGGACTGAGCTCCGGTGCCTTAACTGCACCTGCCTTTGGCTGCATGACAGGAGGGCCAACCACCTGTTGGGCCCACCAGTCATAGATGCAAAGGCAGGATCAGTAAGTAGAAGCTTTCACTACACGCTATCCCTCCCGCATGAGGTGCACGGACATGCAGCAGTGGATTCGATATTGTAGAAGTCGGAGTAACATCATTGTTCATCTTCTCGAAGAGGCGAAGAGCCAAACGCAACCCAAACATGGTAGTTGCAAACGCTCGCGTGGTGCGGTGCCTTGGAGCACGCATATAGTAGCCAGGCTCTTGCATGAGAAAAAAATGTTATTGTTTAACAATTAAACTCCATCATCCATTGGTTGATACTCATTCTGCATAGGTCCACACGCTTAACACCGTTTCCTCCTGGGGTCACCAATGTTTATATGCTAATTAATAGCATTGCTTGCAATGAACTAGCCATTGCAAGTCATTAAAATCATGCACACCTCTCATCTCTTATTGGTTGATATGTCAAGAAACAAGAAACAAGGTAGAAGTTAATGCACCGCGCCTAAGTGTTTTGGGACTATTTGGTTTTTGTAAGATGACTTACACACCTAGACGGAGGGAGTAGTATAGCCCTGTAAACCAAAAAGGAGTATTTGACTTTCTAGAGATTTCAACAAGTGACAAGACTACACCACGTGCAGCCGTGCAGTACTCCCTCCCTTCCGGTTTATAGGACTCTAATGTCAAATCTCATGAACCAAGGCATTTTGCGATTGGAGGAATGTACTACCTCCATCTAGGTGAATAATTCATTCACATAGTTCTAGGTTGACGATTTAACTATCTAAATACGTATTATATGTGACAAAAAATATATATTTAGAAACTACATCCGCGTAGAAATCTAGTGATATACTTTTCATGACATATACTGCATATTTAATTCCTCAAATCGATGACCTAGAACTACGTGAATGACTTATTCATCTAGACGGAGGTACTATCTCGTACTACTTTACAAAACTACCCTAATTAAACTCATGCATTCATTAAGTAGTTCTCTTGTTTTCCTCTCCGCCTTGGTCGCGGTGCACAATATTGAGCACTCCTATATGACTAGCCGCTCTATCTACATGCTGGACATTTCAAAGCATCCGGGCCCACGTGCCATCCACCAAATCACAGTGAGGTGCTACAGTCGAGATTCACCTGTCACCCCGGTGTGGCCGTCATGACCCGTCATATCACAAAACCCACACCTTTACCAGCAGCAGTAAGGTGGCCTCCAAGTTGGACTGGACGAAGCAACCATCATTTCACTGGAACACTCGTTCAAGGACTTTCTTCCCTTTCTTGAAGAAAACCTCACTCCAGGCTACTCACTTCTGCCATTTTTTTTCTGTATCGATGAAGGAAAGGTGGGCGAATCAGTTATGCTGCTATATTTTCATTCCAAGAATCTTCTTTTTGTGAAGCACCGACCGATTCTCACATCCTATTATTTTCCCGTTTTCATTGTGATTGTGGTTTCCTTTCGATTGCTTTTTGTTTGTCAGTTCATTGATGGATCCTGGAGCACTAGGCAAAGAGTTGCCGGCGGACAACCCACTGGAGACAGCGATCTCCAGGAAGCGAGCACCGACCAATGAGTTGACCATGTTGGACGGCCAACCCATGGAGACGAAGAACTCCAAGAAACAAGCACTGGCCCAAGAGTTGAGGATGTTGGCGGACGAACTCCTCAAAGAAAGTTGGAAGAACAGCAAGGGCCCCACCATGCCTACCCCAGGAACTTTGATTACCACCTATGTGAGGCTCAAGACCGAGTTTGAGGAGATAGTCGCCGTTGAGAAGCAGTATTCCCCTGGCAAGGTGATGGCCCCCATCGAGGACGAGGAGATGGCCCCCGGAGGGATGAGATCCCCCGGTGAGATGCACAAGGTAAAAAATAATGACTTATTACCATAGTTGTGGTTTTTGATTATTTGCAATGTGCTTGCTAATATGTTAGGGTTGTGCAGGTGCTGGTGGACGTCCTTGATGATTCCGATGTCGTGGCCAGTCCTGCTGGCATCGCCCCGGAGATCGATTCCGATGCCGCTGTCCATCCTGTGGACATCGCCCCAGAGATCGATCCGATGTCGCGGTCAGTCCTGTGGACATCACCCCCGAAATCGATTCCTATGCCGCTGTCCGTGCTGTGGTCATTGCCCGAGAGATCGATGACAAATAGTTGGTCGCGCTAATCCTTTAGGGTAGTTTGCATTGCCCTGTGTTTAGTTACCAGAATGATGCATGTTATCAAGCCATCTTAGGGCTAGTGCACTGTCTTGTGCGGGCGGATCTTGCTACTTTTGTTTGATAGTGAATCATGCGATGAATCATGCGAACCTTCTCCGAGTTATGGAAACAGATGTATCCTCACCAGCTTTTGATGTAATATATGGCAAGCTTAGATGTAAGTTTGAACTGTTTATCATATCAACAGGGCTTGTTTGATGATTCTTGGTGTTAGTAGGCTAGCTACTTTGTGAGCTATAGTACTTGCAAAACACTCACCAAAGAGAAACATTGGGGCTGATGAGCTCGTGGTACGCTTATACTTATCTCTCGTCGATCGACCAATAGCCGTAGCTCCTACTCCCTCCGTTCCACAATACATGCCTTCTATTTGTCAAAATATAGATGTATCTAGACATGTTTTAGTATATAGGTACATACATTTTTGGACAAATGAAAGTCAAGTATTTTGGAACGGAGGGAGTAATATTGTAGGCTTAGCGATCGATCAGACAATAGTCGACACCGATACATTCAGGCCTCATTTGGTTCATAGGGTAGGAAAACCGTAGCAAAAGTACACAGAACGTGCAAGACAAAATCATAGCAGTGCAGAGACATACTCCCTCCATTCCAAAATAGATGACCTAGGCGGGCTAGTTTGGCCTAGTGGGTTTCAGTGATATGACGTGGTACAGTGCCGTACAGTCTTCGCGTGTGGTAGCAGTATTGCGGGTACAGTAAGTTTTCTTGAAGAAGCGGAATTCAACGAAGTCATGATGGTTCCTTTGTCCGAACAACTTATAGTGGGAAAGGTTGGGCCTGCGATACGACCGGGGTAGACCGGGATAATTTTGTGCATGGTAGGTGGACCAGGATGGTCGACGTCCCACATGTCGGCGAATGAAAGTATTCTTTCCTTTATAGAGGACGAGCAACGAGTATTCATTGTTTATTTTTTATTGAAGCTATTGTCTCCACTGTTACTCCTTGACTTTGTCAATGCCTCTCTCTCCTCCACATAAGCGGGGACTACTTGTTATGCATGCGACGGGCAGCTGGCGTCTTGAGGGGCCAGGGCGGTCAGAGCGGGCTCCGGAAGCGTTCCGGACTCCAGCATCGCCCACCTGACATTATCACCATATATTTCTTGGAGTCCGTGCGCGACAGGAGGGCGATCTCTTCTTCCTCCCCCGTTTCTCTCTTCTCAACCGACACCCGCCGAGCGATTAGATTTCGGCTATCGCCGGTTTATTCAATTACAGTCCCACATGTCAGTGAAATTCCAAGACAACACGTGTCCCTTGTGGTGAGCGGCGTGCGAGCCGGACCATCGGGGGTGCGATGCGTACGAGTCGTAAGTGTGCCGCCTTTTCCTTTAGAACTTGCGAAGCGTAACATTTTCGCGCGATCGATCGATAAAATGACGAGGGTGGTGCTTTCCCGCTCGTTAGGCGGGCTAGTTCGAGTGATATGACATGCTACAGTGCCGTCCACTTGCTCCATTTTTATGTAAGCAAGATAAAAATGGAGGACTGTTAGCAATTATAGCATGATAGTTACGGCATCTCCAGCGCTGGCCCACAAATTTACACCGGCATCTATATGAACTAATCTGACGAAATTCATGCAAATAAAGCAAATTTCAAATTAACCAGATGAAATTCATTACATTTTGAAAACTTTTCCTACAAACTGGACAAAATTCGTTACATATTTCGCACAAACCATACTAAAACCTAATGTAAACCTAATCTAAAGAGATCGCCGACGCCCGACCACCATGTCCGGCCATGAACCCGAGAAATCCGGCCATTGCCTTTGCCTCCTCCTCATCCGCCTCGATAACCTCCTCCTCCCAAGCACAAGGTTTTTAAGATCCGCCTCCATGTCACCGTCAAGCGGCTAATCGGCCGTCGATGTTTACCCCACCAAGCTTGGCGTCGACTGAGTGTAGTAGCAGTGGCCTTCCCGGGACCAGAGCGGCAGCGACCTACCGTGTACTACTCTTCCTTGCTGCCGGCTGCGCTCGCGCACACGCGCCGACTTCATGGTCGTGGCAGCGGAGGGAGGCTGGGGGGGGGTGCCGGCGATCTCCTTCGTTTGCTCCTGCGATGGTACGTCGAACAGAGCTTTGGAGCGCGCCCAGAGCGGAGCCGCCGATGTCCCTCGTCTGCTCCTGTGACAGTACGTCCAAGAGAGCTTCGGAGCGCCAGGAGGCCATGGTTGGAGTGGTGCCTACAGAAGGAAGGGACCGGAGGAGAATAAGTGTGGGTCTTTGGCCATGCCTGGGAGCTAGGGCTCGAGTTAATATTGTGGGCAAATGGCAATGAGCCGCGGCAGACGGATGGACAACTGGCGCCAAAGTAGGTTCGTTGGGCATGAATGCGGATGCTGCTTCAGTGACTTAACTGCAGATGCGTTGGGTTACTGACATGTGGGCCCAATGGGCATGTGGCCCGCATGTTAGTGACACACCAATTGCACCTGCAGTTAAGTCCGGTGAATGCGGCATTGACAATCTGGGAGACGGTTACCGTTTCAGGCGGGAAGCGCGCACTAGCGATGGAAGGGGTTTCGGTGTGCAGTGGCACTAAGATCGGTCGCTCACGATAGTACATACTCCATACCATACTACCATAGTACCCTCTCTAGCTAGGCTGTTCTATAGATTGTCATTGTGATGGACAATATACATGAGCAAGGCGATCCGAGTATGATCATTGGTGTTGAGCCAGGTGAATACATTCTCGGCGTTCGCGTAGCCTCCATCAAACGTCTAAATAGTAATGTTAGGCACCGCCAGGGCGCGCAGGTGATGGGCTCGCCGTTTGCGTTGCGCCATGAGCAGGACTTTGATTTAGAGGGTAACGTGCATGCATTAGCATGCTTTGACAGCGTGAGCGTGAGTGTCTGACGCGAAGTATTTCATTTTCATTTGGCTGACCAGGGTGCGTTGCAGCGATGAGTCCGTGGTTTGATTCCCCACATACGCATAATTTTGGTTTACAATATTTCTTTCTCCATTGACAGGTAAGCCCGCGTAGATAGATAAAGAACAAGAGCTGATGAGGCACATGCGGACTGTTTGACTGGTCAACCAGACAAATACAGAGCTATACGCTAAGCCAGTGACCATATAATCACCATATCTCCTATACAATGATCAAAGTGAGCTAGTATAAGACAAGTTCGATGACCGCCAATGCATTTTACTCAGTAATAAATGACCAGGATTGAAGGGGAATCCAAATTTGATTTGTCTTCTGTCCTTGAGCTCTTGACAAACCAATGCACTATACGGTTGTCCTACCACTCCACCCCAGAGCTCACACCAAGCGTCATTCATGCCACCACGCTGCACACTAACCGGTAAGTCAGCGATGGCATCCCGTTGCGCCGATTTCCTCGCCGCCCACGACCGCACAAAAAATGGTAGGGAAGCGATGGCATCCAGCCGTGCCGAGTTCATCGCCACTCGTGACCTCAAAACTATGTGGGAGGATTTTGAAGATGCCAAGGTTGAATGGGCGGTAGAGCAAGAGGCGGCCAAAGCCGCACAGAGGGAGCGGAAAAGTCAGAAAGCACTCAAGAAAAGAGAGGCCCACTGCCGCAAGAAAGAAAAGGGGGCGTGCGCTACTGCGGAGAGGTCGGCGGAGATCCAAGCACGGTGGGGTGTCGCCGACAAAGCCGGGAAGGAGAGTGACGGCGTCTGGCCAGCACGTGAGAAGTAGTAGTACTAGTAGTTAGTGTGTGTGTCTGTGTCTGAGTATGAGCATGTACCAGTACTACTAGTTACTACTGTTGTTTTTAGAGCAAATTACCAGTACATTAGCCTAGACTAAATGGAAAAATTCCTATCCTATGCATCAAATGGCATCTCTTTCTTATAGGAATTGAGATGCATGTCATCTCACTTCCTATGATTTTCATATTCCTATAAAATTCCTATCCTATGAACGAAAGGAGGACTCTATTGGAGTAACTACTGTAGCTAGCAGTACTGCTAGTACAGTAGTTTTCTTCAAGAAGCGGAATTCAACAAAGTCATGATGGTTCCTTCATCCGAGCAACTTCAAAGTGGGAAGTGGGCCTGTGATTTGACGGCTCATTAGTCATTGTTAGTGCGGCGCGACGACCTGGGTGACTCTCCCTTGGAGTTCTGCGTGCATGGCAAGTGGACTAGGATGGTCGACATCCCACATGTTGGCGAACGGAAGTATTCTTTCCGATATCGAGGAGCAATGAAACCGCGTGGTATAGTATCACTGCTGATTGGTTCGCAAAAAAATAGTATCACTGCTGATTTATTATTATTTTTTTATTTCTGATGAATGCTAGCGTTTCAACTCTTACGACGAAGGGTGCCAAACACGACACGTGCTAGATGTCCCACATGTCAGCGAAAGGAGTGGGACATGAACAACGTGGTCGAGCCCAGCGTAAAAAAACAAACAGCGTGGTAGAGTGTCTCCACTTCATCCACTTCTACGTCGGAGACCACACGTAGTAGTACTTAGTGGTATGAACGGTACAAAGTGCGACCTGGAGAGAAAGACACGTCTAGTTGGAAGGTCTCGGGGCATACAAGTAAACAAATATAAAAGTTAATATGTTTCAGGTGTAGTACTGGTAGTTTGCAAAACTACTCAATTATTGCACTCAGTTTCCTAAGAAATTGTGGCAAAAAATGTTACTCCCTAGCCCGCTTCCCTTCTCCTTCCTCTTCCACCTCCCGCGCACGTCCGCGGGAAGCGACCGATCAACCTTTATTTAGGAGTGCTAGCA
This sequence comes from Triticum dicoccoides, assembly GCF_002162155.2. NCBI lineage: Eukaryota > Viridiplantae > Streptophyta > Magnoliopsida > Poales > Poaceae > Triticum > Triticum dicoccoides. The sequence continues at coordinate 376,575,228 of NC_041393.1, forward strand.
CAAAAAGATGCATGCATGACAACTAAAATTTCCATATTAAAGCATCGCTCCGGCGGGAGTATGGCGTATGTTGTTACCTTCGGTCGGGCCATGGCTACCGGGCAAGGGCGACCAGAGAAGAGGCGGGGGGAGGGGAATGAATGCGGCTACTGTTTGGGTTCTCTTGCCGGCTTAAATAAATGTGCATCATCACGTGTACCCTCGGGTGCACAAATTGTAACATACGTGTCTGCTTAAGTGGGCGTCACGTAACTGGTGTGTGTGTGAGAGAGATTCTGAGAGATAGAGTGCGTGTGTGTGACTCTACTCTTCGGACATGTACTCAACCTTTTGCATTGGGATATAAGTATAATGGTATTTACTTTAGCTAGTGATTTACGTGGCCATGTTAACATGGTTGTGTCAAAAAATGTCACTTCCTTCTCGTGATTTGTGTTATATAATTACAAGCAAGATTCTCGTGCATTGCACGGAACATCAATATGCATTTTTTTACAAAACACCTGTTGTGATTGACCCATGCAGGAGTAATCCCATGTGTAAAAACTAATGATATCTCGAGAATTTTATCGGAAAACTGGTATCTCGAGAATGTCATCGAAAAACTGAAAGATGAGAGATAAGGCGAGGAGGAGTGGAGCGTGGTGGTGACTGGTGGTCGGAATGGGCGGAGGCATGGGGATGGACGGCGCCGGCAGGCGGCAGCGGCCACCATGCATGTTAGATTGTTCCAGAGACTTATTCCTTTTTTTATTGCTGAGCAATGAGGTTGTGGGGGATAATTATGTGGAGAGAGGTGCGGGTATCTTTGGTAAAATTATCATAGTTTGCTTTCTATCCGTCAGATATAGATCATACAGTGTGTATTACAAGATGGCAGGCACACCATCATCGCCAACTCGTTTTCTTATAAGGGTACAGATGATAAGTTTGCTAACTACTAAAGTAAAGTGGAATTTGTCCAAGTTATGCATGTAAATAAAGGTGATTGTTTATCATACGGGTAAGGTTGGATGAAGGGTGGTAGGAACAAATTCTCCGCCTAGAGCATGTGTGTGTGAGATGGAGTCTTAGTGTGTGTGTGGGGTGTGTGTGTGTGTGTGTGTCAGAGAGAGAGAGAGATGGAGTCTTAGTGTGTGTGTGTGTGGGGGGTGTGCGTGCGTGTGTGTGTGTAAGTGTGCATGGCTTCATCATAGAGAGGTGATGTGTATGGCAGAGGCCACCAACGATGGGGTGCGAGAGAGAAAATGCCTGTAGAGAGGGAAGAGAAGGTGTGTGCACGTGAGAGGAGTCGATATCTAGAGAACGTGTTTGTTCGAGAGACATCGAGGAAGACTACTATATATCGATGGTGCATGTAGGCGGGAATTAAACAAAGCGATGGTCTTATTGGTTTCAGGGATATAGGGGAAGAGTG
>NC_041393.1:376577039-376604382 GCF_002162155.2 Triticum dicoccoides
GAAGGAGATTGTTAAGTGTGAGTGTGTGTTTTACCCATCCAGGCGGAAGTTATGTGCACAAAAGTGGAGAATGATTCGATGTGGCGTTAGGATTGAGGGTAATTAACTACATATGGAGACATAGAGGCCTTGAACGTGCATGTGTGAGAGGTATACATGTATACGTGGGATGTGTGTGTGTGCACGCGCATGATCGAGATAAAAGACAGAAGACATAAGTCATAAGATCAACGACATGGGAGAGACGGATCGGTATGACAATATGCATGCATGTGAGAATGCATGGAAGAAGGCCCGACAATTGAGCATGTGTTTTTGTCTTTAAGAGATAGTGGCGTGAGCTGGAGCATGCATCTATGGCGAGCAGAGGGAGTGAGGCACAACGATTGTGAAAAAGAGATCAACCTATAAATGCATATGTATGGAGAGACATATATAGTGTGGGTGATAGGAAGCAAGACTCCGTGCAAGAAAGAAATGTTGAGGAGAAACTACAGATAGATACAGAGATGGAGATGATAGATAGAGGGACATCCGCTAGTTTGGGTGTGGGAGATGACCGCCGAGTGGTTCAGAGGGTGAAGTTATATATGTGTGTGAGAGGGCACTTGACTGCATGTAGAGAGAAACATATGTAGTGTGAGTGATAGGAATCAAGAGTGAGGGCGAGAAAAAAGGTTGATGGAGAAACAGATAAATAGAAAGATAAAGATGCTAGCTAGTGTGCGTTAGAGATAGGAATCGAGTGGATCAGAAGGCTGAGTTATGTGTGTGGGTGTAAGAGAGATAGAGAGAGGGTGCATGTGAATCTCATACAAACAGATATTAGAGAGAAATGAGATCCCGAGAGACGGAGTTTTGTGTCTGCGAGAGAGAAAGATATTTCACAACGAGAGTGATAGCTAGAGAGACATATGAGGGAACGCACGATATGTCTAGGGAGAGAGAGAGTGTGTGAGCGGCATCCAAGAGAACAATGGAGAAATATGAGACCCTGGGAGACAGAGTTTGTGTTTGTGTGTGAGAAAGAGATATTTAAGAGGAAGAGTCGTAGGTTCTCATATCTAAGGAGCGAAAGACATCTCTGTATGAGGGGTGTGCGAGTGGCACACATGGGAATAGTAGAGAGAAATGAGAGCCCGGGAGACAAAGTTTTGTGTTTGTGTGAGAGAAAGAGATTCCACATGGAGAATCATAGTTAGAGACACATAGCAGGGAGCGAGATATACTTAGAGAGAGATAGAGTGATGAAGGTTGAGGGAGAGAGTACCGTCAGTGTGTTACGAAGATAAAAGATCATTGTCGACATACAGGTAGCACGAGAGATACCTGAGAGACGATGAACGCGTATAGGTCCAGAGAGATAGTCCTATATAAGCATGAGTGATAGCTATATAAGACGAATATCTGGATTAAAGGGGATTCAAATATTTAAACTGGAGATCACGACATCGATAATATCATAACGCAAATTGGTGTATCAGACATGCATATTCATTTGAATTTGGGCACACGTGTAATGTTATATAGTTTATCAATATTGGTGATCCATAGATTCTTTAATTACAAACAATGCATGGTTTATACGCAATTAATGTCTAAACGGGATTACACTATATGTTGCATTGTGAAACACATAATACATGTTTGAGAAGTAAAAAAACCCGCATGAAACACACATTAATTGGAGACAATTAGCGAGGAATTCATACTTTGGATTTCAACATAAAGTGGTTTCAAATATTTGAAAATCCAAATTGATGGATACAACCTTATGAATCTGAGATCATGCCATTTGTAAACCATATTTATGTATAAATGGTGTTGTGCTTTTGAAACTATATATAAAAAATGATGTATATAGAATGTAATTCCAATTGAAAATGGACCCCGCCCAAAAAAATAGAATACAAACGGGATTCAAATTGTGTTGGCACAAGCGTAAACGTACACTGTGCAAAATTTGAACAAAGCGGGGAAAGTCGCAGTAACCATACGAAACCAAAATCTGTGAGATAGAAATTACTACTGCCTATCCCTGCCACGCAAAGCCTATCTGCTGGATTTCTATAGGTTTCAACAGGGGTAGGTTTGTAATTTCACCCAAATGTGACGTAACCGCCTCACCCGGATTCATACACGGTGGGCGCCAAAACACAGTGTGTCCTTGGCCGAAATCGACTCCCTCCCCGATTCATATTCATATACACGGTGGGCGCCAAAAACAAACTCTCGTCGGCAAATATTCGTTGTATGCGAGATTACCATCCTACCCCCAACCGACTAGTGTTGCTGTGATGTAGTAAAAATTTGAAACGGGGACTAAGTTTGTAAATTTCCTCACATTTGAGACAAGCGCGCCCTGAATACATGTTTCCCCTCTTCCTCTCTACCTCCCTTTTCCCCATTCATACTCCGTGGGCGCCAAAACACACTCTCCACCCCACCCTCCTCCGTCCGCCGCCGCCCGCCTCCCCATACACCACCGTCCTCCTCCACCATGCCAGAGCTGATACGCCAACGCCGCCGTCCATTACAAGAGATCGACCTCTCTGATCCACGGCTTCGGACCAGGATCCTTACATCCCGTCCTCTCGCTTCATCCCCGCCGTCGTCCACCTTGCCAGCGCCGCTCCTATGACTGTCTCGTCCACCGTGCCCCGCCGCCATTGTCTACCCTCCTAGATCTGGTTCCCCTCCGCTGACAGCCATCGCTACCGCAGCACCATCAAATTCTCAGCAGATGCGTACACGGCGCCGCACCAGAGGCGGTACTCTTTCGTATCTTCTCAACTTATTTATCGCAGCAAGAAAATAGATCGCCACTGCTTTACTCTGATTGCTTGTCTTGGTTGCGAAGTTGCCTTTGTCCGGTTTGCACCTTCAGATCCGCCATGGCACGCTCAACACTATACTCCCAATGCTTATGGTTTTCCCCTTTTATATTCCACACTAGTTAAATCACAGTAGACTAAATTTTTCAGAGCTCGCCGGAGTTCGCCAGTGTGAACGAAGGGGCTCGGGTGGTTGTGGTGTCACATCCTAGTTAGCAATGCATTAGAGTGTTGCATCATGTTTACTCTTTCATCAGAAACCTGAAATGGGGATGACAGAACCCCCAGTCCCCTCTGAATCCAATTAGGGTTTACTAAAAACTTTTTCAATGAACCTGAAATGCCCTTCTAAAATGCCCATCATTTTTGTCTTGGTTCAGAACCTCTGCCAAAAGTGGTGCACATTTTCCTAGGCCAGCTTAGGGTTTTTGAATTAAATCATAAATATTTGAATTTGGGCATTTAAAATTATATAAAATATATAAATGCTCAAATATCTCCAAACTAAAATGTTTCATGTTGGAAATAATCCAACTATGGACCAGGAGTAGTTTGGTGATTTTAGGAGTAGCCTAAGTATTTTATTTAATTCAACAAAGTTGCAGAAGTATTAAAAAAACAGAAAACAGAAAGAAATGGAAAAAGCTTACCTGGCGCCTGCTCCCGGCCCACCTGCCGGCCCAACCCAGCGCCGCTCCAGCGAGCTGCTTGCCGGCCAGGCAGGCAGGCAGGTGCCCGACGGCGACCGCGGCGCGCGCCACGCACCTGCTCGCCGCCTCGCCGCTCCCCGCGCCCCGTGACGTCGTGGACCGGCCTCCCTCGCTCCCCCGAACCCCCCAGACACCCCTCTCCTCTCCAGCTCCTCCCCCTCGCGCTCCCCCGCCGTGACCGACGCCACCATCGCCGTGCCTTCGTCGTAGCCGTGCTCCCCGCCGCCCGTGCGTCCTCTCATCGTGTCCAGGAGCTCCGCCGCCGTCCACTCCATCGAGCAAGCCGAGCCCCGAGCGCTCGCAACGCCCAAGTCCACCGCAACGACCTCGCCCGAACCGCCGTCGCCGGAGATCCCCTTCAACGCCGTCGTCGCTCCGGTCCATCTCCGGCCACACCAAGGGCTTCGTCGCACTCACTGTGAGCTTAGCCATCTTCCCCTCCCTTCCGTTCTTGCTCCCGAGCTGTGTAGCGACCTCCCGGAGCTCAACCGCACTCACCACCGTGGAGCTCGTCGCCGACGTGCTCCCGGTTACCCTCCGACCACTCCACGGTGTCCTTCATGCTCACCGTGTCACTTAGCACCTAGCTAGCCACTCCCCGAGCCTCACCGACCCCTCTAGCGTCAAGTTCGTCTTCGACCGAACCCCGGTGGCCGCCAAAGTCATCGCCGGCGCCAACTCCGGCCACCCCGACCCCAACGGACTCCACCAAGAGCTGCGGCCCGTCCTCAGCTCCACTCCGGTGGTCTCCGTGACCCATTTGGTGGCCGAAACGGCCAAAACCACTTCCGCCGCCGCGTCGGGCTCGCCGGCGGCTAAACGCCGGTGCAGCCGACCCGGGTTTGACCACGGGTGGGCCCTGGTTGACTCCCCTGAGTCAATGACAGGTGGGGCCCAGCCCTGTTAATTAAACAGGTTTAGTTTTAATTAAATTTTAATTAATCTAATCACCCTGACATGCGGGACCCACTGTCAGGTTTGACCCGGACGTGTTCCGTTGACCTGCTGACGTCACACTGACGTCAGGCTGACGCAATAATTGATTTTCTGGAATTATTCTAATATAGGAAATTCCAGAATATAATTTAAACTTTAAAAATTCATAACTTTTATTCTGTAACTCCAAATCAGACAAATTATATATGAAAAATGATCAGAAAAATCCAATCTATCCATCTGTACTATTTTCATGCATGATTAAACAAGTTAACCTGATGTTTAATGCAGAACAAGGAAAAGCACTTTAAAAGGCCATGTTTGAGTTTGAAATTTGAATCTTTGATTCAAAATTGGTTCAAACCCTTCTGGTCTTAGTTGCATTAGCCCAACACACTCATATTGCTATGTTTCATGCATACATCATATTGTTGCACATTGTTTGGTGATGGTTGTGTACCGGTGTTCTTTGCGGCAGGATCTGCCTCCGAGGAGTATCGTGATTACCCTAACGAAGAACCGTATCAGTGCATCGAACCATCAGGCAAGCAACCAACCATTTGATCATATCGATACAATCCCATGTTCTCGCTCCTGCTCTCTTTTACTGCATTAAGACAACGCGTTTCAAACTGCTGTGTGCTACGGTAGTTGAACCCACTTCCTATGCATGACCTGTCATTGCCACAGTAACTAGATGAAACCCACTAGCATGTGTAGGAGTTGATTGAGCCATATGTATGTGTTGTTCCTACCTTGCTATGCCTGCTATGCTTAGAGTCGTGTCAGGTCTGGTTCATCTGGGTGATGGGCTAGAGTGAAATGATTATGTCGGTAATGAGAGTGGTGTGGTGAACACGATTTGGTAAAGGTATCGATGAGAGGCCATGTAGGAATACATGGTGGGTTGTTTCATTGAAGCCGACCTTAAGCACTGAGATCTGTATGTGTGATTTAAGATACAGCTACTACCATGCATTGGGCCCTGAAATATGACCCCGCTCGACTTCTTATTCACCCTAGCTCTCTGTCCAGGAGTTGCAAGTAGTTTCTGGTGTTTGTAGCCTACTGGAGGCCATGGACAGCGCTGACCGTAGGGGTGGGCTGTGATGCGGTAGGTACGTGGCCGGGTGTACCGAATACCCGTTAGGTATCTCGGGAACCCTGTTCACATCGTTCGGGGCCGTATGGGAAACCTCGGCCGGACTCCCTGCGGATGGAACCTGGATAGGCGATAAACCTGGACTAGAGGCTTAAGTGTTTAGGTAGGTCGTGGTCTACACCCACGTCGGCTTTCGCTTGAAGTCTGCCGAGCACATGTCGTGTGCAGACGCTAAGTGGTGGAAACATGTATGAAGAAGTACACCCCTGCAGGGTTATCATGATCTATTCGAATAGCCGCGTCCGCGGTAAAGGACTACTTGGTTGCCTATACAGTTCATAGACAAGTAAATGGAAACTACTAAAAGCCTCAAGATAAGTGTGAGTGCCGAGGATGGCTCTTCCGTAGGAAGACGGAGGTGGATTCTCAGTAGTGTATTGAATTGGTGAGTAGTGGACTCGTGTGCGCAAAACCATTTCAAGTTGGAGTCTCGTAGGTTAGCCTAGCCAAGAGTCAAAGCTGGCTTGCTGCAATAACTCCACCAACCCTTCTTGATAATATGCATGTATGTAGGATCTGATGTAAGTCTTGCTGAGTACCTTTGTACTCATGTTGCTATAATTTACATTTTTTACAGAAGACGCTGCAACCCCTTCTGATGGGTTCTACGTAGACGTTGACATCAATGAGTAGGCTAAGGCCCAGGTGGTGATCCTGAGCTTGTGAAGGACCTCGTAGTATAGCTAGGCTTTCCAAGCCTCTTTTATTTTACTAGTTGTCTGTACTCAGACAAGTTACTTCCGCTGCTGGTTTGTATGACTGTATGACTTGAATGCTGGGGGGTGTGACCCGTACCTTTGTGTATGTTATGTATGGCTCTCTGAGCCTTAAATAAAGTACTTGTGTCATAGAGTCATGTTGTGATGCCTTGTTGTATTTGCACATATCGAGCATATTGTGTGTATGTTTGAAATGCTTGGTATGTGTGGGATCTGACTATATAGTTGTTTATCCTTGGTAGCCTCTCTTACCGGGAAATGTCTCCTAGTGTTACCGCTGAGCCATGGTAGCTTGCTACTGCTCTGGAACACTTAGGCTGGCCGGCATGTGTCCTTCTTCATTCCGGTGTCTGTCCCTTCGGGGAAATGTCACGCATTGAGTACCGGAGTCCTGTTAGCCCGCTACAGCCCGGTTTACCGGAGTCCTGCTGGCCCAGTGCTACAGCCCGGACCCACTTGCTGATGACCGACACGTTCGAAGCTGGGTCATGGATGCCTGTCCCTGTAAGTCTATGCCACTTTGGGTTTACGACTAGTCATGTCAGCCCGGGCTCCTTATCATATGGATGCTAGCGACACTATCATATAAGTGAGCCAAAAGGCGCAAACGGTCCCGGGCAAAGGTAAGGCGACACCCGCGGGTATACCGTGCGTGAGGCCGCAAAGTGATATGAGGTGTTACGAGCTAGAATGATGTGACATCGAGTCAGGGTCCTGACATGTGGGGCCTCTCCGAACAAAGAAAACTTGACGCGGGTGGGGGTTGGGGCGGGGGTGGGGGTGGGGGTGGCGGAGGAACATGGGCGGTGGGTGCCGGTGGTACGGCCGGCGGCCCGTTCGGTGTTCTCTATGGGAAGAATCAGAGACGAGGTAGAAGATGGGTTAGGAGACATAGGATCTTCATCCAACCACCTGAAATGGTCGAGAGACAGCTGGGAGTTGCATTCTTAATGCGCTCTGGTTCATCATGTGTGGGCACTGCGCAACCAACATTTTATTATCCAAAATCTGCTTGCTCTTCTTTACCATGTTCCTCTTCCGTTCTTCTTTAATATGTACTCTCTCCGTTCCTAAATACAAGTCTTTGTATAGATTCCACCATGGACTACATATGGAGCAAAATGAGTGAATCTACACTCTAAAATGTATCTGGATACATCTGTATGTGATCCATAGTGGAAATCTCTACCAAGACTTATATTTTGGAACGGAGGGAGTTTGATAGTAGTACAGTATGTTCCTTGTACTAAAGATGAGCAGGGACATTTGCAGTGTAAAGGTCTATACGGTCGGTTGTGATGGACACTTTGAGCCTCTTTGATTCGTAGGATCTTGTAAACATAGGAATAGGATTTGTAGTGGCCTGCCCACTTGAATCCTATAAGAACAACAAGGAAATGCGGGGAGCTGTGTCGCCTTTGAGAGTTACACTGATATTAACAGTACCGCACCTTCACTTGAAGAGAGCTGGTATCCGAAGCCTTTCTAGCCGTACCGGCAAACTAGCACATATATTCCAGCAAGATCCACTTTGCTGATTTTACTCTGATGCTTAAGGTTTTCCCGTTATATCTACACTATGATGTGTGTAGCTGCTTTGTGTCGCACTAGCAGCAGTCCACTCTTGAAGCTAAACACTGCAATGACTCAAAAAATTGGCACCAAGGCATTGGGTGCCATTCTGGATGCAATGAAAGTCATATGCTCCCCACCTGTTGACTCTTGTTCAGAATTTGATCCTAATGACTCTTTTTCAAAATTGCCACATATATAGAGACAACATGGAATTGCATTTCTTTGGGCGCTCTGATTCATCATGAGTTGGCAACCAACATTGTATGCAATGAAGCGGAACCTCAAGAATATGCTTCCTCTTCTATTCTTTAACATATTCCTCTTTGTTTATTTTGTATTTAGTACGTACATTATGTTCCTTGTCAGAAAGGGGCGCAGGGACATCTGCAGTCAACAGCTGATAGAGTTGGCCTGTACGTCATCGATAGGCTTTCAATTACTAGCGGCAATACAACACCATATTTTCAAGCCAGTTCCACTTTCCCGATTTATATATCATGGTTATGGTGTACCCCTATTATGTACACTATGATCTGCCTAGTTGCTGTGTGCTCTTGTTATCATGGTTTGGCAATAAACTCTCTATACAGTATATTATGAACCTGTCATCTGCCAGCTATCCTTACTTCTGGAGCCTATTTTTTGTGTACTTGTGCCACATTATATAAATGCATGCACCATATTACAGCACACATGAGCTCTCTCATCAGAATCCAGTGATAGCACACAAGTGTTTACAGGGGCGCCCCTATATTAGAATATCATCTGCATTACAAAGATAATCTCACAACTATTTATGTTTTCATAGTTCTCACGCAATTACAGTGAATATCAGAATCCGCGCATCAGAAGAATATTGTGGAACACTGCAATGACTTACAAAATTGGCACCAAGGCATTGAGTGCCATTCTGGAAGCAATGAAACTCATATGCTCCCCACCTGTTGATTCTTTATTAGAATATCATCCTAATGACTATTCTAACCTTGAGGAGTCAAAGGAAGATGGCCTATCCTGTTCACCCATCAAGGTGCCTGTTCTAATTTGGCAATGTTTTATTGATTGCGCGTATCTTGCATATGTTGTCTTGCATTTCTTCTACTTTGTTGCATCGCCATCTGCTTAGTTTACTCATCATATAACTCAAGATGCCATGCCCATCCATTATCAATACATACTCCATCTGTCATCATACCATGTTTTTCCACTCAAATGTTGTTCTTGTGCATCATACATCAAAAAGGAAGAGGGTGATTGCCGAACCTGAAGGAGCACCAGCAAAGTCCTTGGAAAATGTGGTGGTGCCAGAGAAATCAGACAGCGCCGCACTTATATTGGCTGTAAAACCAGTGACACAAAACGTAGGACCGACTCCAGCAGACTATACACATACTTCACTGGCCACACCATTAGCCCCACCACACAGGACCTGCACTCCCGCAAAAGGTATACCGATTTCATTTTCCATAGCACCAGCAGTACCACAGAAAAATCCCACTCCAGCAAAAAGCACAGCAAGTCCACCGGCCGAAGACCTATCCCAACTGCAGAGACGGCCAATTCCTGCAGATTGGAACCCCATTCCATTTATTCCCAGTTTAAAAGACAATGCTTTCAATGTTGTTAGGGACTACGTGCATATATTCCCATCATGGGAAGATTATAGTGAAGACAAACACCATTTTCACATCTTCCTGTCCAACTTACGTGTAAGTGCTATTATTCATGGTTATTATTTTCCTATTTTCTGCTGATCGAACACATCAGTGATTTACATTACATTGTTGTAACTAGGCGAGGGACAATCTGGATAGTCATGACGAGCAAAGCTTTCTTGTGCTTTTCAAGGAAGCATTGCAGCAGTATCAGTGTTACCTGAGGAAATCACACTTTGATGGCAAGTCTATAAACGAATTTCCGGTGAAGTCTCCTGTGCTAAATTTAGAAGACATTGAATGGAAAAACCATGTTATGCACTGGTCTCATTCCCAGGATGAGGTACTGTCTATGAAATCACATGACAATTTGAACTTCTACTTTTCCGCATGTGCTTTATGGATCTTTTTTGCAGGAAATCTGCTCAAAGAAGAATTCTGGTTTGAAAAGAACGACAGGATATCGCAAATATGCTGCCCGCTGCTTTGCTCTTGTTAGTACATGTTGTCCTGTATCACTGTACTTGCATACATACCTGGTTCATTATGTGACAACAGTATGCATGATAGCTTGCTTATCAATTGTTCGCTCCAAATTATCTGATTTGTATGATTGGTTACATTAGTGTAGAATATATCCAATGCCAATGGATTTTTTTAGCTCTGCATTGTTCTTGTAAGTACATGCTGTCCTTTATTAGTGTACTTATATTGACAGGTAGTTGTTCATGTACCATCACTCTGCAGCTTATTTTCCTTTGCCCTCCATTTTCTACACATCAGATCTATATTTACTCTTACCATAAGGTTGGTACTGAAGAAGTTTAGTTGTGCATTGCTCTTGGCTTGTGCCTTTTGCCTATATCGCTGCACATACATTTATAGCTACTTGGTTATGTAGCATCACTCTTCATCTTATCTTAAATATTCTCCATTTTTTCATATATTATCACATCTATATATACTCTTAACAAAGTGTAGAATAAAGGCAATGCTTATGAAGAATATTCTGTGGTAAACTTCTTGAATTGCCCCCCCATCAGCACGAACAAGGGCTTTATAGAGCCTGTCTTCACCAGTAATGTAAGTTTGTCCTTCTCAGGCCTTCAAACTTTGTTGTGTATATTTGGTTAGGCATGAATGCAACAGCTGTTTATTTTTCGTGTTTGCATCAAATTGCAAATTTAAAGTTTATTATGTACTCCCTCCGTTCCTAAATATAAGTCTTTCTAGAGATTTCAATGTGCACTACATATGGAACAAAACGAGTGAATCTACACTCTAAACTATGTCTATATACATCCGTATGTAGTTCAAATTGAAATCTCTAAAAGACTTATATTTAGGAACGGAGGGAGTAGTTCATAAACAAAAGTTTGTCCTTCTGAATTTAAGTTTTCAGTTGTACAACCAAGTTCCTTCTTCATACCATGTAAATTAAACTATACAGAGCAAGTGATCTTCTTTTGCACTACATGTATGCTTCTGTTCTTCATCCATAATCCAGTGGTGTGGTGAACCTACCCACTACAACACAATGTCATATTCTGCAATGTCTTAACTATGAACAATGTCATATCATTCTACTATTATTTAAACCGTCTCTTTATTTGCCAATCACAAATGGGATAAATTGACAGCACACTAACCATTGATACTTATGAGTTCTTGATCTATAATCCAGTGGTGTCGTGAAGCTGCCAACTCCTTCACAATGTCCTGCCATGTCTTGACCTGAACAATACCATATTGTGTTAATGCATTTTAAAATTGCGTCACATTATTCGTCAGTAAGAAATGTGATGAATTGTCAGCACTGATACTTTTATGTGCAAAACCTGTCATGTGTCTGCTTGTTTATCTTTCAGAGTGAGGAAGATATAAGTGTTGAACAAGCGCAGTCTCATCATCTTGCTCAGGTGCTTGCGCTGCAGCTTGCCAGCAGGGCTAACCTTTCTTGAACTCTATTGAAGTGCTGTCGGTTTTGTATATCATTTTGTCGGCGTGTTTATTTGCACTAGTGGCGATCTTTGATGCCCAGTGTATGTAATCTGCTGTCTGCTTGTGCTTTATTATCATAGTGGCGAACTTTGATGTCCAGTGGATGTAATATGTCGTAATTTATTTATTGTATAGTCTAGGTTTTTTCTTATTCACGATGCTGCAGTTATTTTACTGTATATATATCCTGTCTTCGCAGTAAAGCGGCCAAACCATAAAATTACGGTACATAATCGGGCCGTCATGCAATCACGATGTATGATCCCCATCATGGGCCCCGTCAAACTGGCCCACTACTAGATTCGGGCCTTTAATAGGCCGAGTAACCCCGGCCCTCTTTCCGCAAGAAAACTCAATGGGCTTTTAGGAGGCTGAGAAGTAGGTTGGGCCTGAAACGTGCCGAACAGCTCACGGGCCGGAAGCAGCCCGAATTGGACCCTGGCCCATGATTGTGCGAATCAAATCACGGTCTTTTAACAGGCCAAAATTGGCTCGGTCCTTGTTTGGCCCAATCAGATATCGGCTGCGAGCAGGCCGGATGCAAACCGGGCCGTAGTTAGGCCCAACTATATGACGGACTTTTAACAAGCCGAAATTAATATAGGGCTGAAATGTTAAATGGGCCCTTAACAGGCCAAAACTAATATCAGGTCGACTTACTAAATGGGCCTTTAGCAATTGGGCCCAAAAGCATAGCGTCCAGTTAATGGGCCGAATCTGATATGGGCCATAATTGAGGCCGAAGCCTCTTAAACGGCCGGACCTGATCTAGGCCGTGATTTGGCCCAGAACGTGGGAGGCTTTTAACGGGCCGGATCTCATACGGGCCATTATTAGGCCCGGAACGTGGCAGGCCATTAATAGACCGGATCAAATATGGGCCGACATTTGGCCCAAAACATGGCAGCCAGTTAATGGGCCGGCCTACTAGGGTCCTCAAAATCTTGTGGGCCTACAGCTGGGCTAGCCCATTAGTGTTGGCGAAATCTCGTCGACCTTTAGCTGGGCCGACCCATTATGATCCGGAAGAATTTTGTGGGCCTTTACTTAGGCCGGCCCTTTATGGCACACAAAAATCTTGTGGGCCTTTACCTGGGCTGGCCCATTATGGGCCACGAAATCTTGTGGGCCTTTAGCTGGGCCAGCCCATTATGGTCCACAAAATCTCGTGGGCGTTTAGCTGGGCCGGCCCATTATGGTCCGCAAAATCTTGTGGGCCCTTAGTTGGGCCGGCCCATTTAAACTTGATGGGCTGTGCCACGTGTCGACGTATCATAGGCGCCTTCTGTCCAATTAGTGGATGACATCTGTCCCAACGATGAGCTGACACGTGTTTCCTCCAGCCAATGATGATTTTACACGTGGAAAATCCCCATTGGTCAGGGCTTTTAATGGGTTATCAGATCCAAAACCCAACCCGATAGCTTAACGGCGTTCCGTTATGGTGGATGCCACGTGTCGGTCACCCTTGACGAAAGCACTTCTGTGACACGCGATTTATCGTCATGGAAGTGGACACTTCTGTGATGATAAGTTTGGTAATGTCATGGAACACTTCTACGACAGCACATGTATGACTATCTTGATTCTGTCATAAATTTGTCATGGATGTACAAGCATGACAGAAAACGCGACCTACTGTGACAAACACGTATCATCACGGAAGTGTATTTTTTTGTAGTGATAGCACCTAAACAAACAAACAAATACTTGCACCCAACACGATAAAGGGGTTGTCAATCCCTTTATGGTTACTTGCAAGGATGAGATCTGATAGATATATGTATAAAAGATAAATAAAGTGCAAAATAAAGTAAAGATAAATAAATTGCAGCAAGGTATTTTTGGTGTTTGGTTTTATAGATCTGAAAATAATATGATAATAATAGACCCGGGGGCCATACTTTTCACTAGAGGTTTCTCTCTTGAAAGAACACATATGATGGGTGAACAAATTAGTAATGAGCCATTAATAGAAAAGTGATAAGTAGACCGACTCCTGCCTGCATCTACTACTATTACTGCACACATCGACTGCTATCCAGCATGCATCTAGTGTATTAAGTTAACAAGAGCAGAGTAACGCCTTAAGCAAGATGACATGACGTAGAGGTATAGATCCAATCAATATGAATAAACCACACCATTTTATCCTTAATGGCAACAATACAAATACGTGCCTCGCTACCCTTTCTGTCACTTGGTGAGGACACCGCATGTCGGTGCAACAAACCCTGGGTCTGTTGCCCAGACTGTGCACAGGCACGGGAACAAGATTATGGCACTAGGCCATGCCAGAGTGCAGGAGACCAAGAGCTTCGAAGGACCAACATGCAGATCAAGAGGACCAAGGTCAACCAAGAGAAGCAAGATACCACCAGGAGAAAAGCCTCCCTTGCGGCCAGGCGAGCTCGGCGATGGCGGAGCCACCCCTGGAAGAGAACATCCAAGATGTCCCGGCAGGGCTTGCTGGGGCTCACAGAGGCGAAATCCACCTCACCAACCACTCCACCTCAACCCACGTCGTCAATCAGTGTGATGTCAAACCGCAAAGTGATTAAGTGGCAGCCATTCGCCACAGGGAAGCCTCTTTCTACAGGAATACCTACAGACGACACCCGTCCTGCGACGTGTCAAGCAAGCAAGCGTGAAGCTGGCAAAATAAGCTCGGTAAGGCTTGCCGGACGAGCAATGATGTGATGTTGATTGGCGCATTTAATGCGCTCTGTCAGCCTCTAGAGTTAGGTATGATAGCACTGTTTGCTATCTTATCAGTGTGTAATGACTGATTTGCCATTGTGGTGACCCCTTAATCTATAAAAGGAGGCTCGTGGCAACTGTAGAAGGGGGTTAGAAGGTTGGACACCCACACTCATATGCGCGTAGCCACTGCCGCCCCTGTCGGGTAAGTGTACTGACCTCTTTGTGCAGCGTGACATCCCCCCCGTCGAACCAAAAAGGGACCCTAGGTCCCATAGGTGGCCGTGGTTTCCCACGACATCTTTGGCGCGCCAGGTTGGGGGATCACTTGCGTGAAACTGAAAGCGTGTGCAGCACGTCATCTTCATCGCCACCTTCATATTCGACGAGGCCATCAACCATGGCAACCAAGAGGAAATCCGGTGCTTCGGCTCACCCGTCCACCTCGAAGGCTCCGCCAGCCGCATCCACCAATGCTATGGGAGGTGCAGAGGCGCGCGGGGATGCGGACGCTGCTGGGGATGTGGTTGGAGCAGCCGACGCAATCACCACCTCCCCCACATCCGAAGCCGGAGCGGGAGACACAGGAGAAGAGCAACATCAGCAACACCCCGATGGCCGCACTCCAAGAGGTACGGGTGTAGGATCGGAAGTATCTCTAGAGGGGGGTGATTAGACTACTTGACCAAATAAAAACCTAGCCTTTTCCCAATTTTAATTCTTGGCAGATTTTAACAACCTAGCACTAGTCAAGCAATCAACCTACACATGCAATTCTAAGAGTATAGCAGCGGAATGTAAATCATTGCATATGAAGGTAAAGGGGAGGAGTTTGGAGGGAGTAAACACAATGTACACACGGAGATTTTTGGTGTGGTTCCGATAGGTGGTGCTATCATACATCCACGTTGACGAAGACTTCAACCCACAAAGGGTAACGACTGCGCGAGTCCACGGGGGGCTCCACCCACGAAGGGTCCATGAAGAAGCAACCTTTTCTATCCCACCATGGCCATCGCCCACGAAGGACTTGCCTCACTTGGGTAGATCTTCACAAAGTAGGCGATCTCCTTGCCCTTACAAACTCCTTGGTTCAACTCCACAATCTTGACGGAGGCTCCCAAGTGACACCTAACAAAATCTAGGAGACACCACTCCCCAAAAGGTAATAGATGGTGTGTTGATGATGAACTCCTTGCTCTTGTGCTTCAAATGATATTCTCCCCAACACTCAACTCTCTCTCATAGATTTGGCTAGGGTGGAAAGATGATTTGAGTGCAAAGCAACTTGGGGAAGGCTAGAGATCAAGATTCTTGTGGTTGGAATGGAATATCTTGGTCTGAACACATGAGTAGGTGGTTCTCACTTAGAAAATATATGCTGGAAGTGCAGGCACGTTCTGATGGCTCTCTCCATGAATGAAGAATTGGTGGAGGGGTATATATAGCTTCCACACAAAATCTAGCTGTTACACACAGATTCCCAAACTCGGTGAGACCGAATAGTGAAACTCGGTCAGACCGATCTGGTTCAAAATGTGAATGTTAGGCTTTTCGGCGGGAGGTCGCTGGCGACGAGAGGACGATTCAGAGACCCGAGTCGGCAAAGCAGGACACACACGTGCGAATAGGTTTCGGAGAAATTTCCAAAATTTGACCCGTCGGTATATATATCCTGACCCCGTCGGTGTGACCTAGTGGAACAAATCGGTGGCACCGAGATGAAGAATCGCAAGTGGTTACTGCAACTCGGTGTGACCGAATGGTTCTAATCGGGTGCACCGAGATTTAAAACCTAGATCAAGTCAGTGAACTCGGTATGACCGAAAAGGATGAATCGGTCGGACCGAAATGCACAGAGAGGTTTTGGAAGTTTAAGTCTATGACAAATCGGTGACTCCGAGTGCTCATCACCCAGAGGGTTCAAATCTCACTTGATCAAACTTTGTGATGTAGCATGAATAGAGGTTGAGACGAGAAAATCATAGATAGCTAGAGGAAGTTCTTAGGCATTCTTGTCCATCTATTTGGCAAAAGAAGAAGAGCCAAACAATCAAAGCAACAAATGGATGTCCTCGAATGAGAAAAGTATGCAATCAACATGCTCACACAATAAAATGGCAAATGAAATATGTGGCAGAGCATGCACAATCACTGTAGCATCTATCAAGCAATTTGCGATGAGTAGGTCATCTATATATGAGTATATTGACTTAGGAGTCAAATGACAACATTTGATCATAGGTTATACTCATCGTGTAAGAAAAAGTGGGGTTACCACTTTTACATAAAGCATTGTTGTGTTCACACCGTTAGAGTTGCCTTAGCCCAATTCTTAGAATAAAGCCCCCCTAGATGTGATACCCCCCCCCCAAGAGGGATGAACTAACCTTGGCATTTATCGATGATGACTTCATGTAGGTGTTGAAGATGTGGATGCTCATTGTTGATGTAGATCATTTGGAGCAATCCATTGGAGTGAGTTGCACTTTCAATACCTACATGGGTTAGTCCCACAAGGAAAAAACAAGTATATCCATAGACATAGAGTGAAGCTCACACACGATGATGTCCATGAAAGCATTAGATTACCTTGTCCCTTGTCTTACCAACAAGAGTGTTTGTGATGCGGCATACCCTACCACAAACATGCCTAGTACACAGGTCATGGTGAATACACAGGTTATTAAAAAGGTGTTGCAGGCGACTGCGGCAGTCGTCAACAAAGGGGTGCAAACGGGGGGTATCATGGATGAGGATAGAACAATGCAAGTTGATGAAAAGTTGATCGAAAATATAGTTGACCAAAAAAAGGATGATCAAATTATGCAGGAGATGAGGCAGCTTAGCAAAGGTAAAGATGGACACATACGTGTACTGTGTGCCCCAGCCTTCATGTCAATTACACTCAAAGAAGGGATCCATGTTAAGTATGGGAGCGTTGCTAGATTAAAGGAGCCCGTGCAATTGCAAGTATGTGCACCCACGAAATTTAGAAGGAATGATTGGGGAAATAATAATACGTGGAGAATAAAAAGGAAGGAGTCTGCATGCAGATTTGTTAGTAGTGTTTCATGGAATAAAGAAAGATCTGGTTTACATGGGCCAAAAAATAGAAGGAGAAGGAGCATGCACGTGCATGCAGATATGTTACAAAGGGTTCAAACGGCAAGTGTGTACATTTGGAAAAGAAAATTCAAAGGTAGTTAAAACAACCGGGAGAGAATCCTACGAGCAAGGGAAGGAACGGCCGCACGTCGGCCTACTTGCCGTGTTTAGGCCGTACTCATTCGAGTCGGTTGTAAACTGGCTATATGTTCTCAGCTATTGAGACTTTTATTTTTCTTAGGTTATTTTCTTTAGAGTTTAGACAGACTATGAAGCGGCCCTCGGGGTGTTCATCTTGTTTATTATTGTGAGATTTTCTATCAAGAAAATTAAAATTTGGCAAGAGGATTCTCGTGATTGAGAGTTTGCTAGCTATTGGCTTGAGGTCCATCGGCGATGACGGATTGCGTGCCGGTTACGTCTACTTCGGCGGGAGGTTCCTCGTGTGTCGAGGGATTGTCCGTTGGTCGTCGTAACCCTTGCTTCAGGTTACGCGTACTGTTCGTGTAGTTGGGAGTAATTTTTATCGGTGGATCTTGGAGGTTATTGCATCGTAAAAGATCGGGCCAAATCAGCGACGCGTCCGAGGTCATGCCCTCATCAAGTGGTATCAGATTACTGGGTTTATTACGGTGCAAATTTCCTCTTTAATTTGTTCATACAAATTATAAAACCGCAATGAGGATGGAGTATTATTTTGATGGTGAGATGTCCCAATGTGAGAAGGATCCGTCACGAGCCCTTTCATGGTTTCCAATCTACACAAGAGTGAAGGTTGGGCCAACTACTTGTGCTGCAATGTTTGATTGTTCTTCAGAAATAAATTTGGTGAGTCAAACCTTGGTTGATGCATTGAAGCTAGTATAATAGAGCATCCAGACCCATTAAGCTCAGATGGCAGGGAAAATTTGTGACAATAAAACATCAAGTAGAGGGGACTTTTGGATTTTGTGGATTTACCAATTCAGTTTTCTGTGATGTTCTTCCATATCATATGTATATGTGTGGCTTGATACTTGGTAAATCTTGGACAAAAAGAGGGAGCTACAGATTGATAAATCTGGCTATTTTTCTTGGAGGAAATTTCAGTTTATTCATGATGGACGGTGGGTTTCTTTTGAAGCATATTCTTCTGAACAATATTTGGAGGATCGTCAGAGGCGAGATCGTGCACATGCAATTGATGCAAAGAAGCGTGCAGAGAGGTTGTCGCTAGAAGTGACATGGGTGGCACATGGTGCAGTAGTACTTCAAAATATTCCTGTTCATGAGGAGAATACACAAGAAGCGGCAGTAGAAACAATTGGGCTGAACATGCAACTCAAGATGGTGCAAGATTGTGATAGCATGATAGTAGCCAGAGGTCAACGCAAGAGTTTGTTTCAAACTCAGTGTGACACTAAGGGTACGGCATGCAAATTGATTATTGATGGAGGTAGCTGCACTAATGGCATTAGCATGACACTAGTGGAGAAGCTTGGCATGTCCATGTTGCGCTATGATGAACCACGTCGTTTGGAGTGGCTGAACAATTGTGGGCAGCTCAAAATTACACATAAGGTGTGTGTGCCATTTAAAGTTGGACAATATAGTGACGAGGTGGAATGCGATGTTTTGCCACTAGAAGTTTGTGGTTTATTGCACTACAAAAAAATACACTTCCGTGATGATACGTGTTTGTCACAGTAGGTCGCGTTTTTTGTCATGCATGTACATCCATGACGATTTTATGACAGAATCAAGATAGTCATACCTGTGCTGTCGTAGAAGTGTTCCATGACATTACCAAAATTATCATCATGGAAGTGTCCACTTCCATGATGATAAATCGCGCGTCATAGAAGTGCTTTCGTCAAGGGTGACCGACACGTGGCATCCACCATAACGGAACGCTGTTAAGTTATTGGGTTTTGGATCCGATAACCCATTAACAGCCCCGACCAATGGGGATTTTCCACATGTAAAATCATCATTGGCTGGAGGAAACACGTGTCGGCTCATCATTGGGACAGATGTCATCCACTCACTGGACAGAAGGCGCCTATGATACGTCGACACATGGCACGGCCCAACAGTGGCCCATTCCTGTGAAAAGGCCGGCCCGTTTGACTTGTTAAAAAGCTGGCGGGGTGGCCCATGGAAAGCCTGTTAACAGCATGTTAGAATATAGCCCATTTACAGCCTACTAACCCAAGGCCCGTTACGCCCTATGCGAATTAGGCCCAGTAGCGTCATCTGGGCCATCCAATATGATTCCAGCCCATTTTCACTTCTGGCCCATGTATGGCCAATGACGTCTTTCGGGCCATATGAGGCCCTTTGTAACTCTTGGCCCATTAGGGGCCCCTGCTGAAACTGGCCCGTAATGAACAGTGTATTACTTTACACCCATTAACGGCCCACGGTGAAACTGGCCCGTAATGAATAGTGTAACACTTTATACGCATTAACGGGCGGTTATTCTGTTGGGCTGTTTCCAGCCCAAGTTAACTTTCGGCCTTCTGAGGGCCCATTTATTCTTGGGCTCATTTGCAGCATTCAGTTACTTACGTCCCATTACTGTCATTTTCTGCTTGTGGGCCAAATTCAGCCCGTCATTACAGTCGGCCCGTTTGTGGTCCGTTAGTCTGTTGGGCCATTTTCATAGCATCACCAAATACGGCATATTAACGGCCCGTTATGGTCAACCCATAAAACATACGATTTCCATTATAGGCCTGTCTACGGCCCACTAAAGGCCCGTACAAGACCCATAAATGAGTCGGCGGCCCATGGATCCTACCTGACTAGAAGGCCCATGGATCATGCGAGACGTAGAAGGCCCATGGATCCTGCGAGACGTAGAAGGCCCATGGATCCTGCGAGACGTAGAAGGCCCATGGATCCGACGACCCGTGAAGGGCCATGGTCGGGCGAGCTGGCCCCCATTTGAACGATATAGCATATTCAGAGAATTATCCTACTCAATACTATCACCTCTAAAAAGCATACACTATACAACAAAGAGATCAAGGCATAGAAAGGTAGAATAATCCTACACTATACAATAAAGAAATTATAGCCGATTATACCCACTGGGCATTATGGTTTGGCACAGGTGATAATAAAGCATACACAAACAGCAAATTACATACACTGGGCAAATACAGCTCATACATCATGGATGCGCATCAACTTAACTCCATGTGAACTATAATCTCTTCAGAAAATAGGATTGGCCGGATTCAGATAGCACAAATTTTAGTCTGCAAAATATCCAATTCCTTCATGGTTACCTCAGTGTCATGTTTCATTTTTTTGACTCTTGCATCTAATACCTGCATGTCCAGTCTCAACTTGTTGATTATACATTGACAATCATGTACACGTTGTCTTGCCACCTCTAGTTGATGCTCGAGAACATCAGCACATTCCAATTCCAATCCATAATCATTCGGTAACGGCCATGCCGCACTGCTCGCAGATTTTTGTGTTGATGTCACTTCATCCTGAAATGTTTCTGTATGTACACATGACTAGGGCAAAAATATAGTTACAACAGTGAAGCAAACAAGACACTATTTTGTACTACATGGCAAAACAGGACTAACAATAGTGTTACACGTCACTTTCACACAAAAAATGCTACACGTCATGAAGCATAAGCAGGTGATATTTTAAAAATTATAAAAAAGATAGTCTGTGCAGCCTGCATACAGAAATCCCTCTTAGCTCACCAGAGGAGCATGATGTTGGGGCCCAATCGAAAACACAGACAAGTTACAAATTTAGACAGCGCGTTGCGTATAAGTAAGCAAGCAGTTGGCCATTCTGTACCTCAATTAAAGTCTTAGGGAGCATAATGAATAGCAGAGGGTTTCATACAAACATACTACAGCAGGCAAAACTATGCAATCATTAGGGTAGTATAAACTAGATTGTGAGCCTCATGCAATAATAGTTGGTTAATAGACTTCAAAGCTTCTGGCACACTTCGGCAGAGTAATTAAATGGTAACGCCTTTAATTATGTCAACTAGTAGTGATACAAGTACCGAACATCAGGATAATTATTTGGGCATCTCATTAAGTGAGGACAAATAAAGCAATTGAAAAGAGAAAATTAAATATGCCTGAAACAAACGAGGAATTGAACTGTTGAGTTACATACAGTGACTTACCTTAGCAGGTTGAAGAGGCTCAGTGCAGCTCATACTTCTCTTCCAAGGCTCCTTCCTAACATCTTGTACTTGGAAATCCTCAATCTTATCTTCATTGCACCCCCTCTGCAAGGTGACACAAACTAGTTACTCTTCTCCTTGGAAGATAAATATGCATACTTTCCAGTCTGTGAACACAAAAGGATGAGATTATAACAAAACAACACCACATAATGAAACATGCCGCATCTCTTGCACTTGCACACAATGAAATGAGCATTTACTATGTATGCACTATGTAAAAACTAGGCATACCTTCGAACTGGATCTCCAGGTACTCTTGGAGAGCCTACTGTAGTGTACAGCCAAACCTTTATGTCACCTATGAGTTAGATAAGGCCCCACTATAGCAGCCCTTAGTGTTTAAATCGTTGACAAGCTCTGTTAGAGTGTTAGGTCAAGAACAGCAAGTAATCAAAGCAAACAGTCCTAGTATGGCTGGCTGATGTAAACAAGCAATTGAATAGATGTGTGAGCAAATCTTACATATCAAGAAAAGAAGAAAAGAAGGAGGCTTAAAGACCATCACTTGACTGACCAGATTTAAGGGGCATTTAAACATCATGTGCAACGTATGAACTAACATAAACATTGCATATTCCAGATTCTACAATGGAATGCGCGTGTATTAGGTTATGCCATGTATGATGATGCCTAAATGTACAGATAGCAGGCAGGAGTGATTCATCATTGCACGCACAATTGAATTGCAGGTTAAGGGCCAGTTCGATTCCGCCTTTTCAGGGCATATTGTCAAAATAAGCCACAATAGATGTAAAGAAGTCATTTTTGAGTTATGGGCTTGGGCTTAACTAATTTCGCTTTGGAGGAGGGTGTTTCGGGTAGAACCTCACTAAAAATTGAAGGGAAGGGGAATAGTGAAATGACTCTGTTGTCTGCCTATATTACGCTCAAAATGCAACTGCTAACGCCCGTGTCACACCTGACCCTCAAGTAAAAACAAACACGCAAGCATTCATTGCCCTGCCCGCTTGCATCTCCTCTCCCCTTTCCCTCTACCTCGATCCCCTGCCTGTAGCACTAGGGTTCCTCCAGCGAGCCGTCGCCACTGGTCCCATCTATCCTTGTCCTCGACGATGCTATGTCCAGCTAGGCTACATGGCCGGCGGATAGGGGCAAATCTCCCTGGCTGCTCCTCCCTCTGGCGCCGCCCCTCATTCTCATGGTCTCCAGCAGCTGATCCACTGTGGTTCGTCCAACGCGCTACTTCGGCGGGCGCTGCACAACTACGGCTGATGCCACACTGCGGCAGAAGGCACCTTGTTCCCCCTGCCCTCCTCCCATGCCATGGCCTTGAGGTGTTGTTGAAGGATGAGCTCATCCAACAAGGTGAGGATCTCCTCTGATTTTTTGCCAAATTTTCATTCTGATCCCCTATACGATGAATTGCTATGAGCTACTTCTGCCGCTGCTATTTGATGCATTGCTATGAGCTGCTCGTGCTGCTGCTATATGATGAATTGCTATGAGCTGCTACTGCTGTATGATGAGTTGCTATGAGCTGCTACTGCTGCTATATGATGAATTGCTATGAGCTGCTGCTGCTATATGATGAGTTGCTACAAGCTGCTCCTGTTGCTGCTATATGATGAATTGCTATGAGCTGCTCCTACTGCTGCTATATGATGAACTGCTATGAGCTTCTCCTGCTGCTGCTATATGATGAATTGCTATGAGCTGCTGCTGGTATATGATGAATTGCAGACTACTGTTGCTGTATGATGAGTTGCTATGAGCTGCTGCTGCTATATGATGCTTTCAGGTGGTGCTACTATATGATAATAACCAGCCACTTGGACCATCGAATTTCAATAAATAATTGTTCTTCATTTAAATGTGGGTCATGCGTTCTTCGTTTAAATTAGGAAATGGGATCTCTATGGAAAACATTGACCAAAGTAGATTGTGCCAAGTAGATGGTATCTTTGTATTTGCATTTTAAGCAAATAGTGATGGTCTGTTTTCCTATCATATTAATTACTGCACTGGGTTTAATTTGTGATGTTTGCGAGTCAAATTAATTTCCATATGGGCAGCAAAATGAAAAATATATAATGCAATCTAGACTTTCCACTGATCATACCAAAGATAAGCTGAAAACGCAATGAAAAGAACTGGTTGTCGTATTACATGGAGCTTATATTCACAGGTGCTTATTTTCTTAGGATAACTCGTCATAACTGTCCCTAAGAAAGTTGGCTAATAGAACTGGCATACAAATAACATGTCACGATGATTGCAATGGAGGAGTGACATACCATAGCACACTATATAGGCTCACCGGTGCCTCTCCTTTTTTTTGCGATGTTCCATGAAATTGCCACATACATCTTGTAATTTTTCATTGTGTAACCCTATCTGCAAGTTGACACGGCTAATTTCAGACATCTCTACATGATACTACATTGCATATCCCTTGCGCATATTTAAACCACCAATTAACGATTGTGTGCATACCATAAACTAGCCATGACTCTGTAAGCTGGACTAGCAGGCACTCTAAGGGAGCCTAATGTAGTGCACTCGAATTCCTACATGCCACCTACGATTTTGTGTAATGTACTGCCCCTGTTCCTAAATATATGTCTTTGTAAAGATTCCAGTATGGACCACATACAGATGTATATAGATGCATTTTTTAGTGTAGATTCACTCATTTTGCTCCGTATGTAGCCTATAGTGGAATCTCTAAAAGACTTATATTTAGGAACGGAGGTACGAGGTAGTATCATGTATGACATCTACATATCTAATTTAGCAGCCAGTAGTAGAAATCATTGTATGCACAAAGGGATTACTGGTCAAAAATCCTAGCAAAGCACGCTGGCAGGGACAGAACAATACAAGAGAGAGAGACGCGCTTACAAGATCATAGCAATGCCTCAATCCAGGATCTTGGTTGGCCAATCTGTTAGATCTAGAAGAAACATCGTCCTTGTAGTTTTTGCCAGCTGCATAACAGGTAACAACGACCGGTTAGTATATTTGAAGTGCATCGGGTAGGTGATGCTGGATGGGTTTAAAGGTGACAAGTACCTAGGCCGTGGCGGGTGCTTGGCATCTCTCTAGACGGTGGGAATCAGGTTAGAAACGTCGAGGGTGATGACGTTGCGCTGGCTGTCGGGGTCCGGTAAGGAGATCTAGAACCGTCGAGTAGGGTGTTTGTGGAGCGGCTCCGGTAGGGTGGACTACGGTGTGGGTGAAGCGGATCTGTGGTCGTGGACGAGGGCGTAGGTGAAGCTGCTCCGGTGGTTGGGTTAAGGATGGTGTCGACGACGCGGATCTGCGGTCGTGGACGGGTCATCAGAAGCTGCTCCGGTGGTTGGGTTAAGGATGGTGTCGACGATGCGGATCTGCGGCTGTGGACGGGGCGTCAGAAGCTGCTCCGGTGGTTGGGTTAAGGGTGGTGTCAATGATGCGGATCTGCGGCCGTGGACGGGGCGTCAGATGCTGCTTCGGTAGGTTGGATGAGGGTGTGAGGAAGTGGATCTGAGGCCATGGACTTGTGAGTTGGCAAAGCGGCCCTGGTAGGGTTGAGAATGGTATAGGTGAAGCTACTCCGGTAGGGTTGACGATGGTGTCGGTGAAGCGGCTCCGGTAGGGTTGAGGAAGGTGTCGGTGAAGAGGATCAGAGGCCGTCGAAGGGGGCGTCGGTGGGGCGGCTCCGGGGGGTGTGGACGAAGCGTCTCCGGTGGCGAGTATGAATGAGCCGCTGCAGATGCGCGACGGTTGACGAGAGTACCGGCGAAGCAGATCCGGCGCCGTGGACAAGGCTGGCACTGAATGGGCTGTGGTACAATGGTGGATGAGCAGTCTACTTGTTTCTAGGGGAGGTGGGAGGGGTAGATGCGGCCGTAGAAGAAGATCTGGGGAGTTGGACGCCGCTGACAGTGAATGGGCTATGGTACGCCGGTGGATGAGCAGTCTAGGGTCTCGAGAGGGGAGGGGAGAAAGGGCGATGAAGTACGGACGGCGTGATGTAAGATGCTCTGGTGCTGTGGAGTTAGTCGTTTTTGCGGGAGGGGGAGAGGAAATGGGGGTGCCGTGTAGTCGGGGGAACCGGAAGTTACCAAAGTAGCCCCGACCTATCATGTAGATGAGGGCGGTATTTTAACTGTTGGTCTCCGTGCACCAAGGACAAAAGGGGGATTTCGCATGCTAAGGTGGCGGAAATTTTAGAAGGAGGCGGGAGATTTTGCCGCCCACAGGATCGTTCATATCCAGTTTCAACTAATTTTGGACCGTGGTAGCGGGAATGTCATGCTAGACTGTGTACATGGGGCACGCGTCAACAGTTAATAACTGGTGTGAAGTCCACCCCATAAAAAAAGACAATAACTCGGGATGATGCGCCGATAACTTGGACGTTCACACTGGCGCGGCCAATCGTACGGGTGTAGTGGCGCGTTCTCAAAAAAAGGATCAAGTGCTCAGCCTATGTATTTCTCGTGTAAATAGATAATTTGGTGCCATTGGTTATTTACTTTAAACATAATGCATTGACGTGTTAGTGTAGAGGTGCACAAAAAGAAATGGATATTGTAGTTAGCTACTTAAAAGTGTTACCTCATATGATTACATAGCCTCCATTTCATAAATTGCGTACCCATTGAATTCATATATGAATATTACATATATTACTTCAAAATAGAAACTTAAATCATCCAAGACTAATGAATTTGAATACAAGAGTAACAATGGTGCATGTGCATGATAGCGACATTGGTTGTTTGAAGAAACATCACTGTAACTTTGGCATGCACAACTGAAAAGGTTTATTTAAATAGAAAAAAATGTGATATGTGAGTGTCCAATCTTTACAGCTTTGAATCGATATTGTACCTTTGGGCACGATACGAAGTAGATATTGACTTATGTTCATGCGATGCACGTCCATGATCGCTAGATAGTGATACATGAATGAATTGTGCAATCTCTCTCACACGCATACATATCTCATTTCCCTGTGGGCATCGGAATCACACACGCGCACTTCCTGTATTTCTCTCCCTCCGCCAGGGTTAAATTCGTCTTTCTACCCCATCCTACAAGTCTCTCACACAGAAACACACACGCTCTCTATGTCTAACAGGCCCACCCCTTTAGTTCCGCCCACCCGCAGCCACTAATGTCTCAAAGTATAATAATGTCTCTCACACATATGCTATCTACCTATCCCTTAATATAGCTAGATATGTGTCACACAAACTCCTTCTCCCTACTAGCAAGATGCCCATGCGTTGCACGGAACATCAAGATGCATTTGTATGAGAAGTTTATCTTGTGGGAGAAAAGGATGAACGAGGGAATTCCTTATTTGCAAATGCGGAGAGGGGTGTGGGTATCTTTTTGCAAAATTGCCATATTTTCCTTCCTGTCCGTCGGATATAAATCGGATGGCCTATATTGCAAGATGGCAGGAACACCATCATCACCAACTCTGTTTTTTATAAGAGTAGAGATATGTGAGTGTCACTGCCCCCCCCTCCACACCCACACTTCCCAACACCGAAGGAGTAGGGTGACACCTCGATCTTGATACTAATCTATCTACTGGCTTCTCTTTCAAACACACACACACACACTACCCGACACCGAAGGAGTAGGGTGACACCTCGATCTTGATACTAATCTATCGACTGGATTCTCTCTCAAACATACACACACACACACTACCCGACACCGAAGGAGTAGGGTGGCATATCGATCTTGATAATAATCTAT
>NC_041393.1:376604701-376666008 GCF_002162155.2 Triticum dicoccoides
CAATGAGAGCAGAAGGGTGACAACTCGATCTGATCATAATCTGTCAATTGGTTTCTCTCTCAAACATTGTGTCTTGGTGCCTCGCTCGGTAGCCCCCTCGATATGTAGACTTCTCGCGCGCGCACAACTGTAGTGACGATGACGCTGAACCCAGTGTGCCTTGTTTTTACCGGCCTCATGTGATAGTTTTCACCCTGTTTTCTGTTAATTAACAAGGCAAACTTTTCTTTGTTACTACTAGTGAATCTGAAATCATTCGGGGTAGACATAAAATATATCACTTCAACCCAATTATCGCAACAACTATTTTAAAATAAATTAGCTAGCTGCCTGTGCGTTGCACGGAACATCAAGATGCATTTGTATGAGTAGTTTATCTTGTGAAAGAAAAGGCTGAACGAGGGAAGGCCTTATTTGCGAACGTGGAGAGACGTGTGGATATATTTTTGCAAAATTGCCATAGTTTTTTCCTATCCGTTAGATATAAATCTGACGGCCTATATTGCAGGATGGCACGCACACCATCATCACCAACTCTGTTTTCTACTCCCTCCGTCTGAAAATACTTGTCATCAAAATGGATAAAAATAGATGTATCTAAAACTAAAATACGTCTAGATACATTTCCTTTTATCCATTTTGATGACAAGTATTTCCGAACGGAGGGAGCATTTGTCTTTTTAGAGATTTCAACAAGTGACTATGACCGGACCTTACCAACATACTCAAAAAAGTAGTCCATAATTTTGATGTTACCCCCTTTTCTTGGCGGTGCAGTGCCATATGGTTACCTCATAAATAAATCAAGGACAAATCTGACCCCTTCCTGAAAAGACATACGTAGCAAAATGAGTGAATCTACACTCTAAAATATGTCTACATACACATCCATATGTGGTAGTCCATTTGAAATCTGAAAAAGACAAATATTTAGGAATGAATGGAGTATATATAAGAGTAGACATGGAGATATAAATGCAGCATGGTCTAAAACAAAAATGTGTTGGGCTGGTTAGCGCCAGATGCTCGCAACGCGACGACATGAGTTTGAATTCTATCTTTTAACTTTAGATTTTTATATTATATATTACTCTACTTATTTAACATATACTTCTTTAGCTACTGTACTGACAGTGGAACCCACAGAGTACTTAAAATATTAAGGATGGACTTGTTTCTTTTTAACTTTCTGTACGAAGCTGTAGCCACCCTGCAAGTCACGTGTACACTGTACATGCAATTAACTTTTTATAGAGGGACAATCATACAGGAAATTAACTCAAATGGATTGGATGTCACTCTATTATTTCCAGCATAAAGAGCATCTCCAACGCCAGCTGGCAAATTTCCTCCCGCTTCCTTCCGCGGTGGACGACATCAAACGCCAGCAGCATACATTTTTACAACTCTAACCAACCAGATGAAATTCATGCAAAAACGGACTGATTTCATATAAGCATGAAGGATTTCGTATAAAAAAGCCGAATCTTCATATAAACATGATGGATTTCATTACATTTAGATGAACTAAGAGGTTCCAATCCGGCTCTCTTGTATAATTAATACTCCCTCCGTCCGGAAATACTTGTCCTAGAAATGGATATATCTAGACTTATTTTAGTTCTAAATGGCCGCCCGCGGATCCCTTTGTCTTCCTCATGTCTGTCAGACACTTGCGGGGTCGACGAAGGTCCTCGGAAGAGACGAAGCAGCAAAGAAACCACCTGAAATGGTGGGTATCGTGGATGAGGATACAACAATGTAAGTTGATGAAAAGTTGGTCGAAAATATAGTTGACCAAAAAAGGATGATCAAATTATGCAGGAGATGAGGCATCTTAGCAAAGGTAAAGATGGACACATACGTCTACTATGTGGCCCAGCCTTCATGTCAATTATACTCAAAGGAGGGATCCATGTTATGTATGGGAGCATTGCTAGATTGAAGGAGCCCGTGCAATTGCAAGTATGTGCACCCACGAAATTTAGAAGGGATGATTGGAGAAATAATAATACGTGGAGAATAAAAAGGAAGGAGTCTGCATGCAGATTTGTTAGTAGTGTTTCACGGAATAAAGAAATACCCGGTTTACATGGGCCAGAAAATAGAAGGAGAAGGAGCATGCACATACATGCAGATATGTTTCAAAGGGTTCGAACGGCAAGTGTGTACATTTGGAAAAGAAAAATCACAGGTAGTTAAAACAACCGGGAGAGAATCCTACGAACAAGGGAAGGAACGGCCGCACATCAGCATGCGTGCCGTGTTTAGGCCGTACTCATTCGAGTCGGTTGTAAACTAGCTATATGTTCTTAGCTATCAAGACTTTATTTTTCTTAGGTTATTTTCTTTAGAGTTTAGACAGACTATGAAGCGGCCCTCTGGGCGTCTTGTTTATTATTGTGAGATTTTCTATCAAGAAAATTACACTTTGGCGAGAGGATTCTCGTGATTGAGAGTTTGCTAGCTATTGGCTTGAGGTCCATCGACGATGACGGATTGCGTGCCGACTACATCTACTTCGGCGGGAGATTCCTCGTGTTTCGAGGGATTATCCGTTGGTCGTCGTCAACCTTGCTTCAGGTTACGCATACTGTTCGTGTAGTTGGGAGTAATTTTTATTGGTGGATCTTGGAGGTTATTGCATCGTAAAAGATCGGGCCAAATCAGGATTCTCGTGATTGAGAGTTTGCTAGATATTGGCTTGAGGTCCGTCGGCGACGACGGATTGCGTGCCAGTTGTGTCTACTTCGGTGGGAGGTTCCTCGTGTGTCGAGGGATTGTCCGTTGGTCGTCGTCACCCTTTCTTCAGGTTACACGTACTGTTCGTGTAGTTGGGAGTAATTTTTATCGGTGGATCTTGGAGGTTATTGCATCGTAAAAGATCGGGCCAAATCAGCAACGCATCCGAGGTCGTGCCCTCATCAGTTTGTGACTCCTTGAACTTGTGCAAGATGTGTAAGTTGTTTGCACTTGTCCTTGCCAAAATGAATATGAGTGAATTAAGTTGGCGGAGTCACCCTCAAAACACTCTAGTTCTTCTTCTTCGGGATCCACATCATCTTGATGGGAATCCTTGGGGTTGTAGATGTACTTGATGAAGTAGAACTTGATGTAGGCTTGGGAACCCACTTAACCAAGACCTTTGGAGCATCTTCAAATGCATCAATCTCCTCTTGAAGCTTGTCCTTGACTTTTATCTCGTGGTCTTATGGTGGAAGATCATCTTGAGCTTGTGTTCCCTTGGAGAGAGTAGGATCATACTTCTCTTGTTGAGGAACAAACTTAGTATTGGGGTATTGATCTTCTTCCCACTCAAGTCCATTGGCATTTAACTTTCGTTCAAAACCAACACCTTGATTCTTCCGGTGCCTTCCTTCCTTGCTTGCATACAATTTCCTCAAATTGTTTACTTCTGGCAAGGCTCTTGCAAACACCTTTCTCTATAATCCCCTTCAATAAGCTATTTTTTTTGCTCAAGTGTAACTTGGCTAAGAGAATCATTAGTGGAATCAAGAGAACTACTAGAAGCAACAATATTTGTATTTAGCATGATTATTGTTACTACTAGAAGAAGAATCTTTCTTACTCTTGTTGCTAGATTTTACTTGTGGCATCTAAGTAGACAAGAGTAAACGCTTGGCAATGTAAGAAGAACTTTTCTTCTGAAGATTATCATTGATGGATTTTAAGAATTCATGTTCTTGCTCAAGATTGAGCTTCTCGAAGCGTAGCTTGTCATGAGTTTTTAAAAGTTCTCGATGATCCTCTAGAGTAGTTTCATGAGCTAACTTAAGAGTGTTTAGTTCTTTAGTAAGACACTCAATCTCCTTCTTATCATTGTCATTCATTTCATCTTGATTAGCATGAGTAATAGCATTTTCATCATAGTATTTATCACTAGAGTTGTCAACAAGTAAGTCATCATCACCTAGCAAATCATCTTCATCACTATTGAAATTAACATACTCAGGGTGTGATACCTTGGGGCCTTTGCCATGAAGCATATTCCAATTTCTTCATTTGGTGACTCAAATATGTCATCGGAGTTGGTTGACACAAGTGCTAGACTGGAAACACCTTCATCTTGAGTATATTCAGAGTCGGAGTGATAACTTCGCTCAGAGTGGTGGTCGGAGTTGGAACCGGATACCCATTCACCAACATGAGCTTAATGTCTTCATTTTGTGTAACTCCTTGATGACTTGTCCTTCCTTTCCAAATCCTTGCTTCTTCGAGAGGTTCTTCGTTCATAGCGATCATCTCTACTCCTTCTCTCTCTTGGAGGTGATTCTTCCCTTTTCCTTCTCCTTTTAGGTAAGTCTTCTCTTCTTTTGTATGGAGCCGTACACTCATTGGAGTAGTGTCCGGGTCTTCCACAATTCTAGCAATTTCGCTCATGACTAGAAGATCTTTTATCATTGTAGGAACTTGACTTGGAACTCCTTTCCTTGCTTCTACTCTTTTAGAATTAGTTGAAGTTCTTCAATATTAAGCTCAATTCTTCATTGAAGGCATGTTTCTCACTTGATGATGTAGGAGCATGCTACCTCTTGAGCACTGTGTTGGATTTCCCCGAAGAGGAGAGGATGATGCAGTAAAGTAGCGTAAGTATTTCCCTCAGTTTTTGAGAACCAAGGTATCACTCCAGTAGGAGATCACGCACGAGTCCCTCGTACCTACACAAAACGATAGCTAGTCGCAACCAACGCGATTAGGGGTTGTCAATCCCTTCACGGTCACTTACGAGGGTGAGATCTGATAGAGATAATAAATAATATTTTTGGTATTTTTGATATGGAGATGCAAAGTAAAAAGTAAAAGGCAAAGTAAAAACAAAGCAAGTAATAAAATAATGGAGATTGATATGATGGGAATAGACCCGGGGGCCATAGGTTTCACTAGTGGCTTCTCTCAAGAGCATAAGTATTCTACGGTGGGTGAACAAATTACTGTTGAGCAATTGATAGAAAAGCGAATAATTATGAGATTATCTAGGTATGATCATGTATATAGGCATCACGTCCAAAACAAGTAGATCGAAACGATTCTTCATCTACTACTATTACTCCACTCATCGACCGCTATCCAGCATGCATCTAGAGTATTAAGTTAAAAACAGAGTAACACCTTAAGCAAGATAACATGATGTAGAGGGATAAATTCATGCAATATGATAAAAACCCCATCTTTTTATCCTCGATGGCAACAATACAATACGTGCCTTGCAACCCTTTCTGTCACTGGGTAAGGACACCGCAAGATTGAACCCAAAGCTAAACACTTCTCCCATTGCAAGAACTACCAATCTAGTTGGCCAAACCAAACGGATAATTCGAAGAGACTTGCAAAGATAACTCAATCATACATAAAAGAATTCAGAGAAGAATCAAATATTATTCATAGATAAGCTAGATCATAAACCCACAATTCATCAGTCTCAACAAACACACCGCAAAAGAATATTACATCGAATAGATCTCCACAAGAGAGGGGGAGAACATTGTATTGAGATCCAGAAAGAGAGAAGAAGCCATCTAGCTACTAGCTATGGACCCGAAGGTCTGAAGTAAACTACTCACACTTCATCGGAGAGGCTATGGTGTTGATGCAGAAGCCCTTCGTGGTAGATGCCCTCTCTGGCGGAGCTCCGGAACAGGCCCCAAGATGGGATCTCGTGGATACAGAAAGTTGCGGCGGTGGAATTAGGTTTTTGGCTCCGTATTTGATCTGACGGAGGTACATAGGTATATATAGGAGGAAGGAGTACGTCGGTGGAGCAACAGGGGGCCCACAAGGCAGGGGATCGCACCCAGGGGGGCGCCCTCCACCCTCGTGACCTCCACGGATGTTGCTTGGAGCAGGGTCCAAGTTTCCTTGATCACGTTCGGTGAGAAAATCACGTCCCCGAAGGTTTTATTCCGTTTGGACTCCGTTTGATATTCTGTTTCTTCGAAATACTGAAATAGGCAAAAAACAACAATTCTGGGCTGGGCCTCCAGTTAATAGGTTAGTCCCAAAAATAATATGAAAGTGGAAAATTAAGCCCAATGTAGTCCAAAACAGTAGGTAAAGTAGCATGGAGCAATTAAAAATTATAGATACGTTGGAGACGTATCAAGCATCCCCAAGCTTAATTCATGCTCGTCCTCGAGTAGGTGAATGATAAAAAAGAATTTTTGATGCGGAGTGATACTTTGGCATAATTTCAATGTAAATCTTCTTAATTGTGACATGAATATTAAGATCCGAAATATTCAAGACAAAAGTTCATATTGACATAAAAGTAATAATACTTCAAGCATACAAATTAAAGCAATCATGTCTTCTCAAAATAGCATGGTTAAAGAAAGTCATCCCTACAAAATCATATAGTCTGGCTATGCTCTATCTTCATCACACAAAGTATTTAATCATGCACAACCCCTATGATGAGCCAAGCAATTGTTTCATACTTTAGATATCTTAAACTTTTTCAACTTTCACGCAATACATGAGCGTGAGCCATGGACATAGCACTATAGGTGGAATAGAATGGTGGTTGTGGAGAAGACAAAAAAAGGGAGAAGATAGTCTCACATCAACTAGGCACATTAACGGGCTATGGAGATGCCCATCAATAGATATCAATGTGAGTGAGTAGGGATTGCCATGCAACGGATGCACTAGAGCTATAAGTATATGAAAGCTCAAAAAGAAACTAAGTGGGTGTGCATCCAACTTGCTTGCTCATGAAGACCTAGGGCACTTTTGAGGAAGCCCATCATTGGAATATACAAGCCAAGTTCTATAATGAAAAATTCCCACTAGTATATGAAAGTGACAAAATATGAGACTCTCTATCATGAAGATCATGGTGCTACTTTGAAGCACAAGTGTGGAAAAAGGATAGTAGCATTGTCCCTTCTCTCTTTTTCTCTCAATTTTTTTATTTGGCCTTTCTCTTTTTTTATGGCCATTCTCCTTTTTTATTTGGGCTTCTTTGGCCTCTTTTATTTTTCATAAAGTCCGGAGTCTTATCCCGACTTATGGGGGAATCATAGTCTCCATCATCCTTTCCTCACTGGGACAATGCTCTAATAATGATGATCATCACACTTTTATTTTTCTTACAACTCAACAATTACAACTCGATACTTAGAACAAAATATGACTCTATATGAATGCCTCCGGCGGTGTACCGGGATATGGAATGAATCATGAGTGACATGTATGAAAGTTATGAAGGTGGCCTTGCCACAAATACAATGTCAACTACATGTTCATGCAAAAAGCAATATGACAAAAGTAATGCATGTCATATGAACGAAACGGTGGAGATTTGCATGGCAATATATCTCGGAATGGCTATGGAAATGCCATGATGGGTAGGTATGGTGGCTGTTTTGAGGAAGGTATATGGTAGGTGTATGATACCGGCGAAAGGTGCACGACATCAGAGAGTCTAGCAATGGTGGAAGGGTGAGAGTGCGTATAATCCATGGACTGAACATTAATCAAAAGAACTCATGCACTTGTTGCAAAAATTTAGAAGTCATCAAAAACCAAAGCATTAAACGCATACTCCTAGGGGGATAGATTGGTAGGAAAAGACCATCGCTCGTCCCCGACTGCCACTCATAAGGAAGACAATCAATAAATAAAATTGTGCTCTGACTTCATCACAAAGCGGTTCACCATACGTGCATGCTACGGGAGTCACAAACTTCAGCACAAGCATTCTTTAAATTCATAATCACCCCAACTGGCATTGCTTTGATATTATCACCTCCATATCTCAAAACAATTATCAAGCATCAAACTTATCTTAGTATTCAATGCACTCAATAGAAAGTTTCACAAATCTTGAATACCAAGTATATTAACTTTAAGCAAATTACCATGCTATTAACAACTCTCAAAATAATTTAAGTGAAGCATGAGAGATCAATAGTTTCTTTAAAACAAATCCACCACCGTGCTCTAAAAGATTTAAGTGAAGCATATAGATTATTCTAGCAAATTCCAAATCATGTATGGCTCTCTAAAAGGGTGTGTACAGCAAGGATTATTGTGGAAAACTAACAAGCAAATACTCAAATAATACAAGACGCTCCAAGCAAAACACATGGCATGTAGTCAATAAAAATATAGCTCCAAGTAAATTACCGATGGAAGTAGATGAAAGAGGGGATGCCTTCTGGGGCATCCCCAAGCTTTGACTTTTTGGTGTCCTTGGATTATCTTGGGGGTGCCATGGGCATCCCAAGCTTAGGCTCTTGCCACTCTTTGTTCCATAATCCATCAAAAGAATTCACCCAAAACGTGAAAACTTCACAACACAAAACTCAATAGAAATCTCGTGAGCTCCGTTAGTGAAAGAAAACAAAAGACTACTTCAAGGTACTGTAATGAACTCATTATTTATTTATATTGGTGTTAAACCTAATGTATTCCAACTTCCTTATGGTTTAAAAACGAATTTATTAGCCATAGATGCATTGAAATAAGCAAACAACACACGAAAAACAGAATCTGTCAAAAACAGAACAGTCTGTAGCAATCTGTAACTAACGCAAACTTATGGAACTCTAAAACTTCTACCAAAATAGGACGTACTGGAAAATTTGTTTATTGATCAGCAGCAAAAGGAATCAATGCAAAAGCTCGTTCCTGTGATTTATTGAATTTTTTCTCGTGAGCGCAAAGTTTCTGTTTTTCAGCAGAATCAAATCAACTATCATCATAGCTTATCCTATAGGTTCTACTTGGCACAAACACTTATTAAAACATAAAACCACATCTAAACAGAAAGTAGATGGATTATTTATTCCTAAACAGAAGCAAAAACAAAAAACACAAAATAAAATTGGGTTGCCTCCCAACAAGCGCTATCATTTAACGCCCCTAGCTAGGCATAAAAGCGAAGATAGATCTAAGTTTTGCCATTTTGGTGGGTAATCCATAAGTGGCTCTCATGATAGATTCATATGGTAATTTTATTTTCTTTCTAGGGAAGTGTTCCATACCCTTTTTCAAGGAAAATTGGAATCTAATATTCCGTTCCTTCATATCAATAATCGCACCGATCGTTCTAAGGAAAGGTCTACCAAGAATAATATGACATGAAGGATTGCAATCTATATCAAGAACGATAAAATCTACGGGCAGATAATTCCTATTTGCAACGATAAGAACATCATTAATTCTCCCCATAGTCTTTTTAATAGTGGAATCTGCAACATGCAAGTTTAGAGAGCAATCTTCAAAGTCACGGAAATCTAGCAAATCACACAAAGTTTTGGGAATAGTTGAGACACTAGCACCTAAATCACACAAGGCATGAAACTCATAATCTTTAATTTTAATTTTGATAGTAGGTTCCCACTCATCATAGAGTTTTCTAGGGATAGAAACTTTCAACTCAAGTTTTTCTTCATAAGATTGCATCAAGGCATCAACAATGTGTTCGGTAAAGGCCTTATTTTGACTATAAGCATGAGGAGAATCTAGCACGGATTGCAACAAGGAAATACAACCAATCAAAGAGCAATTTTCATAATTAAATTCGTTTAGATCCAAAATAGTGGGTTTAGCAACATCAAGATTTTTATTTCTTTCAATCCCACTTTCATCAATTTCATCATCAAGATCTAGAAACTCCGAATTCTTAGAACGCCTTCTAGGTAAAGAAAGATCATATTCAGTTTCATCAAGATTTATATTTCAAAACAAAGATTTACTGGGGGACACATCAATAACTTTTAGATCTTCATCTTGATTTTCATAGGAATCGGAAGAACATGCTTTAATAAAGGCATCTTTGGAAGAACGCATCCTAGCGGTTCTTTCCTTGCACTCATCAATGGAAATTCTCATAGCTTTGAGAGACTCATTGATATCATGCTTAGGAGGAATAGATCTAAGCTTTAAAGAATCAATTTCAAGATAAATTCTATCAACGTTCCTAGCCAAATCATCAACTTTAAGCAATTTCTCTTCAAGCAAAGCATTAAAATTCTTTTGTTAATTCATAAACTCTTTAACACTACTCTCAAATTAAGAGGGCATATTATTAAAATTTCCATAAGATTTGTTGTAGGAATTTCCATAATTATTAGAAGGATTACCAGTATAAGGCCTAGGATTAAAATTCCCTCTATACGCGTTATTTCCAAAACTATTCCTACCAACAAAATTCACATCCGGAGATTCATTATTATTCTCAATCAAAGTAGATAAAGGCATATCATTGGGATCAAGAGAAGTATTTTTAGTAGCAAACATCTTCATAAGTTCATCCATCTTTTCACTCAAAACATTGATTTCTTCTATAGCATGCACTTTTTTACTAGAAGATCTTTCGGTATGCCATTGAGAATAATTTGCCATAATATTGTCAAGCAATTTTGTAGCATCCCCTAATGTAATTTCCATAAACGTGCCTCCCGCGGCCGAATCTAAAAGATTTCTAGAAGCAAAATTTAATCCGGCATAAAAAATTTGTATGATCATCCATAAATTTAAGCCATGAGTAGGGCAATTGCGAAGCATCAATTTCATTCTTTCCCAAGATTGGGCAAAATGCTCATGATCAAGTTGTTTAAAATTCATAATATCGTTCCTAAGAGTGATGATCTTAGCGGGAGGAAAATACTTAGAGATAAAAGCATCTTTGCACTTGTTCCAAGAATCCATACTATTTTTAGGCAAAGACGAAAACCAAATTTTAGCATGATCTCTAAGCGAAAACGAAAATAACTTTAATTTGACAATATTGTTATCCGTATCTTTCTTCTTTTGGATATCACACAAAACAACAAAATTGTTTACATGAGTAGCGGCATCTTCACTAGGAAGGACGGTGAATTGATCTTTCATAACAAGATTTAGCAAAGCGGTATTGATTTCATAAGACTGATAATTATTAAGAGGATCAATTGGGGTACTAAGGAAATCATTATTATTGGTATTCGAGAAATCACACAACTTGGTATTATCTTGTGCCATGGCAACAAGTAATCCAACACACAAGCAAAAAAATACAAATGAGAAAAATGCAAAAGAGAAAGAGAGGAGGAGATTGGGAAAGAGAGGGCGAATAAAATGGCAAGGGTGAAGTTGGGGATAGGAAAACGAGCGGCAAATAATGTAATGCGAGAGATAGGGATTGTGATGGGTACTTGGTATGGTTGACTTTTGCAGAAATCCCCGCCAACGGCGCCAGAAATTCTTCTTGCTATCTCTTGAGCACTGCGTTGGATTTCCCCGAAGAGGAGAGGATGATGCAGTAAAGTAGCGTAAGTATTTCCCTCAGTTTTTTAGAACAAAGGTATCAATCCAGTAGGAGATCATGCACGAGTCCCTCGTACCTACACAAAACGATAGCTACTCGCAACCAACGCGATTAGGGGTTGTCAATCCCTTCACGGTCACTTACGAGGGTGAGATCTGATACAGATAATAAATAATATTTTTGGTATTTTTGATATAGAGATGCAAAGTAAAAAGTAAAAGGAAAAGTAAAAACAAAACAAGTAATAAAATAATGGAGATTGATATGATGAGAATAGACCCGTGGGCCATAGGTTTCACTAGTGGCTTGTCTCAAGAGCATAAGTATTCTACGGTGGGTGAACAAATTACTGTTGAGCAATTGATAGAAAAGCGAATAATTATGAGATTATCTAGGTATGATCATGTATATAGGCATCACGTCCAAAACAAGTAGATCAAAACGATTTTGCATCTACTACTATTACTCCACTCATCGACCGCTATCCAGCATGCATCTAGAGTATTAAGTTAAAACCAGAGTAACGCCTTAAGAAAGATGACATGATGTAGAGGGATAAATTCATGCAACATGATAAAAAACATCTTGTTATCCTCGATGGCAACAATACAATACGTGCCTTGCAACCCTTTCTGTCACTGGGTAAGGACACCGCAAGATTGAACCCAAAGCTAAACACTTCTCCCATTGCAAGAACTACCAATCTAGTTGGCCAAACCAAATGGATAATTCGAAGAGACTTGCAAAGATAACTCAATCATACCTAAAAGAATTCAGAGAAGAATCAAATATTATTCCTAGATAAGCTGGATCGTAAACCCACAATTCATCGGTCTCAACAAACGCACCGCAAAGAGAAGATTACATCGAATAGATCTCCACAAGAGAGGGGGAGAACATTGTATTGAGATCCAAAAAGAGAGAAGAAGTCATCTAGCTACTAGCTATGGACCCGAAGGTCTGAAGTAAACTACTCACACTTCATCGGAGAGGCTATGGTGTTGATGTAGAAGCCCTCCATGGTAGATGCCCTCTCCGGCGGAGCTCTGGAACAGGCCCCAAGATGGGATCTCGTGGATACAGAAAGTTGCGGCGGTGGAATTTGGTTTTTGGCTCCGTATTTGATTTGACGGAGGTATGTAGGTATATATAGGAGGAAGGAGTACGTCGGTGGAGCAATAGGGGGCCCATGAGGCAGGGGGCACGCCTAGGGGGGGGCCTCCACCCTCGTGACCTCCACGACTGTTCCTTGGAGCAGGGTCCAAGTTTCCTGGATCACGTTCAGTGAGAAAATCACGTTCCCGAAGGTTTTATTCCGTTTGGACTCCGTTTGATATTCTGTTTCTTCGAAATACTGAAATAGGCAAAAAACAGCAATTCTGGGCTGGGCCTCCGGTTAATAGGTTAGTCCCAAAAATAATATGAAAGTGAAAAATAAAGCCCAATATAGTCCAAAACAGTAGGTAAAGTATCATGGAGCAATCAAAAATTATAGATACGTTGGAGACGTATCAGAGCATCACATGAGGCTTTGTAAGCACCACTAGACTTGTTGTGAAGCTCTTCTTTATCCTTGAGTGACATCTCATGAGCAACAATTCTTCCAATAACTTCGGTTGGCTTGAGATCTTTGTAATTTGGCATCATTAGGATCAAAGTGCACACGGTATAATATTTTCCATCGAAGGCTCTTAGGATCTTCTTGATGATGAATTTGTCGTTCATCTCTTCACTTCCTAAGCCCACAATCTCATTTGTGATGAGAGTAATCCTAGAGTACATTTCAGCGACACTTTCACCATCCTTCATTTTGAACTTGCAAAGTTGACTTTGAAGCACATCCAACTTGGATTCCTTGACGGAGTCGGTACCTTCATGCATATCAATCAAAGTATCCCAAATTTCCTTTGCATTCTCAAGACGGCGGATTTTGTTGAATTCTTTGGGGCACAATCCGTTGAAGAGGATATAGAAAGGTTGAGCATTGTATTGCAACATCTTAAATTCTTCCGCAGTAGCTTCACAATTCGGTTCTCTCCAATCGAAGAATTCACCTTGCACACCAATACACACAATAGCCCAAATGGCGGGGTTATGTCCAGGAATATGCATTTTCATCCTATGTTTCCAACTAGCAAAATTAGTACCATCAAAGTAAGGAACTCTACGGTGGTAATTTCCCATGCTAGACGCCATACTCTCCTAGGTTGTGAAACCGAGGCTATGATCACCAAAGCTATGGAAATCAAGGCAAATGGAGACCAAAGCTCTGATACCACTTGTAGGATGGAAAGTATGTCTAGAGGGGGGGTGATTAGACTACTTGACCAAATAAAAACCTAGCCTTTTCCCAATTTTAATTCTTGGCAGATTTTGGCAACTTAGCACTAGTCAAGCAATCAACCTACACATGCAATTCTAAGAGTATAGCAGCGGAATGTAAATCATTGCATATGAAGGTAAAGGGGAGGAGTTTGGAGGGAGCAAATGCAATGTATACACGGAGATTTTTGGCATGGTTTCGATAGGTGGTGCTATCGTACATCCACGTTGATGGAGAATTCAACCTGTCAGTGTCAAAACCGGTGGATCTCGGATAGGGGGTCCTGCTCTTTGTGTCTAAGGCTAATGGTAACAGGAGGCAAGGGACACGATGCTTTACCCAGGTTCGGGCCCTCTCGAGGGAGGTAAAACCCTACTTCCTACTTGATTGATCTTGATAATATGAGTATTACAAGAGTTGATCTACCACGAGATCGTAGAGGCTAAACCCTAGAAGCTAGCCTATGATGATTATGATTTCCCCTATGCGGACCAAACCCTCCGGTTTATATAGACACGGGCTAGGGTTTACACAGAGTTGGTTACAAAGAAGGAAATCTAATATCCGGATCGCCAAACTTGTCTTCCACGCAAAGGAGAGTCCTATCCGGACAAGCGACAAAGTCTTGAGTCTTGTATCTTCACAGCCCAATAGTCCGGCCAAATTATATAGTCCGGCTGTCCGGATACCCCCTAATCCAGGACTCCCTCAGTAGCCCCTAAACCAGGCTTCAATGACGATGAGTCTGGCGCGTAGTTTGTCTTCGGCATTGCAAGGCGGGTTCCATCTCCGAATACTCCAAAGTATCTGTTCAAACGAACAGTGTCCGACTTCCCATCAATGTTGCACTCCTCGGCTTCTGTGCTTCAATAATGGCCATCTCCACGTGTCGAGCGAATACGAGGAGCCGGGGCATTTTTGTATTTGCCACCCTGGCCCTGTAGGCAAACCATCTATTTGAAGGGACGGGGATCCTCAGATCCAAACCTCACCTTCTTCCCTTGAGCAAGCATCCAACAGAGTGCTCCGGAAAAAAACCATTCCAACATGGGCGGTCGCCGCGGCTCTTCTTCTCGTTCACTTTGCTCCAAGACAGGTGACTGGGAAGAGTGTTCAGTTCCTCAAAGCTGTTTGATAGAGTTGCAGACCCAAGGGTTTCTTCCACCGGCGTTCATGGTCCCCGTCCGAGCTGGACTAGCCACCTATAATGGCAGGGAGCAAGCGGAGAGATCTCCTAACCCATCCCCGGGGGAGCGAATATGCTTCATCCTGCATCTGTTAAGAGGCGTCAGGTTTCTAATCCACCCATTCCTTCGCGGGCTCCTGGAGTTCTATGGCCTCCAGCTGCACAACTTCACTCCCTCCTCCGTGCTGCACATAGCAGGATACGTTGCCCTTTGTGAACTATTTCTGGGCTGCGAGGCTCACTTCAAGTTATGGAAGAAGTTGTTCTGCATGTCAAGTGGGCGGAGCCGAAGTATGTCAAGTGGGCGGAGCCGAAGTATGGCGCGTCGTCGAGACCGGATACCTGTCCGGCACTCCCAAGAAGGCACCTGAGAACTGGCCCTCGGAGTGGTTCTATGTTGATGATGTTCCCCTTCCGGATCCAGTCCGGACGGGCCTCCCTGAGTTCAATAACGCTCCACCGAAGATACGGCGAAGTTGGCGCCCTCAGGGCCCCCAAGAGGAGGATACCAGAGAAGTACACTTCCTGATGAGCAAGATAAAGATACTGGCCAAATCAGGGCTGTCAATAGTCGAGGTTATGGCAATATGCATAATGCAGGGGGCGCAACCACTTCAATATCGGGGGAAGCCCATGTGGCACTACAATGGGGAAGACGATGCCACCCGCTGTGGTCGTAAAGTTCCGGACTCCGCTAGTGCTCTGGCGAGAATATTGTCCGATTTGTATAAAGGGGAAGAAGAAGAATTCCTTCATATTAAGCCGTGGGATGGATTTTCCA
The DNA here is from genome assembly GCF_002162155.2 of Triticum dicoccoides. Classification (NCBI taxonomy): domain Eukaryota; kingdom Viridiplantae; phylum Streptophyta; class Magnoliopsida; order Poales; family Poaceae; genus Triticum; species Triticum dicoccoides. The sequence goes on from NC_041393.1 coordinate 376,620,267, forward strand.
TGTACATCCCCCAAGCTGGGTAAGTTGTCATTCTTTCTCCCGCTCCATTCATTCTAGCGTCCTTCGTCACGATTATTTACCTTGATATTTCTGAGCAGGAACTGAGGAGGGCCGTGGAAGGATTCAATAGCCCCTCCCCGCAGCCAGAGGACCTCGGAAGGGCCTTTGATCCAGGACGTGAAGAAGATCCAGATATTACTGTGGAGCTTGTCAACGGGATATTTTATCAGGCTAGCTGCGATGGCGCCTTGGTGGCTATTATCATCGACTATCCCGGACTGTTACCTGCATCGCATGTAAGAAAAGTCTATCCTCTGAAAAGGACTCCTTTCTGATATCATGCCTTATGCATAAAATATCATATATTTTATAGGGACGACCATCGGAACGTGGCGCCGAGCCCCTGGGGGCTCGTCGGCAAAGGGCGTCCGGGTCAGGCGGGCTTAAGAGGAAGGCAGTTAGGGCCGAAACTCCGTTACAGAGGTATGGTAAAAACCTGCTCTGTGATTATTTTGTTTGAAATGTAACAACGTCCTTTCTGTTCTGGCAGAAAGAGGAGTCACCGGACTATATCCGGAGATCTTGCCGATCACGCCTCCACCAGCCGGATTCCAGAACCAGCTTCGAGATAGAAGGCCAATGCGGGGCCGATGCCGAATTGTCCTCCGACAGAGGATGCAGATATGCTCTCCACCATGAATTCCGAAGTAGAGAGTGCCATGAATCACCGGCGCCGACGGGCCGTACTTCGCAATAACGTCTTTTCCTAAGAGGCATTTAATGCTTTCAATTCGGGAGACGCATACATCCGAGCTGCTCAAGGCGGGCTCGTCTGAGCGACGGACCAGTATGCCAAAGATATACGGGTAAGAAAATTTGATAAGTATGTATAGCAGTAGCCCCTGAGACTTGAAACGGTTGGAACAACTATTTTAAGGATCATTTTATGCACATGTCCTTGTAGATAAGAATACCCAATTGTCTCAAGAGCTGGAGGAGTGCAAGACTCAGCTGAGGGTCGCGGTTGCCAAACTAGAGGAATCCCAGAAGGCCTCATCTGGTAACATTTGTCTCAATAGAGAGATTTTAAAGGAATATACCAGTTAGCACTTGGCTTGCTTCATAAGTTTAACAGAAAATTCTTCAGACCATCCCGGGACAAATCCGGAGATCGTAAAAGATAGCGAGTCACGTCTCCAAAGATAGTTGAAGGCTGGCGAGCGTGTGCTTACGTGGGTTAGGAGGGAGAAGAACAATCTCCAAGATGCCAATGTCCGGCTGGGCGTCGAATTATCAGATGTTCGAGCTCGGCTGGCGGACTCCGTGAAGGAGAACAGAAGGCTTCGTCGCGACATGTATAGTAGGTGCCCAAACGAACTGCAGTATAGTTTGGAGAGTGAGCATATTAAAAGAGTTTATATCTGTAGGTATGTTGATGGGCCGTCCTGAAGAGGAGATGCTCGCGTCCGCAGGTGATTTACTGCAAGACCTCTCACAGCTGCACGAGCGAGTTCGTCAGGTGATGTAGGGTATTGCACAAGCCTTGTGGCCATCCACTTCCCTGCCAAAAGGCTTGGGGGAGCTCGTGGATATGCTCCAAGGTGCACGGCGGCGCTTCCAATTGTGGAAGATGTCAGCCTGCTGACAAGGTGCAAGGGAAGCCTGGGCCATTGTGAAGACGCGCTACACCAAGCTTGACCCGAACCATATGGCCGAAGTCGGACCGGTGGGGCCAGCTGGGCAAGAAATTCCCGTGAGTCTGGTGTATGACCAGGTAGCATTAGCCGCAAAGTATTCCCAATAGGATTGCAAGCTAGATAGCCTGTTGGACGGTATAGAGGAAGAATATAGTCAGTCCAAGTGACTATGTAATTCAATGGACATATGTAGTCCCTAGCCGGATTAAAAATCATTTGTCATGGTAGACCTTTTTGCTTCAGCCCTCGGATCCGACAGTCCGGGGTGTATCCGAATACCCGCTCAGTTAAGCAGAACCGGGGTATGCGTGGAAACCAGGTGTAGGGGTCATAAATGCTTGAACAGACAAGTACCCAACAAGTTATGTTATATTACATGGGTAGTAAGAAACATCTTTCAGGGAGAAATGTTCCATTAGGGGTTCCTTTCCCTGGGTACGCATGCATCGATGTACATGTCCGGATTGCGAACAGAAACGCAGGATACAAAACTTCTGGGGATTCACGTTTGTAATAAACAAAAGAAACATCTTTTGTTCACCGACCGAATATTCCCTTAAGAATGCTAGCTTTCGGCTTCACCCAGTCTGAGGTACACATCCGGCCGAACTCACAGTAACAATCGCAGAGGTGCTCCCCTTATGCCCTAGCCGAATTAACGGGAACGTAGGGCATAAACATAAGAGCCATGCAACCCAGCATGGCCACATCTTGAGTCATATTGATGCATATAATGGTGAAGAAAAGGCACATATGGAAAAAGAACGCATATGTGGTAAGCAAGAAGCCATGAAAGTAATTATATTTAGCTTCCGTATAGGAAGCCACCAGGTATGGTTTGCACACATGCGGCCGAAGTGATCCGAGCATCCGCACTGTATTTAGTACTTTGTGTGAAGAAGGGAAAAAGGGTGAGAAAGGGAAAAAAAGGGAGGAGAATAATTAAAACAGCGGGGGTAAGGAGACGGACACTGGGTTCGGCACTAGGCGTAGAATCTCCGGAGTCTGGCCGCGTTCCATGGGTTCGGCTCGAGTCTGTTATCGGATGCATTACCCAGGCGGTACGCTCCTCCGCTGAGAACTTTATCAATAATGAAGGGACCCTCCCACTTATGTTTGAGCTTGTCCTTCTTCTCCGATAGGCGTAGAACAAGTTCGTCAATACTATAAGTTTTGGCCTACACTTCTCTGCTTTGATACCGTCGAGCCTGCTGCTGGTAGAATGCGGAACGGGCTTTTGCGACATCGCGCTCCTCCTCCAGGGCATCTAAGTTGTCCTGCCGATCTAACTCGGCTTCCTTCTCCTCGTACATGCGCACGTGAGGTGAGTAGTGGATTATGTTGCACGGTAGTACTACTTCTGCGCCGTACACCATAAAAAATGGTGTGTATCCGGTGGTGCAATTCGGCGTGGTCCGCAGCCCCCAGAGTACAGAGTCAAGCGCCACGACCCAGTTCGTGTCCGATTCTGTCAAGGATCGCACTAGTCTGGGTTTGATGCCGCTCATTATGAGACCGTTTGCATGTTCGACCTGGCCGTTTGTTTGGGGGTGGTAGACGGAGGCATAATCGAGCTTAATGCCAATGTTGCCGCACCAAGTTTTCACTTCATTGGCTGTGAAGTTTGAGCCACTATCAGTGATGATGCTGTGGGGGATGCCGTAGCGGTGTAGAACCCCCGATATGAAGTCTATCACTGGTCCGGATTCGGCCGTTTTAACTGGTTTGGCTCCTATCCATTTGGTGAACTTGTCCACCATGACCAATAAGTATTTTTCCTTATGGCTTCCCCCTTTAAAGGGTCCTACCATATCCAGCCCCCAGACCGCGAAGGGCCAATTAATGGGGATTGTTTGGAGAGCGGTAGGGGCATATGGCTCTGATTGGCAAAGTGCTGGCAACCGACGCAGTGTTGGACGAGGTCATGTGCATCTGCTCGGGCTATCGGCCAATAAAAACCTGTACGGAAGGCCTTGCTAACAAGTGCCCGAGCCGCAGCGTGGTGCCCGCCGAGTCCGGCATGGATTTCAGCCAAGAGCTGCCGCCCTTCCTCTTCGGAGATGCATCTTTGGAACACTCCAGTCGCACTTTTCTTATAGAGTTCTCCCTCATGGACTTTGTAGGCCTTGGAGCGCCGCACAATACAACATGCTTCATTTTGGTCCTCGGGGAGCTCCTGCCTATTTAGGTAGGCCAAGAAAGGCTCGGTCCACGAGGCGATTACAACCATGATTTCGTGGGCTGAAGGTGTTATGTCGGTGGCGGAGCCTCCGATTACGTCGGATGGTTCGTAATCTCGGGTTGTATTCGGATCCGGGCTAGTGTTGCCGGACTCCCCTTCCCATACCACGGATGGCTTAAACAGCTTTTCCAGGAATATGTTATGTGGGAGAGGGTCGCGTTTAGCGCCGATGCGGGCGAGTATATCCGCCTCTTGATTGTTTTCTCAAGCCACATGGTGGAATTCGAGCCCCTCAAACCGAGCTGATATTTTGAGGACGGCATTACGGTAGGCCGCCATTTTCGGATCCTTGGCATCAAAATCTCCGTTTATTTGTGATATTGCGAGGTTTGAATCCCCGCGCACCTCCAGGCGTTGAATGCCCATCAAGACTACCATCTGTAGACCATGCAACAGAGCTTCATATTCGGCTGCGTTGTTGGAGTCTGTGTATAATATTTGGAGTATGTACTGGACCGTGTCCCCGGTGGGGGAAGTCAGGACTACACCTGCTCCCAATCCGGCTAGCATTTTAGAACCATCGAAGTGCATGATCCAATTAGAGTACACGCCGTACTCTTTAGGGAGTTCGACTTCTGTTCATTCAGCGACAAAGTCAGCCAATACTTGCGACTTAATGGCCCGCCGTGTTTTGTATGTTATGTTGAATAGAAGGAGCTCGATGGCCCATTTAGCAATCCATTCCATAGCGTCGCGGTTGTTTATTATGTCATTGAGTGGTACTTCGGAGGCCACCGTAATCGAACACTCCTGGAAGTAGTGTCGTAGCTTCCGGGATGCCATGAAGACCGCATATGCTATCTTTTGATAGTGTGGGTATCGGGATTTGCATGGGGTGAGGACCATCGACATGTAATATACCGGCTTTTGGAGCGGGAATTTGTATCCGTCTGCTTCTCGTTCGATGACGAGCACCGCGCTTACAACTTGATGTGTTGTAGCTATATACAAGAGCATAGGTTCGCCAATATTTGGCGCTGTCAAGACTGGATTACTGGCCAATAAGGTCTTTATTTCATCCAGTCCGGCCGCGGCTGCATCCGTCCACACAAAGTGTTTGGTGCGTCGAAGAAGGCGGTAAAGGGGTAGTGCCTTTTCTCCTAATCGGGAGATGAAGCGGCTTAAGGCAGCCACGCATCCAGCTAGTTTTTGGATATGCCCAAGGTCTGTTGGGATAGCCAACTGCGACAGAGCTCGGATTTTTGGTGGATTTGCTTCAGTTCCTCTATTGGAAACAATGAAGCCGAGCAACTTCCCGGAGGGTACGCAAAAAACACATTTTGCCGGGTTTAGCTTGATGTCGTATGTTCGGAGGTTATCGAACGTAAGCCTCAATTCATCTATTAGGGTTTCGACGTGTCTTGTTTTTATGACCACCTCGTGCACATATGCCTCCACTGTTTTGTTGATTTGCTTCTCCAGGCATGTTTGTATCATGCGTTGATAGGTTGCGCCGGCATTTTTAAGCCCGAAACGCATGGTGTTGAAGCAGAAAGGACCATATGGCGTTATGAAGGCTGTTGCGGCTTGGTCGGACTCTGCCATCTTTATTTGATGGTATCCGGAATATGCGTCGAGGAAACACAATCGTGTCCTGCGGTGGCATCGATGATTTGGTCGATGCGAGGGAGGGGGAAGGGATCCTTGGGGCAAGCCTTGTTGAGGTCTTTGAAATCGATGCATAGGCGCCAGGATTTGTCCTTCTTTGGTACCATTACCAGATTTGCCAGCCAATCTGGATGCTTGATGTCTCTGATGAATCCGGCCTCAAGTAGCTTGGCTAGCTCTTCTCCCATGGCTTGCCATTTGGGCTCTGAGAAGCGCCTAAGAGTCTGTTTGACTGGCTTGTATCCTTTCAGTATATTGAGGCTGTGTTCGGCCAGCCTGCGTGGGATGCCCGACATGTCCGAAGGATGCCAGGTGAAAATGTCCCAATTCTCTCGTAGGAAGTCTCATAGTGCGGCATCCATTTTGGGGCTCAACTGTGTCCCAATGGAAGCTGTCTTTGTGGGGTCCGTTGGATGGACATGGAATTTGACTATCTCGTCTGCGGGTTTGAATGATGTGGACTTGGGTCGTTTGTCGAGTATCATGTCGTCCCTGTCCACTATGGCGCGTAACGTTGTTAGTTCTTCGGCCGCTAGGGCTTCGGATAATGCCTCCAGGGCTAGTGCTGCAGTTTTATTTTTAGCGCGAAGTGCGACGTCCGGATCACTAGCTAGAGTGATGATTCCATTGGGTCCGGGCATTTTAAGTTCATGTACCCGTAATGGGGTATAGCTTTGAAAGCTCGTGAATGCATCCCGCCCTAAAAGGGCGTGGTATCCGCTGCTGAAAGGAGCCACTTTGAATGTGATTTCTTCGGACTTGTAATTTTCCGGGGTGCCGAATACCACATTGACTGTGATTTTTCCCACACACTGTGCCTCTCTACTAGGGATGATTCCCCTGAAGGTTGTGCCACTCTGCTCAATGCGGCTTTTATCAATTTCCATCTTGTTGAGTGTTTCTTCATATATCAAGTTTAATCCGCTTCCGCCGTCCATGAGTACTTTAGTGAGCTGAAAGCTGTCCACGATTGGGCTAAGGACCAAAGCGGGAGGTGCCCGGACTGTCTAGAATTTGGGTTCGTCACTGGCACTGAAAGTTATAGCACTGTCGTTCCACAGATTTATTTTTGCCACGGGGCAGATTTCAGCAAGATTTCGATGAGCTCGCTTGCGCCTATTATTTGAGGCAAAAGTCTCGAAGACTGTCAATAACGCATTGTTGTCTTCCACGGGACGTTGCTCTGCTTTATTTACAAGAATATCCTCGCCACTTTTTGCTACCTGCTGGAGTATCCAACATGCTCTAAGGCTATGCATTGGTTTAGTATCCGGCGTGCTATGAATTTTGCATGGCCCATTGAGCCATTCTTCCTATACGGTTCCACGTCCTGGAGTGGGCTTTGGCTTTTTGGGAATTGGATCGGGTAACTTAGGAGAGTTCGCCCTTTTAGCTCGGAGGGAGGGTTTAGTGAGAGCCGGATTATCCCAAAAGTCTGTTTGGTTTTTCTAGGTACTTTCCATCGCATAGTACTTCTGTACTATGGCTGCTAAGTCGGCAAAGTGTAATATGTTACGACGACTTATAGCATTAAGGATCCCTTTGCTGGTGCAATTTTTGCAAAAAAGTGAGATTACGTCCTCCTCGCGACAGTCCTTGACCTTGTTTATCACAAGGAGGAATCTGGCCCAGTAGTGATGTACTGTCTCTTGTGGCTCTTGTCTGATATGGGAGAGACGGCTTAAGTCTGGGTGAGTGGGCGTAGTTGAATCTGGATTCTGATCTGATCTAGCGCCCATGGGCAGAGGAGCTTCTGGGCTTGACGGCTCGGGCTCCGAGATGTTGCCCGATTTTTCCGACCCATTGCCCGATTCTAAGTTCGTGGTCTGGGTCGTGTCCTTCTGCGAACGGGTATCTGGCTCAGAGATCTCGGTGATTCGGACATAGTTCGTCCTCAGAATAGAGGGATAATCCATATGTGGCTCTTCCACTACCGCTATCTCGTGGGTGACCGGTGGGGATTTGATATCCCTTTGGTCGGTTTTAAGCCCAATCTGGTCATAGTCTATAGCGACTCCCAGAGCGGCGATGTGATCCAAGAGATCATTAAGGGAGGAGAGCTCCATTGGATCCATCTGTTCGGCGAGTTCCGAATTGACGTGGAGGCTATTTGTGATGACCCGAGAGGTCATCGTCGGCGCGGCAGGCGATCAGGCGGCCATGACAAAGCCACCTAGTCGAAGAGTTTAGCCTACAGCTAGCGCTCCCCCAGAGGTGATGTTGTCCTTGACAACGAGACGAGCCATCGAGCCTTGAAGCGATGATACAGAGGAACTCTCAATGAAAGCACCAATGTCGGTGTCAAAACCGGCGGATCTCGGGTAGGGGGTCCCAATCTATGCTTCTAAGGCTAATGGTAACAGGGGGCAAGGGACACGATGTTTTACCCAGGTCCGGGCCCTCTCGACGGAGGTAAAACCCTACTTCCTGCTTGATTGATCTTGATGATATGAGTATTACAAGAGTTGATCTACCACGAGATTGTAGAGGCTAAACCCTAGAAGCTAGCCTATGATGATTATGATTGCCCCTAAGTGGACCAAACCCTCTAGTTTATATAGACACCGGAGGGGGCTAGGGTTTACACAGAGTCGGTTACAAAGAAGGAAATCTAATATCCAGATCGCCAAACTTGTCTTCCACGCAAAGGAGAGTCATATCCAGACACGGGACAAAGTCTTGAGTCTTGTATCTTCACGGCCCAACAGTCCAGCCAAAGTATATAGTCCGGCTGTCCGGATACCCCCTAATCTAGGACTCCCTCACAACCACAAAGGGTAACGGCTGCGCAAGTCCACGGAGGGCTCCACCCACGAAGGGTCCAGGAAGAAGCAACCTTGTCTATCCCACCATGGCCATCGCCCATGAAGGACTTGCCTCACTTGGGTAGATCTTCACGAAGTAGGCGGTCTCCTTGACCTTACAAACTCCTTGGTCCAACTCCACAATCTTGACGGAGGCTCCCAAGTGACACCTAAACAATCTAGGAGACACCACTCTCAAAAAGGTAATAGATGGTGTGTTGATGATGAACTCCTTGCTCTTGTGCTTCAAATGATAGTCTCCCCAACACTCAACTCTCTCTCATAGATTTGGCTATGGTGGAATGATGATTTGTGTGGAAAGAAACTTGGGGAAGGCTAGAGATCAAGATTCTTCTGGTTGGAATGGAATGTCTTGGTCTCAACACATGAGTAGTTGGTTCTCTCTCAGAAAATGAATGCTGGAAGTGTAGGCACGTTCTGATGGCTCTCTCCATGAATGAAGAATGGGTGGAGGGGTATATATAGCCTCCACACAAAATCTAGCCGTTACACACAGATTCCCAAACTCGGTGAGACCGAATAGTGAAACTCGGTCAGACCAATCTAGTTCAAAATGTGAATGTTAGGCTTTTAGGTGGGACTGACATGATCAACTCGGTGGGACCGATGTGCTAGGGTTAGGGCATAACTTGATCTCGGTGAGACCGATCACATGAACTCGATGGGACCGATTTTAGTAATAGGCAAATAGAGAGTTGGTCAGGAAAACTTGGTGGGACCGGTCGCTCATTACGGTGCGACCGAAATGTTACGAAGGGAAACAAAGAGTTTACATTGCGAACTCGGTGGGACCAATCGCTCATTTCGGTGAGACCGAAACGTTAGAAAGGGAAACACAGACTTTGCAATCCCATCTCGGTGAGACCAAGATCCCTATCGGTGAAACCGAAGTGACTAGGGTTTGTGGCAGTGGCTACGTTAAATGAACTCGGTGGCGTCGAATAGATCAAATCGGTGGGACCGAGTTTGACTTTAGGGTTAGGACACATGTGGAAATGAGAAAGTGGTTGAGGGTTTGTGGAGCATATCACTATGCATTTTGAGCAAGCAAGCCATTAAGCAACAACTCATCCCCTTTTAATAGTATTGGCTTTTCCTATGGACTCAATGTGATCTTGGATCACTAAAATGAAAATGTAGAGTCTTGAGCTTGTTGCCAATATATGTCCTTAGCATTTTGACGGGTCCACATCTCTAGTTCATGCCATGCCAATCATTGAACTTTCAAAAATGATCATCTTGAAAGATTATTAGTTCAATGAGCTATATGTTGTTAAGAATTACCAAAACCACCCAGGGATTAGTTGCACTTTCAACGATTGAAGGGATTACTCCGTCCACACTCCTTCCTCTCACCGACGGGCATAGCCGCAGTGATGGCACTCGGTCCGGGGCGAATCACCGCCCTCTAGCCGCCCCCGTCACAGGAGCAACCGCAACGCGTGCACCTCTCTTAGGATGAGTGGACTAAGTCACTGCACCCGACGGAGCCGCTGGCCCTCAAGCGTCTTCACCACGCCATCCAAGTGACCGCTCCACAACAGCGGGGACGTAGTAATGTCGCTACTGGCACTGTCAGGAGCCAAGCAACAGTATGATCTGTGTCATCATCACCGATGCCAAGGACGGCTACGGTGCCCATGGTACGAGCTCAGCTGCTACTAAGGTTCTCGCCAGTGGCTGAGCAGATGGATGAGCGGCGTGCCACCATCCAGAGCCTGTTCGGTTTTGCTGGGGATGGGGGCTTGCAGCTGTCGGTGTCCTAGATATGGGGGTATCCAGCCCTTCCTGCCTGCGGCCCACCACGTGGCTCCATCGACGGCCTGGTACGACCCAGCTTCAACATCAACAACACAAGACCCTCGCGAGGGGCCAAGCCTCGCGAGGTGGACAACACCAAGACCCCCGAGGGGATCGGCCTCCCCAGGCTGGCTCCCGAGGGGCGGAGAGTTCTATGCAAGGTTCACCTCACGAGGCTCAGCTGACGTGAGCCATGTCGACCAAGGCCAGGTGGGCGAAGAGCGCAGGTTTCCTCTTCGGTGCAAAGGAGGCAAGCCACAGGTGCGGAGTCCCGAGGAATCACCCAAAGGTTTCCATTCTGGTGCAACCATACCAAGACCACCAGGACGGCAGGATGGAGGTCATCAATGAGCCCACCATAGCATCGCTGCCAGAGGCTTTTTGCAGGCGAAGACTACTTTTGTCAGGATAAGCTATACTACTTGTCCCCTTTCAAATCCGGTTGTTGTGGGATCCCTTCCCGCAAACATTTGGGAAGAGGACCAAGGCCACTATAAATAGGACTAGCCACCACCATAGAAGGGGGGGAGACAAGAAAGGTCGAACTAGCATGCGCCACACCAGCTCGAGAACACCTCACCTCCTGAGGCCAGTTCATCCACTGTACTAGTTCATCCTCAGCCCTCCGAGGCAATCCACCAAAACGCTGGAGTAGGGTATTACACCGCAAGGTGGCCCGAACCAGGATAAACTGTTGTGTCTCTTTGTCTCTTGGAGCTTGACGCGCTAGGCTTAGGAGGATCGCGGGTAGGCACGCTAGGTAGGTTGAGATCTCCACACGCACCCCAGAGTTCGAACCACTCAAGGGTTTACAGATCCCTTAATCTGACATTTGGCGATCCAGGTAGCGGTGCGTTGGATCTTCTCTTCCATCGACCAGTTCTTCGCGCTCCACCGACGCCATGGCCGACGCCCCGAGGGCGCACATTGAGCACTGGGTCGTCCATGCCTCCTCGGCAGCGCCCATAGACGAGGAAGACCTCCACTCCGCTCTGCTCGCGGCCCGCGCTCCGCCGGGGGTGACTAGCCATGGAGGGCGCGTGGCTGTAGCCGCGCCAGCGCATGATCTTTGAACCATGCTATGGCAGCGCATGATCTCCACTGGCGCCACGCTGTAGCCGCGCCAGCGCATGATCTTTGAACCATGCTATGGCAACCGCTCCACACACGCGCAGGGAACAAGCAAACATGTGGGCATCGGTCATCGTGGCCCGAGAGCTCTTACGATGCAGGCTGCTGGAAACTAGCCGCGACGCCTTGTTGGAACGGGTTGCCAAGCTGCTGGATGCGGCGTGCAGGGGGGCGGCGCCGTTCTGCACCCTTCCCACATTGCAGGCGGTGGTGGGGGCATGCGCTCATCCCCGACACAACTGCGCGCCCCCTCTCAGGGCCCCTGGAGAGCCCCTTGACGCCGACCAGCCCCGCGGAGCAGCCCACGCCACTCCGAACGTGCCACCTCGGTGCAAGGCTGCTCCAGGCGATGTCACTAGGGGCTGCGCTAGAGTATCGGCCCCTGGCCGACAGGACCAGAGGGCGACTGAAGAAGGAGGGAACATGAGGCAGCCGGGCGGCGCTCCTGGTGTGGACAGCCCGGAGGCCTACATCCTCGTCGTGATGGATCCAAGGCATGCACGGGGAGAGGGCCCCAGCCGATCCCCCACGCCAGGCTGGGCGCTGGATATACACAAGGCCGAACTCTTCTTCGAGCCTCCACCAAGCTCCGCCAACATCTCCAACGGCGATAGCCTCTGGGTACAGCTAACGCCGTAGGAGCATGCTTACGCTGACCATGGATCACAGGTGAACCGGGGTGTGGCTACCACCAAGACTCTCAGAAGAAGGATCCCCCACAGGAGTGTGAAGGATGTTGGGAGCAGCACGGGGGAAGCCCAGCGGCAAGGCCCTCCTTGCGCTGCACACAGTAGGGCCCTGCCTGGAGGTAGGTTACCTGTCGGGGAAGTCACCGGCGAGCCCTCCTGCCCTATGGGGAGCCTACGGTCACCGAGGATGCCGCCAGCGTCCCCCTGGCCCCTTGGTCTTGTCCTCATTTCCGGTCTCCCCAACGATGGTCAGGGGTGGTGCACGACAGGGTCCTCGTCGGTCGACATGAAGCAAGGCTCCGGCCTGTGAAGGTCTTCGCTCGTGACACTCTCACGTAACAATGAGTGGGGCTGTACACGCGCCAGAGTCTCCTGAGTGCCGCCCTGGGGCCTCACGGGGGCTCCCACCCACATCCTAGTGGAAGCACCATGCTCCGTGTTGGCCATCGACACTGTCCCCAATGACTATGCCCAGCCAGTGGAAGCACTTAGCTCCGCGCTGGTGAGAAGACTAAAGACTGAAGACTAGCTAGACGCCGGATGCGGCCATTTGCTTTTGCCTCCTTTTTGTACTTGCTTGTCGACTTCTTGAAGCAGTTTGTTTTTCGTCCGTTTACAAAAAAGGGGGAGTTTTCTCTTTTCGTGTCGCTATCTTGCCATTAGTTCTTGCGTTCTTTCTGGAGCTCGTGACTGCTGCCCTGCCCTCAAGCGCCTTGCGAGCGGGGGCTGGGTACGGTGTACGCGCTGGTGCCGATCACTCCCCCTGGGGGCTCGAGGATGCGGCAGCCCCGAACGCCCACCTCGTCACGGTCTGGTAGTTGGATTCTCACGAGGCAATCTACGGCAGGCCGACAGGCCCTTCGAGAGGCACAGAACCTCGTGAGCCCGCAGCAGGCTCGCCTCAGGAGAAGGAGTGCCGTCACGACGCCAGGCCTCACTCGAGACCCATGAAACCAAAGATAAGTCATAAACAACTACCTCGCTCCACAGCCCACAGCCCTACGGGCCCCCGCTCCGGGCGCTACTTCAAAAGCATTTCACAATCTCACACAACATAAGGGGCACCCCCTTTTCAAAATTCTCTCACAAGGATGCGTTCAAGTTTTCGTCATACATGTCAAAGCAAAAGAAACACGGGCCTAGATGGACGCGTCTTCTTTGTCACTCCCATCCGTGCTGCTTGCATCATGGTTTCCATCCTCCTCATCATCACCACCTACGCCAGCTTCTTCGGCCATGAGCACAGCCGTGTCGTCCTCAGGAGTCAGTCCTTCACCAAGGCGTCCACATGGCCATCCACCCACTTGGGGAGGTTGTCTTGGATGTCCGCAGGCACGGGGGCTAGCACGGTGCCGAAATCAAAGTGGGAATCAAGGTTCAGGAGGTTACTGAAGATGCACGAGACTGCACGCCCAAGGAGGCCCCGGCTCCTCCCCTTGACAAGCTGGCGAGCCTTCGCGGCCTGAGCTTCTAGGCGGGTCACGATATCAGTGAAGAAGTTGAGGTGGCTGGCAAAGTCGCTCTCGTGCGGGTGAGGAGTGCTCTCGTCACAAATAGCACCCAAGGCATTGTTGTCTTTGACGCGCAGACCCTGGAGCATGGAGCCGTGCTCGCATTCCAATGTCAGGCGGCTACTCATTTCACTCGAAGCCTTCTTCAGGAGGGATGTGGTGTCTTCGACTCACTTCTGGAGAGAGGATATCTCGGCACGGGCAGAATTTAGGGCAGATTCGGAGGAAGTTAGAGCTTCTCGGTGAGGGAGTCCTGGATTAGGGGGTATCCGGACAGTCGGACTGTATACATCGTCCGGACTATTGAAGCGTGAAGATACAAGACTCAAGACTTTGGCCCGTGTCCGGATGGGACTCTCCTTTGCATGGAAGACAAGCTTGGCGATCCGGATATTATATTTCCTTCCTTGTAACCGACTGCATGTAAACCCTAGCTCTCCGGTGTATATATAAACCGGAGAGGATGGTCCTTAGAAGGCCGATCACAATTACATTCATACCATCATAGGCTAGCTCTTAGGGTTTAGCCTCTACGATCTCGTGGTAGATCTACTCTTGTACTACTCATATCTTCAATATTAATCAAGCAGGCAGTAGGGTTTTACCTCCATCGAGAGTGCCCGAACCTGGGTAAACATTGTGTCCCTTGATTCCTGTTACCATAAGCCTAAGACGCACAGATCGGGACCCCCTACCCGAGATCCACCGGTTTTGACACCGACATTGGTGCTTTCATTGAGAGTTCCTCTGTGTCGTCGCTTTGAGGCTTGATGGCGTCTTCAATCGTCAACAACACGGTCCAGGGTGAGAATTTTCTCCCCGGACAGATCTCTTTGTTCGACGGCTTCACACTGCGGGCCGATTCGCTTGGCCATCTGGAGGAGATTGACAGCTACACCCCTGGCGACCAGATCAGGTTCGGAAACTTGAACTATAGGGAGGATATTCGCGTAGACTTGATCTTCGAAGGATTCGGCCCTGTGCCAGGCGCGCCGGACAGTCACGACGAGCACGTCCTAGACCTGCTGTCGGACAATGCTCAGAACATCATCCCTGCAATAACCTCGGATCTAAATACGGAATAGGTTGCGTTGCCTAAGGACGGAGGGGTAGACCCCGCCCCGCAGGCCGCATACACATCGACGGTGGAGCCGAACACAGGTCTCACCTCTGTGGAGGCTTGTAACCCTGGGCCCCCGGACTCGTATCCGGTCGTTGGTCCCGGTCCGCCTACTCTTGAGCCAGCCGAGCCAGGTTGGGCTCCGGTAATGGAGTTTACCGCTGCGGACATCTTTCAGCACTCGCCCTTTGGTGACATGCTGAACTCATTAAAGTCCCTTACTTTGTCAGGAGGCTCTGGGCTGAACTATGCCCGGCCCGAGTGGGAAGCAGGCGACAAAGGAATTCGTTGCCCACCCACCACCCACTTCATCGCCACGATCGAAGATTTAACCGACGTGCTTGACTTCGACTCCGAAGACATCGATGTTATGGACGACGATGCAGGAGAAGCTCCAGAATCCCTGGGGCGCGGGACTACTACCTTGTCACACGATATATACATGGTAGATACGCCCCATAAGGACGACAACGATAATCTGGAAGATAAAACACCCGGGCAAAAGCCAAAAAGGCGGCGCAGACGCTGCTCAAAGTCCAGCAATTGCAAAAATAGCGACAAGAGCGCAAGAAGGGTCGATATACCCGTAAACTCCGAAAGCAACCACGACCACATGGACCCTGCGATGGAGCAGGATGAGCCAGGTCACGCCAAACCAAGCTCGGAGAAAATATCCGATCACAATGATCTGGAGGGACGAGCTCATGAAACCGCTCCAGAACAGAAAGACAGTCCGGACGACGATGTATTCATCATCCCGGACGAACAAGTGGAACGAGACAAGCTCCACAGAAAGCTTATGGCCACCTCAAGAAGTCTAAATAAGCAGAAGCAACGGCTCAATGCCGCACAGGAAAAGCTAAGTCGCAGATGGAATAAAGTGCTAGACACTGAAGAAAGATATGGCGATGATCACCATACGAAAAGCTATCCGAAGCACAAGCTACTGCCAGAATTCGACGACGAGGCCATTCCAACAAAGAACAATATGACCGATAGACCAGACGTACCGCTCCACAACCACAACAGAACGGCCACAGACGCCGCGCACGATCTACATGATCCTTCGGATAAGAAAGCAGGTGCAGCCAGGTCCATCTATGGATCTAAAAGACACACCCCGGCGAGGGACTATGGTCACCCAAACGCTCATACAAGCCAAATACCAGTTCGGAATAAACTCCAGACACAGCAACAGCCGACTGCATGCCACAGCACGTCCAGATACAGAGGGGCTGCTCACCCCCTGTGCTTCACCGAAGAAGTACTGGACCATGAATTCCGACAAGGCTTCAAACCTGTGAACATAGAAGCATACGACGGCACGACAGACCCAGGGGTCTGGATTGACGATTTTATCCTGCATATTCACATGGCTCGTGGAGATGACCTCCACGCCATCAAATACCTTCCCTTAAAATTGAAGGGACTAGCTAGACACTGGTTGAAAAGCCTCCCCGAAAACTCAACTGGGAGTTGGGAGGAACTCGAAGATGCTTTTAGGGCCAATTTTCAAGGGACTTATGTCTGGCCTCCGGATGCAGACGACCTAAGTCACATAATCCAACAGCACGGAAGGTCCGCCAGCAAGCTTTGGAACAGATTCCTCACTAGGAACAATCAAATTGTCGATTGTCTGGACGCCGAAGCCTTAGCGGCATTGAAACACAGCATCTGTGACGAATGGCTCGCCCGACACCTCGGCCAAGAAAAGCCAAGGACAATGGCAGCCTTAACAAGCCTTATGACCCGCTTTTGCGCGGGTCAAGATAGTTGGCTGGCTCGTAAAGGCACTAGCGACCCCAGCACATCCGAAATAAGGGATGGCAACGGGAAGCCACGGCATAATAAAAACAAACGCCAAAACAAGGAAGAGAACCCGGATAACACGACGGTTAACGTCGGATTCAGGGGCTCTTGAACTGATCAGCAAAAGAAGCCATTTAAAGGCAGTAAAGAGGGACCGTCCGGTCTGAACAGAGTTCTGGACATACTATGCCAAATTCATGGCACCCCGGAGAAACCTCCGAACCACACCCATAGAGAGTGTTGGGTCTTCAAGCATGTCGGCAAATTAAATGTCGAACACAAAGGGAGGGAAACACCAAGTGAAGACGAGGACGAACCTCACCAGCCGAACACTAGGGGACAGAAAAAATTCCCGCCAGAGGTTAAGACAGTAAACATGATCCATGTGACTCACACATCCACTAGAAGGCAAGAACGCGCGCTCAGAGACGCGCACGATGAAAAGCCCATATCTGACTACTGGATGTCTTGTCCGATCACTTTTGATCACATGGACGACCGAACTAGTATTCGGTGCGGAGGATCACAGGCCTTGGTGCTTGACCCAATAATCGACGGATACCGTCTCACCCGTGTCCTCATGGATGGCGGCAGTAGTCTCAGTTTAATATACGAGGACACTGTTCGCAGAATGGGGATAAACCCATCCAGAATTAGCCAAAGCAACACCACCTTTGAAGGGGTGATACTAGGCGTTGAAGCCTACGGCAGGGGCTCCGTCGTGCTAGAAGTAACATTCGGCTCCCCAGGCAACTCCAGAAGCGAAGAATTTCTCTTCACCATTGCACCCTTCCAAAGCAGCTATCATGCATTGCTAGGAAGAACGGCCTTCGCCCGCTTCAACGCATTGCCGCACTATGGCTACCTTACACTCAAGATGCCCGGTCCCCGTGGCGTCATGACCGTTAGCGGAATCACAGCCCTGGCGGCCGGACTATAAGCGGACTCTAAATATAAAAAAACTGGATTGGTCATTAAGACCACAGACACGGTTATACGAGTCTGGTAGCCCGGATAAAATTCAACCGAGCACCATATATGCAATCCCATAGCGGAAACTAGGGGCTATAAATATTTAATACAGCCCCACACATGGCCCACCCTTATTGGCAGGCCAACATCTTACACCTTTACTATCCATCGCATACTTACGTTGTACTCTCCTATGAGTTTTCCTTTTTTTTCCAGACAAGGTTCACGCGATACCCTCCCAGGATACGGCACAACGGAGACAAAGGTGCAGACGTGCAGCAGGGCCCCGTTCAACAGGTTTCTTTTCAGATTAAGCCCCTTTGTAAACCTTTTCTATTGCCTCTTGTTGTTTCAATCATCCCATGGGTTCCATACCTACAGAGGATACTGTGGTCATTAGCATTTCGCCACGACAGAGTACCGCACGTACCTAGAAATACAAGGTTCATAACGAATGGGCATTCTTGAGCCCATCTTCTATTATAATGCCCGAACACCCTCGGGAGTGTTCGGCGTCACGAGTTTGGCCTTATATGCATCAGCTTCGAATCATGTCTTTGGTCAAATGTTGGGTTTGCCCGGCTCCTGGGTTTGCCGCCTTATGTTCCGTTATTATCGGCTAAGGCAGGCCAAAGGAGAACTACTGCGATTGTGCCTTGGTTATCCCGGATGAGCGCCTCAGTAGAGAAAGCCGAAAACTGACTGTCATGATACAGCGAGAGACTGTTCAACCACTCAAAGACTCACCGGAATCTCTAAAGATTCATCCGCATTAAGGAAGGGCCATTTCCCGGCCATGTACACACGCACCCGTCTTCGGATGCACACGCATGTACCAGGGGCTACATAGTAGCCCCACCATTAGACTCCCATGGCTAAGCAAAAGTGTTACAGCTATATAGTCCGGTTGCCTAGTTCGGCATACGATCACCTCCTTAACGGACCAAGACGTTGGATCAAGTGTGATTATGCATATTTTTCGCGAACACCCCCGCATTGTATGCATGGGGGCTGAAGCCAACGACTGCTATCTTTCGGACTACCTATACATATAAAAAACGGCCGTACAGGGGACACAAATAATATTTTCAGGCAAAAAGTATAAATATAGCCTTGTATTCAAAATAAACATTGTTTTTACAATGATTCGACTTATCACTCGAACAAGACATTCCTCGAGCACTGCGCCTCTATTAGGCGGGCACCTTCTGTGAGTTGCGCCAAGTACTGCTCGGCCGGATATTGGCCTCCCGCCGGATCCTGGTTCGCTATTATAGTGGCCTCCATATCTGTCCAATAGGCTTTAACGTGGGCTAGAGCCATCCGCACACCCTGTATGCACACCGACCTCCTCATGGCGTCAATCCGAGACACGGCTCCAAGGAATTGCTGCACCAAACCTAAATAGCTGTCCAGCTTAGGCCCCTTCGGCCAAAGATGGTCTATTACAGACCGCATTGGAAGCCCGGACAACCTGTGGAGCTCCGCCATAGCAGCCACCTTCTCATTCAGCGGTAGCGGGCGAGTGGGAGCATTGAACTGCGACCAGAAAAGCTTCTCCACTTCTTCATCGCCTTGACCCTCGAAGAACTTGAGAGCGTCAGCTCTACTATTCGCCAAGACGGCATATGCGTCTGCCGGACTCAAGCGCCTAGCCAGGGGAGCATACTTCGGATCCAAGAACTTTGTCTGCAGTAAGTATGATCCCCCAGCCATGATTTTGTCGGCCTGTTGGAGCTCCTCCCGCATACTGTGGATCTCGGTTCGCATCTCCTTGGCTGCATTAAGTGCCTTGTCCATTTTGGCTGAACTAGCCTTATTCTCCTTTTCGAGAAGTGCATACTGGTCGGCGGCATTTTTTAACTCCCTAGCCATTTCGGCTATCTTTTCCTTGCTTCGGCGATGAGCAGCCTGTTTGGCTCTCAATTCTTAGGCCGCCTTTAGGTCAGCCGCATTGCTAGCCCGAGCTTGTTCCTTGGCTTGAGCAAGCTCCGTCCTCAGGGCCTCCACGGCAGCAACACCATCTGCAGTGCAAACACATTGCATTAATATTATGACCCTCTTGTATTTTGCTATACATCATAATAAGGGAATCCGAGCACATACCCTGTGACTCCTCCA
This sequence comes from Triticum dicoccoides, assembly GCF_002162155.2. Taxonomy (NCBI): domain Eukaryota; kingdom Viridiplantae; phylum Streptophyta; class Magnoliopsida; order Poales; family Poaceae; genus Triticum; species Triticum dicoccoides. Next base: position 376,639,792 of record NC_041393.1, read on the forward strand.
GCCATTTATTCACCCGCATGATATCGGCATCAATGGATCCGATCTGCCTCCTTAGTTTGGCAACTTCAACAGACAGGTCGGCTGCCGGATCATTGTATACCTGCACACATGTATGGCGCGGCCATTAGTATATGATCTCCCGTTTGCCGCCTATGGCGGGCAACCAGAGTCTCAGGGGCTACTATCTATAGGGAGCACACCTAGCACGCGCTTCATAAAAAAAATATGCATTTTTCACTACATACCTCAAAGCCTTTGAGCAGGCTTGTAAATGCCTCATTCAAACCGCTGGTGGCGGATGAAATCTTCGTGAGCACGGTGCTCATTAAAGAGCGGTGCTCCTCCGAGAGCGCGGCTCGCTCCAGAAGGCCCGTCAGTACGTCCGGCCGGACACTTAACTGTGTTGGACCCTTCTCATCGCCCCTCGTGGGAGCCAAACTCTCCAAGCTCAGGGTGACTATCGTGTTCGCTGCCGGCTTCGGCAGATCTGAACTCCTCTATGACGACACCTCCGTGTCGCCCGCTTCATGAGGCAGAGAGGTGGGTGGAGTCTCAATCTCCATCATCTCCGGACGAAGGTCCCCTGATGTAGGGTGGAACCCTATGTGGACGATCTTTCACGTTTGGAGGGATCCTACGGGGGAATCACAACAAACACACGGAAGCACAAAGGGGAAACACAGGGAAAACGAGAGGGTAAATCACTAAACCGACATAGAATCAATCACACGAGCGCTAGATCGCCGACAACATAGAGTAACATAAGATCCACGATCAACTAAGGTAAGGATACATAGGAACAGTTCTTCTCCATGCGGAGGTCTTGATGGTCTTCCCTAGAAAGGGGTCTTGAATCCGCTTGGGGGATCTTCTCCGAAGAGGTCCTGGGCTCCAAGGAGAAGTAGCCAAGTGGATGAGCAAGGCTCTCACACAAAATATGAGCTAAACCTATGCTGCCCTAGAAAGGAGATGGGGGCGTCCTATTTATAGTCTTAGTGCAAATGGAAGTCAAAACGAAGGGGTACAAGGGCTCCAGCCCGCAGGTTCGGTCACTCAGGAGTTGGACGTCCGGAAGGCGTCGGACGTCCGGAGGCTCGGGACGGTCCGGTCGTCCGGGCGCGCTCGGACGTTCGTTGTTTCAGCTCTGGTGTAGGCGCGTCGGTCGTCCCTAGATGGTCGGACGTTCGGAGCTTCTGGAGGGGCCGGATGTCCGGAGGCTGTCGGTCATCCGTAGATTTGGTTCGGGTGGTGATCGTCCGGTCGTCCGAAGCGTCTTAGACATCCGTAGATTCGGTTCGGGTAACCTGGTACCGGACGTCCGGAGGGTCCGGTCATCCGTGTCCTGGGACTTGTCAGACGTCCGGACAGGGTCGGACGTCCAATGCGTGTAGCTTCTGCTGCAGCTCTTCTTCTTGTCCATCATGCTTGGGGTCCTTGCCGTCTTGGCTCTTGTATGTAGTTGTTTCGTGGCTCGCTTCCAGGCACCTGATGACACACAGAGTTTCCGAATGAGGTAGTAGCCATGTCTCGCGAGTAGGGGTAGGAAGTTCGGAGAGGAGCGAGTTCACCTTATCTTCAATAGCCTTAGCTCGGGCTCGTGTCATGGGTCCAAGAGGTGTTGAGGGAGATGTGGGCACGTCCATGGGGATGAGCGAGGGATGCTCCGCATCATCTCCCCCCCCCCTTGGGAGAGATCCGACCTCGGATCAAAAGGTGCATCACCATGGAAAGGTGCGAGGTCCTTGACGTTGAAGATGTCGCTCACGTTGTACTTGCCTCGTGGTAGGTCGATCTTGTAGCCGTTGTCGTTGTAGCGTGCTAGAACCTTGAAAGGTCCGTCGGCGCGAGGGAGAAGCTTGGACTTGCGTTCGTTGGGGAAGCGGTCCTTGCGAAGATGTAGCCACACGAGATCGCCAATGTTGAATACCATGGGTTGCTTGTTGATGTTGAGCTTGGTTGCTAGTCGTTGTACTTGGCGCTCGATGGTGTGCCTTGTATCTTCATGCATCTTCTTGATGTAACTTGCACGAGCACTTGCGTCGAGGTTGGTTCGCTCTTGTAGAGGAAGAGGTAGAATGTCCAATGGGGACAAAGGGTTCAAGCCGTAGACGACCTCTAAAGGGGACTTGTCGGTCGTGGAATGTCTTGCACGGTTGTACGCGTACTCGGCGATGGGTAGACATGCCTCCCACTCCTTGATGTTCTTCTTGATCAACACGCGAAGTAGAGTGGAGAGTGTATGGTTTGTCACCTCCGTTTGGCCGTCGGTTTGAGGATGGTATGCCGAAGAGAACAATAGCTTGATTCCGAGCTTGGCACATAGGGTCTTCCAAAAGTAACTCAAGAACTTGACGTCGCGGTCCGAGACAATCATCTTTGGAACTCCATGAAGTCGCAAGATTTCCCTACAAAAGAGATTGGCAATATGTGAAGCATCGTCTATCTTGTTGCAAGGAATGAAATGTGCCATCTTAGAAAATCGGTCCACAACAACAAAGACGGAATCCTTGCCATTTTGAGTTCTAGGCAAACCAAGTACAAAATCCATGCTAATGTCTTCCCAAGGTTGTTAAGGAATAGGAAGGGGCATGTAAAGACCATGGGATTGAGCTTTAGACTTAGCTTTGCGACATGTAGAGCAACGGTTGGTGAAGCGTGAGACATCACGAAACATCTTGGGCCAAAAGTAGTTCTTGGAGAGCGTGGCAAAAGTCTTGTCACGTCCAAAGTGTCCCATTAGTCCGCCTCCATGAGCCTCTTGCAAAAGGAGCAAACGAAGAGAAGACTCGGGAATGCAAAGTTTGTTAGCTCTCATAAGATAATCATCCTTTATGTAGTATCGTTCCCAAGACGTGTGTGTCAAACACTTAGCATAAGGAGTAGCAAAAGAAGGATCATGCTCATACAAGTCTTTTATATGCTCAAAACCAATAACATTCAACTCAAGTTTAGTGACAAGTGTGCATATTCGTGAAAGTGCATCCGCAACTACATTTTCCTTACCCTTAATGTACTTGATCACATAAGGAAAAGATTCAATAAATTTACTCCATTTGGCATGACGCTTGTTCAACTTAGTTTGGCCTTTCAAGTACTTAAGTGTTTCATGATCGGTATGGATGACAAATTCATGAGGTCTAAGATAATGTTCCCAAACATGTAGCACACACACTAAAGCATACAATTCTTTGTCATAGATGGGGTAATTAAGTTGAGCACCGGAGAGTTTTTCACTAAAATAAGCAATGGCTCGTTTTTCTTGCATCAAAACTCCGCCAATTCCGGTACCACTTGCATCACAATGAACCTCAAAAGTTTTCTCAAAGTTGGGCAAAGCAAGAATCGGGGCATGAGTAAGCAAAGACTTGAGCTCATCAAAAGCGGTGGATTGCAAAGATCCCCAAACAAAAGGTGCATTCTTCTTACTCAAAGCATGTAAAGGAGCGGGAATTGTGCTAAAGTTTTTCACAAAGCGGCGGTAAAATCCTGCAAGACCAAGAAAACTTCTCACTAGTTGCAAATTGGTGGGTTGGGGCCAAGTTTTAATTGCTTTAATCTTAGTTTCGTCAACATGGACACCCTTGGAAGAGACAACAAAACCCAAGGAAACCACTTTGTCAACGCCAAAAGTGCATTTTTTTAGGTTCGCATAAAGGCTTTCCTTTCGGAGGGTTTGCAACACAGATTTAACATGATTAATGTGCTCTTTCATGGTTTTGCTAAACACAAGGATATCATCAAAGTAAACCACAACGAAGACTCCAATGTAAGGTCTAAGCACATGATGCATAAGACGCAGGAAAGTTCCGGGTGCTTCCGACAACCCCATAGGCATCACTAACCACTAATATAAGCCAACTTTTGTTTTGAAAGTGGTTTTCCATTCATCACCTTCTTGAATGCGGATTTGATAATAGCCACTTTTAAGATCAATTTTGGAGAAAAAGTTGGCTCCGCTAAGTTCATCAAGCATATCATCTAAGCGAGGAATGGGACGCCTATAACAAACGGTAATGGCGTTTATGGGTCTACAATTGGAACACAAGTGGAAACTTCCATCGGGTTTAGGCACAAGTATAACGGGAACGGCACATGGGCTTAAGCTTTCATGCACATGACCGTTGTCGATGAGTTGTTGTACTTGTCGTTGAATCTCCTTGGTTTCTTCGGGATTGACACGGTATGGAGCTTTGTTTGGAAGTGGCACTCCGGGGATGAGGTCGATTCGATGCTCAATGCCTCGTAGTGGAGGCAGACCCGGGGGTAGCTCATCAGGGAAAACATCTTTGAATTCCTGCAAAAGAGATTGAAAAACTAAAGGTAGCTCGTGAGAGGTGTTAGTTGTTAGCTCTCCATCTTTGCACACAAGTACGAAGTGCATCACACTCGATGGGTTATCACACACTTCTCTTATCTCACTTTTGGTGGCAAGTAGCATGAGGTTTTTCTCTCTAGGCGAAGAGGCGCTCAAATTTGGCTTGTGGCTCTCCCTCACTTTTGGGTGTGTCACTTTTTCACTCGTCTTTCCATGATTGGTGGCTTGCTTGTCGGCGATCACTTGACTAGGAGACATAGGTCGTAGCACATATTCCTTCCCTTGCATTTTGAAGCTATAATGATTGGTGCGCCCATTGTGGATGACACCACGGTCAAATTGCCATGATCGACCAAGAAGTAGGTGGCAAACGGTCATTGGGACCACATCACATTCCAAACTGTCTTCATAAGCACCAATTTTGAATGATACTTGGACCGTATGCTCGACTCGTATAGTGCCGGAGTCACTTAGCCATTGAACCTTGTAGGGGTGCGGGTGCTTCCTCTTGACCAATTGAAGCTTGGAACATAATTCTTCACTTTCCAAGTTGTGACAACTACCTCCATCGATGATGACCTTGACGGACCTTCCATTGATGCCGGCCTTAGTGTGGAAGATGTGGCATCGTTGGTCTTCTTCTTGTTGATGTTGAAGTGTCAAGACTTTGGAGACAACGAGAGCGGGGCTCGAATCCTCATCACAAAAGATTTGATCATCTTCATCCTCGTTCACGCGCCGGTGCATGGCCACTTGCTCAAGGGCTTCCATCTCCTCTTCACTCATTGAGTCATATGTGCCGTTGTCATTGAGGATCATGGTGCGCTTGTTCGTGCATTGGTAGGACTTGTGGCCTCGGCCGCCGCAAGTGAAACACTTGAAGGAGCTTGTTTTGATGGTCTCATCGGTTCGGGTAGATGATGAAGCACGCGGCTTGAAGTTGCTTGTCATAGGAGGAAGACGACTTGAACTTGCCGAAGTTTTCTTGTAACTTGACTTGTCGTCGGTGCTTTAAGAAGGTTTGGTTGATGTAGATGTTGGAGGAGTCGTTGAAGCTTGGGTGTTGGAGAAGCCGTAGGTCTTGGATGAGTACTTGGCGTACTTGAAGTCATCTTGCACTTGACGTTCCGCCTTGGTTGCTTGATGCACGAGCTCAATGAGGTTGGAATAAGGTTGGAAGTCGGCAATCTTCTTGATGGGATGATTGAGTCCATTCAAGAAACGTGCCATTGTTTGCTCATCATCTTCCATGACATTGGCTCGAATCATGGCTATCTCCATTTCCTTGTAGTATTCTTCAACACTCTTTGTTCCTTGCTTGAGGAGTTGTAGCTTCTTGAAGAGATCGCAGTTGTAGTAGGTTGGTACAAAGCGTGCTCGCATGACATCCTTCATTTGAGCCCAAGTGGTTATTGGGGGATCACCTCTTGCTTGACGGCGTTCAAGGACTTCTTCCCACCATATGAGCACATAGTCTTGGAACTCAAGTGATGCCATTGCGATCTTCTTCTCTTCCTCATAGTTGTGCAAACGAAAGATTTTGTCGACCTTCAATGCCCATGAGAGGTACTCTTCCGGATCATTGCTTCCGTTGAACTTGGGCATTGTGAACTTGAGCTTGCCATAGCGTTGCTCTTCATTGTGTTGTTGGTGATGGTGATGATGATGTCCTTGACGTGGAGGATAGTCATCCTCATGTTGTTCTTGGCGTGGAGGAAGTCCATGATCAACTTGCTCTTGTTGAACTTGAGGTTGAGGTAGACCTTGACGAGCTTGTGGAGGGGCTTGAGGAGCTTGACGTTGCACATGCGTTTGGTAGTTCCTTTCTTGGATTTCTTCTCGAAGGGCTTCCTCTTGATTGCGCCGCTCGTGATTGCGGTTGGCAATGGCTCAGCTCGAATCTTGAAGGGCACGTTGCGCCTCAAGAGCTTGTGCTTCACGTTGTTGTTGTTGAAGACGTTGAGCCTCGGCGTCTTGTTCTTCTTGGTGTAGACGCGATCGTTCTTCTTCTTGGCGCCGTAGTTGTTGCCATTCTTGAGCTTGAGCAAAAGCCACTTGGTTTGATTGAGGATGAGGGACTTGCTCATCGACTTGCTCTTGTGAATGCTTGTCTTGTAGTGGGTTCCGAGATGCATGACGGTCTTGACGCACGGCTCGTCGAAGAATGGTCGATGACGGTGTACTTGTGTCGGAGAAGGTGTCGTCGGAGTGTCGACTTGAGCGGCTCCGTCTTGAAGATGAAGAAGTGGAAGGATGCCGGTCCCTCATCAAGGCGCGGATCTCGTCCATTCTTGCATCATTCTCTTGCTTGTGAGAGTCGAACTTGTTATCGAAGTAGTCTCTTGTACGTTGCTCGGTGAGTCGCAAGTCGGTGGTGAGGTTGTCGATGCGGCCGCTCATAGCTTGTTGCTCTTGGTGTAACGCCCTTTGAGCACCAAAGAGGTGGCTCTTTGTGACGAATGATGACATGTCGTCGCTGTTCTCGATGAGAGGTGGAGTGGTAGAAGAACTTGGCCTATCCATCATACCAAGCAAACTGTAGGTGGTAGAAGGAAAAGAACGTGTACCAAATGTACCTTGACCGAAGTTGAAGGTGAATCAAGTTCACTCAAATGCGGACAATGAAATAGCACTGTTGGTACCAATTCTTGTCGGTTCTCACACCTACACACGTAAAAGCTTATGGTGGAGCTTGGTTAGGATGGAGGCACAAAATTTGATGCAATAGTAAGTGAGCTTCAATAATTCTGGAAAAGATTCACAAATTTGCAAATGCAACAAGTAGACCAAGCAAGTATGGGTACACCGAAACACACACGCAAATAGATAAATAGGATTGTGCAATCCAAAATTGAGCCAAAATGTGGAAACCACGAAATGCTCTTGTTGCACAATACTACAGAGACGCTAGCACGATTGCAAAATAGGCGGATACGCAAACTTGTGCACAACCTACTAGGCAAAAATGCAACGATCTCTATCCCAAGTATGCTATATGTATGATATTTTGGTGCAATGATCCAAGATGATCCAATATGACAATCTTAATGTTGTATGATGCTATGGTTCCTGCTTATAAGCTCTTTGCTTATCTTTTCTCTTTGCTTAAAAGCTTCGGTGGCTCTTTCACTTTTGAGATCTTTTCTCATGCAAAGCTTCACGAACCAAGGTAGCAATTGCGCATGCTATGGCAACTTTGTGACACACAAGTTGATCTCAAGATATGCACCACTATTGTATGGTATGTATGCTATGGAGTATGATCACTAATGTGCACAAGTCACGTTGCCTGCAATACTCAACGGCTAGTCTCGATGGGTAAGCTACGCAAAAGTAGGGACAATGTGGGTATCAATGCAATTGCAAGTTATGACCAAGATGTCATCTAAGTTACCGTCCTTGGCGATGATGAGACCCTTGTGAAGATGAGCCGTGGTGGCAATGACGTCAACCGTACCTAGATAGCCGAAACACAAAAGGATATTGGATCCACAACTCAAAATCTCAAGGACCAAAGTATGGCAAAATCGTCATAGGAGGTAGCGGGGAAGATTTTGGTGTATGTGGGTTTGGAAGATGTGGTGGAATGTGGGGTTGTGGTGGTGGCCGAACTGTCAAAGTTCAGTTTCGTCAGGGTTTCCTGGACGTCCGCGCTTTTACGGTCGTCCGGACTTCGTCGTACGTCCGACCTTTTCCGGTTTTTCGGAGCCTAGGCGAAAATCGCGCTCGGGAAGAAGAACTGCGAGATTTCCGGGGAAGAAGAAGATGGTGAGGTCGAAATCGAGTGATATGGTGGATGGAAAAGGGTGGGGAGGGTGAGGAAGGCTAGATCCACACGTAGCAACACAAATCCATGGACCAAATCCAACAAAATCTCAACTCACAAACAAATCACAAAAAAAAATTTGGGGCTATTTTTGGTGGGGAATTTTTGGAATTAGGACGAAAACAACAAAATCAAGCTAGAAAACACGGGGTAGGGGCTCCAAAAACGTGATCAACGTGGCTCATGATACCATGATGATGTAGGGTGGAACCCTATGTGGACGATCTTTCACGTTTGGAGGGATCCTACGGGGGAATCACGACGAACACAGGGAAGCACAAAGGGGAAACACGGGGAAAACGAGAGGGAGAATCACTAAACCGACATAGAATCAATCACACGAGCGCTAGATCACCGACAACATAGAGTAACATAAGATCCACGATCAACTAAGGTAAGGATACATAGGAACAGTTGTTCTCTGTGCGGAGGTCTTGATTGTCTTCCCTAGAAAGGGGTCTTGAATCCGCTTGGGGGATCTTCTCTGAAGAGGTCCTGGGCTCCGAGGAGAAGTAGCCAAGTGGATGATGAGCAAGGCTCTCACACAAAATATGAGCTAAACCTATGCTGCCCTAGAAAGGAGATGGGGGCGTCCTATTTATAGTCTTAGTGCAAATGGAAGTCAAAATGAAGGGGTACAAGGGCTCCAGCCCACAGGTTCGGTCACTCAGGAGTCGGACGTCCGGAAGGCGTCGGACGTCCGAAGCCTCGGAACGGTCCGGTCGTCCGGGCGCGCTCGGACGTCTGTTGTTTCAGCTCTGGTGTAGGTGCGTCGGTCGTCCGTAGATGGTCGGACGTCCGGAGCTTCTGGAGGGGCCGGACGTCCGGAGGATATCGGTCATCCGTAGATTTGGTTCGGGTGGTGATCGTTCGGTCATCCGGAGCGTCTCGGACATCCGTAGATTCGGTTCGGGTAGCCTGGTACGGGACGTCCGGAGGGTCCGGTCGTCCGTGTCCTGGGACTTGTCGGACGTCCGAACAGGGTCGGACGTCCGATGCCTGTAGCTTGTGCTGCAGCTCTTCTTCTTGTCCATCATGCTTGGGGTCCTCGCCGTCTTGGCACTTGTATGTAGTGGTTCTGTGGCTCGCTTCCAGGCACCTGACGACACACAGAGTTTCCGAATGAGGTAGTAGCCATGTCTCCCGAGTAGGGATAGGAACTTCGGAGAGGAGTGAGTTCACCTTATCCTCAATAGCCTTAGCTCGGGCTCGTGTCATGGGTCCAAGAGGTGTTGAGGGATATGTGGGCACGTCCATGGGGATAAGCGAGGGATGCTCCGCATCATCCATCAAAGATGAACTCTTCTGAGAAGAGCTGCTCGCCGGACTACAAAAGACGAAGTCTTGGTTATGGATCTCGGAGTAACATCACACCTTCGAATTAATGAATAACTTAGGGCTTAGTGGAGGGGTGGCCCGTTGGTGGGCATGACACGGTGAGGGTGCCCGTCGCGGCAGATCCCCCTGGTGATGCTTTCTTCCCTTGCTTGGGCGTCTCCGCCTCCAAATCTTCGGAGGCGGCCCTCTTCTTCCCGCGTGGGGAGGAGGCTTTACCTCCCCTTCCCGGCTATCCTCCATAGGATGGGTAGCGATGTCACATCCCTAATTCTAGTCTGACCTATGCTAGCTTCCATGTGAGCATCATGTTTAAATTCAAATGAAAATTGAATTGAGGAATTTTCAAAAGCCTCAGAAAACCTCTGAAAATAACCAACATTTAAATCTCATCAAATGAGTCAAAGAAAATGTTCCTGTTATTCTTGAAAATATTGGCATGAGGTAAAATTCAAACCAATATTTTTGGAGTGACTGAAATATTTATTTTGGGACTTTTGAATTAAATCAATGACATATTTGAGTTGGATTTATTTCTATTATATAAGAAATAAAGCTCAAACATTTTTGTAAGTTGCATGTGACCTTGGGCTAGTCCTGAGATCACATAACAATTTACAGAAAGTTTATAAAAGTGAATTGATGTTCTAAATCAAATCAAAACAAAATAATAGAAATAGAAAAGAAAATTAAAAGAGAGAGAGAGAGAGTTAGTACCTGGCCTCACCCATGCAGCCCACCTGGCCGGCCCAGCTGGCGGCCCAGCCATCTAGCCCAGTCCACCACCGCAACCCCTCTGTCGTCTTCCTCCTCTGCCAGGAGGAGAAGCAGCTGCGTGCGGTGCGCACAGCCACCCGCGGCCACCTCCTGGTTCTTCCGACGCCCTGGAGGACTGTAGACGCCGCCACGCACCCCCCTGGACCTCTCTCACTCTCTCTCGACCCCTTCCCCCTTCTCTGCTCTTTCTCCCTCTCGCGCCCGAGCGCAGCCGCAGCCGCGCCGCCGTAACGCCACAGCCTTCGTGCTCCCTTCGCCTCCCTGACGTGCCCACGAGCATCGCCACACCTCCTTCATCCTCTCCGTACAGCCACGCCTCACCGGAGGCCCTGCATCGACGACATCTTCATCACTTTCGTCGCCGACCGCCGGAGATCCCTCTCGCCGCACCGCTCGCTCCGGTGCTTCCCCGAGCACGCCGAGGCCACCTCTGCAACTGCCGTGAGCTCCACCATCATTTCCCCCTCTCCCCGTGCTCACCTCCCTCTCTAGCCGCCGTTCGCAACGAGCCCGAGAGCTCTTCGCCGCCGGCCATGTCGCCGCCGTGGCTACGGCTGCTGAAGCTCGCAGTAGATCACACCACTGCACTCAGTGCCTTCCCACGAGCCCGTAGCACGCCCCAGCTCGCCTTCCCGTGCCCCCTAGCTCTCGGTCGCGTCTCGCCCGAACTCCAGCAGCCGCCTAGGTCGATGCCGCGCTCGACTCCGGCCACCCCTGCCGCTAACTCCGGTCCAGTTGGATGCGGAAGTGCACCAGCAACGCGTAGAGCCCCTCAGCCACCGATTTGGTCCCTGGAGGAGCGTTTCCGACACCCTCCGCTGTCGCTGGCGTCGCCGGCGACAAGCCACGGGTCAACTCCGGCGAGTTTGACCCGGGTTTGACCGCACTTTGACCCGATCTGTCTCACTGACGTGTGGGCCAGGCACTGCTTATTTAGGTGTTAGATTAGTTAACACTAATTGATTTAGTTAATTAATTAAGCCACTGACATGTGGGCCCAGTCCTGCTGACATTTAGTTAGGATTAGCTTAACTCTAATTAAGTCAGTTAACTAACTAATTAACTGACCAGTGGGTCCCACTGGCCAGGTTTCACCTGGACCGACCCTGTTGACTGCTGACATCACAGTGACATCACCCTGACGCAATAAAGCATTTTCTGGATTTAAGTTTATTCAGGAAATTGCAGAAAATGTCCTAAACTTCTAAAATTCATAAAAATTCAACCGTAGCTCCAAATCAAATAATTTATATATGAAAAATGATCAGAAAAATCCAATCTATCCATCTGTACCATTTTCATGCATGATAGAACAACTTAGGGCTGCTGTTTAGGCCAAATCTTATAACAGCATTTAAACCTTCACATATGGAGTTTGAATTTCAACCTAGGGTTCAAACCAACTCCATTTAACTTGCTGCGAGTTGCATTAGCTCAAACCACAGCATATTGCCATGTCATGATCATGCATCATATTGTGCATTGCATTGATGGTGTTTCCTTCTGTGTTGCCGGTATTTGTCCCCTCTCGATAGATGTGATACTGACGATGTGATCAATGACACCGATGAAGAAATATACTATCTTCAGAAGTGCCATGTAAGCAAAACCCCTTGTTCATTCTGATACAATCCCACTCTCTCTCTCCTGCTCTCTTTTATTGCATTAGGAAAATAACGATTCATCTGTTACTTGCTGCGATAGTTGAACCCCTTTATCCTCTGCATGACCTGTCATTACCATAGTAAATAGATGAAACCCACTAGCATGAGTAGGAGTTGTTTGAGCCCTGTTGTGCCTACTCATTCATGCTTGTTTGTCATGCCTGCTACTGCTTAGAGTTGAGTCAGGTCTGATTCATCGAGAATGAATCAGAGGTGTGTGAACATGTCCTACTGTGTGTGAGCTAAGTGTGTGAACACGATTTGGTAAAGGTAGCGGTGAGAGGCCATGTACGAGTACATGGTGGGTTGTCTCATTGAAGTCGTCCTCAGGAACTGAGTTCTGTGTTTGTGATCCATGAAACAATTACTACCACGCATTGGGCCCGAAACCAATGGACCCTCTCAGCTTCTTAATCACCCTTGTCCTCTGTCCAGGAGTTGCAAGTAGTTTCTGGTGTTTGTAGTATGCTGGAGGCCGTGCGCAGCGCTGACCCGAGGGTGGGCTGTGATGCGGTAGGCACGTGGCACGGTGTATCGGGCGCCCGTTTGGTGTCTCGGCAACCCTGCACACATCGTTCGGGGCCGTATGTGGAAACCTCACCCGGACTCCCTGCAGATGGAACCTGAATAGGCGATAAACCTGGACTAGAGGCTTGAGTGTTTAGGTAGGTCGTGGCCGACACCCTCGTTGGGCTTCCGCTTGAAGGTTGCCGAGTACATGTCGTGGAAACGGCGGTAAGTGGTGAGAGCGTGTGTGAAGAAGTACACCCCTGCAGGGTTAACATCATCTATTCGAATAGCCATGTCCACGGTAAAGGACTTCTGGGTCGCCTGTACAGTTCATAGACAAGTGAAAGTGGATACTCTAAAATACGCAAGATAAGAGTGATTGCTATGGATGGCGTTATCGTAGGGAGACGGGAGCGGATCCATAGTGGTGTATTGGTTGGTGAATTTGTGGACTCGTGTGCGCCACCTCAAAAGAGTTATTTGCAGTCGTAGTTTAGGATAGCCACTGAGTCAAAGCTGGCTTGTTGCAGTTAAACCCCACCATCCCTTTGTTGATAATGATGCATATGTAGATAGTTCTGATGTAAGTCTTGCTGGGTACATTTGTACTCACGTTTGCCTATTTATCGTTTTTGGAGAGAGACTTCAGTCTCACTAGTAGTTCCGCGTGGACTTCGACATTTAGCTTGTTACCTCAGCTACGATCTTGTGCCTTGGCAGGATATGGTAGATAGTTAGGCTTCTCAGGCTTTTTCATTTGTAGATGTCTGTACTCAGACATGTTAAGCTTCCGCATGTGCTTTGACTTGTATGCTCTGAGTGTTGGGTCATGAGACCCATTTGTGTAATATCTCGCTCCTCGGAGCCTATTGAATAAATACTTGACTTGTAGAGTCATGTTTTGATGCCATGTTGTATTTGCACAAATCGAACATATTGTGTGTATGTTATTGAAATGCTTGGTATGTGTGGGATCTGACTAACTAGTTGTTTATCCTTGGTAGCCTCTCTTACCGGGAAATGTCTCCTAGTGCTTCCACTGAGCCTTGGTAGCTTGCTACTGCTCCGGAACACTTAGGCTGGCCGGCATGTGTCCTTCTTTGTTCCTGTGTCTATCCCTTCAGGGAAATGTCACGCGGTGTCTACCGGAGTCTTGTTAGCCTACTACAGCCCGGTTTACCGGAGTTCTGCTAGCCCAGTTGCTACAGCCCGGATTCACTCGCTGATGACTGACCCGTTCGTTGCTGGGTCATGTATGCTTTTCCCTGTAAGTTAGTGCCACTTTGGGTTCACGACTAGCCATGTCAGCTCGGGTTCTTTGTCATATGGATGCTAGCGGCACTATCATATACGTGAGCCAAAATGTGCAAATGGTCCCGGGCCAGGTAAGGTGGCACCCGTGGGAATACCATGCGTGAGGCCGCAAAGTGACATGATGTATTACATGCTAGACCGGTGTGACTTAGGATCGGGGCCCTGACAAGCGATTTCCCCGGTCTGGATGCGTAGCACGTGAAGTTCGGCTTCATTGCCCTTTCCTTCGCCTTTCCCTAAAGGGATTTTGCTGAGCGCCCGGCCCAACATCTTTGCAATGGTTGGACCAGGCGAGCCTTCAGGAAGTGGAGTCGGACACCTGATTCTCTCCGCCTTGTTGAGCCATTCCTGGCCACGGAAGGATTTTCAGGATAATAGTTATGATAAATATAAATGAAGTGTCCGGCTTTAGGGTTACTTACATGGGCATCTAGGCGATTGCAGCTTAGGCCCGCATCCTCGATGGTGTCCGGACACTTTACTTGAGGTCCGAAGAATAATTTACACATTCCTTCGAGCTTCAGGCCGAAGAAGTGCTTAATAGTCCACAGACCCTCCAGATTAAAGTCCCACATCCAGAGAGGCCAACGTTTGCACGTCAACATCCGCCGGATTAGCATCACTTGCATTATGCTAACAAGATTTATGTCCCTCTCAATAAGCTCCCGAATACGATTCTGCAGTTCTGGTACATCGCCAGCAGGCCCATAATTCCGTCCTACGTCGGTCCAAGACGCTAACTCTGACGGAGGGCCTGGGCGGATCTCGGGGGCAGCTACCCACTTTGTGCCTCTGGGAGCTGTGACATAAAACCACCTCTGTTGCCACACATCGGATACTTCCGAAAAAGAACCCTCTGACCATGGGGCATCGTCATTCTTGCTTATTATGACACCTCCGCACTCCGCATGTCGCCCCTCGATCATCTTCGGCTTCACATTGAAGGTCTTAAGCCATAAGCCGAAGTGTGGGTTGACGTGGAGAAAAGCCTCGCACACGATAATGAACGACTGGATAAGGAGGACGGCGTCTGGAGCCAGATCATGGAAATCCAAGCCATAGTATAACATGAGCCCCCTCACAAAGGGGTCGAGGGGGAGGCCTAGGCCTCATAGGAAGTGAGAGATAAACACGACGCTCTCGTTGGGCTCCGGTGTGGGGATAACTTGCCCCGGAGCATGAAGCCTATGCCGGATATGGGCGGTCAGGTATCCGACCTCCCTAAGCTTCGCAATGTCCTCCTATTGAATCGAGGAGGCCACCCACCAGCCTATTTCGTCGGATCCCGAGATACCGGGGGATCTGGGGTGTTGGAGCTTGGGTTTTGAGTGCTGGAGCTCGAGGTGCGAGAAGGGGCAGGAGAGGTGGAGAAGAGGCGTAGGCCTTGACCCCTTTTATAAAAGGGATGAATACCAAGAGTCCTCAGCGTGACCGCTTGAGACTTATCTAAAATACGCGGAATCATACCAACGGTCGCCGTGGGGTCACATATGCCCACATTGATGAAGATCCCGTATTAAGAGGAACACGATCTCTGCTTTGGCAGGACGTGCCAATAAAACCGCCTCGCAACGCGAGTCGAGGTGGATCAGGAGACGCCGGTCCACATTGGACCAGGCCATGATGCAAGGGCACGATGTATAAAAATTGCCGGCAGAACGGATTTATGCTATGTTCCCTACTATGGTGTGTGAAGATCATCTTGGAGATCCGGACACGGTCTATGCATTCGATAATAACCTTGGAGTATTCGGAAGGAGGAACCCGCCTTGCAATGTCAAAGACAAGACTGCGCACTGGACTCATCGTCATTAAGCCTGGTTCAGGGGCTACTGAGGGAGTCCTGGATTAGGGGGTATCCGGACAGCCGGACTGTATACATCGTCCAGACTATTGAAGCGTGAAGATACAAGACTCAAGACTTCGGCCCGTGTCCGGATGGGACTCTCCTTTGCATGGAAGACAAGCTTGGCGATCCGGATATTATATTTCCTTCCTTGTAACCGACTCCATGTAAACCCTAGCTCTCCGGTGTCTATATAAACCGGAGAGGATGGTCCTTAGAAGGCCGATCACAATTACAATCATACCATCATAGGCTAGCTCTTAGGGTTTAGCATCTACGATCTCGTGGTAGATCTACTCTTGTACTACTCATATCTTCAATATTAATCAAGCAGGAAGTAGGGTTTTACCTCCATCAAGAGGGCCCGAACCTGGGTAAACATTGTGTCCCTTGCTTCCTATTACCATCAGCCTAAGACGCACAGATCGGGACACCCTACCCAAGATCCGCCGGTTGTGAAACCGACACTTGGGCAGTGCTCTCACGCTGCTCCACACCCTGAAGCTCAGCCTTCAGGGCGGAGGTCCGGCCCTGAAGCTTGGCCTCGAGCAGATCCAGACCCAGGCGGTGCCTCCCAGCCAACTCAGCACGCGCCTTTGCCACCCTCTCCTCCACCTCCAGCTGGACCTGAGCTTCTCGGGCAGTGATGGCGTCCTCAGTCGCGGCAGCCTGCCGCTCCCTCACCTCCAGCCTCTCCAATGCCAGGCTGCGCTCCACGGTCTCCAACATCAAATCTTCATGGCGCCTCAGGATCTCCTCCTTAGCAAGGGCCGCCTCGCTTGGTGAGGAGTCCATAAGGGCGCGACGCTCCTCGATTTCGTACTCGAGAGCCGCATTTGAAGACAGAAGATCTCGCTCCTGCTCCTCAGCCGCCTCACGGCGGCGGATGGCTGCCTTGGCCTCTTCCATGGTGCAGGCACAAGCTTCACGAGAAGTCGCGAGCGAGGCCGCCGCGCGCGTTTCGGCTTCGTCACGCTGAAGTTTCCCAAGGTTAATGGCAACCTTCAGCCACTGCCACTCATGCTACAGGCGGCGGTTCTCAGCGTCAAGCTTGGTGTCGATGTTGGCGAGCTTCCCGCCAAGATGGATAATCGCACACATCGGTTCACCAAAGAGCCTGAAGCGCACAGCGCTGCGCCCACGAGCGAGCGCAAGCTCGTCGCCAAGACCTTCGTCGGCCTCAGGGGCCGCTCAAGAGGCGCTAGGTGCCCCGCTACCCACCAGCGGGGGCTGGCTGTTGTAGCCCCACAACTTGAAGATGAAGGCCGCCCAGGGGCCCCCCTTCCAGCAATGGCAAGAGGAAGGATCGCCAGTGCATCCCCCATCTCACGGGCTGAGTCGCGGGGAGAGAGAGCAGGGGGCTTGGTTCCGGGGCACCCTTGCGACGTCGTGGCAACTAGAGTCAGCCCCACGCCCTGCGCGGGATTAGGGCGTCGGGGCTGTGCGCGGGCATCAAGTTGTAATCCTTGGGGACGCCTGCTTCCCGAGGTTTCGCCATCATGGGAGCCCTGCAAGACCCTAGCTGTGAGAAAATGGGGCACACAATGGGATCAAGAGCGAAGGTATTTACTCATCGGCAGCCACGTATCTCCTCGGCTTCAGCGGCCGACGGGTGCCATCGTTGCGGCACAGAGACCTCTTGCTCTTCAGGAGTGACTCAAGGCACAGGCGGTGCCGAACGGACCCCCACGGGCGATCCTCAAGAGGAGGAGCACTCGACGGGGCAGCCAGTGTAGGGACCCCGGAGGCAGGGGCGCCCGACGAGATCTTCTGGCTTACGGCTCCGGAGCTATTGGTGGTCTCCTTGCCGCCATCAACCACTTTGGAGCCACCACCCTGGGCATCAGGGGCCTTTGCCTCCGGAGCTTGGGGTCGCGTCAGTTCTACGGCAACTCCTTCCAGGGCCCCAGGAGCCTCGGCCTCCTGGGCCACTAATGATGTCGGGCCTCCGGAGGAGCCCTCGACAGCTGCTGGAGGCGCGCGGCCCCTACCTGCACACTCGGGGCGCATGCGGCAGGGTCGATCAGGAGAGGAGCCACGAAGACGGGGTTCTCGCGGGGCCCCACGAGGCCCTCTGGAAGCAACCCCCACTCGTCAAACAGAGACATCTGCCCAGCGAAGGCTACCTTGTTCGAGCACAGATAGAGAAGGCAGCCACCCCCCGGAAGGTCAGCGGGCTCGGGCGCGCCAGTCAGGAGTTTGGGCACCATGCTCAGGGTCTTAGCGGCCAGCGATGGCCTCTGCAGCCTCATTGGATCTTCGACGCCTGCGAAGTCCCACATTGGGCGAGAATGGCGCTGGAGGGGATCAATGCGCTGCCTTACGAATTCCTTCACCACCATTGGCGCCATCACTTCCAATTCCTGAAGCCTTACCAATCTCTTCCAAATGAAAGCAAGACGCCTGTCGGAGAGCCTCTCGTGGCACCAACCGGATCTAGGTGAGGCCGGCGTCCTAGGAGTCAAGAGCAGGGAGTTGAACGCCCAGGCATCCATAAGAAGCCACTGCTTCCGGAATCCCTTTGCAGCAGGCCAGAGCTCTAAGTCGACTCCCAAACCAGTGGTTGCGGCCACAACTTCAAAGGTTGTGCACCTAGAGCATTGGCGGGCGTCGGCCAACCGACGCAAGAAGAAATGGCGAAATAAGGCCACGGAAGGAGTGATGCCGACCATGGCCTCGCAGAGGAAGGCGAAGACGGCAAGGAGGATAACAGAGCGGGGGTCCAGATGCCGCAGGTGGATCTAGTAATATGATATCACAACATTGAAGAAAGGGGAGAAGTGAGGAATCAACCCCGCAAGAAGAGCATGGAGATAGATGGGGATCTCGGTGGCGCTCATCTCTTTCACTTTCCAAGATGCACGACGGACTACCATCGCCCTCCCCTCATTCGAATCGGCAGCAAGCGCATGGCGAACCTTGTCCATCCCCTCCTGATTGGTCACCGTCGACTGCTCAAGGGCTGGCTCCAGGGGCGGCGGAGGACCGATCGGGGCGAGCGGTTTCCCCTTCTTATTCCTCGACTTGGGGGCCATGGCGAGCGCCAAAAGAAGGGCGAGGCGCCGGCGCCGGATCTATGGACATGGTGGCAAGGTCAGGAAGGAGGAAACAAGGGTTGAGCACGGTAATCTATGAAGGGCGACCTGCATTGGCAATGGGCGACTGCTGGGCCTGCCAGATATCAAGGCCGCATGGGAAAGTGGAGACGCCCAAGTCCCATCAACCGCCACGTGTCATCAAGGCTGCGGGCGGTTAGGGCCCACGGCACTCCACACTTGCCCTTTGGCTTCGCCTGGAAGACAAGTCCGAGCGCACCTTAGGCCTGGGGGCTACTGTCGGCGTCCTGGATATGGGGGTATCCAGCCTTGCCTGCCTGCGGCCCACCACGTGGCTCCATCGACGGCCTGGTATAGCCGAGCTTCAGCATCAACAACACAAGACCCTCGCGAGGGGCCAAGCCTCACGAGGCGGACGACGCCAAGACCCCATACGGGATCAGCCTCCCCAGGCAGGCTCCCGAGGGGCGGAGAGTTCTATGCAAGGTTCACCTCACGAGGCTTAGCTGATGTGAGCCATGACGACCAAGGCCAGGCGGGCGTAGAGCGCTTGTTTCCTCTTTGGTGCAAAGAAGGCAAGCCACAGGCGCGGAGTCCCGAGGAATCAGCCAAAAGTTTCCATTCTGGTGCAACCAGACCAAGACCGCCAGGACGGCGGGATGGAGGTCATCAATGAGCCCACCGCAGCGTCACGGCCAGATGCATTTCGTAGGCGAAGACTACTTTTGTCAGGATAAGCTGTACTACTTGTCCCCTTTCAAATCCGGCCGTTGTGGGATCCCTTCCTGCCAACATTTGGGAAGAGGACCAAGGCCACTATAAATAGGACTAGCCACCACCATAGAAGGGGGCAGGGAAAGACAAGAAAGGTCGAACTAGCATGCACCACACCGGCTCGAGAACACCTCACCTCCTGAGGCCAGTTCATCCACTGTACTAGTTCATCCTCAACCCTCCGAGGCAATCCACCAAAACACTGGAGTAGGGTATTACACCGCAAGGTGGCCTGAACCAGGATAAACTGTCGTGTCTCTTTGTCTCTTTGAGCTTGACACGCTAGGGTTAGGAGGATCGCGAGTAGGCAGGCTGGGTAGGTTGAGATCTCCGCACGCACCCCAGAGTTCAAACCTCTCAGGGGTTTGCGGATCCCTTAATCCGATAGCAGCAAGCTGGCCCACCACAGCCTCCCCAAGCGACGACGATGGCTCATGCTGCTCGACGTACGAAAGGGGCCACCCCCATGGTACAGTCCCCGCCATGGCAGCCAGCGCGAGCATGACAAAATCAGTAACCTGATGATGTCTCGATGGCCTCTTCTGACCCTCGAGCGCGTCCAAATCGGTGAAAGCCCCAGAGGACAGACTGAGGGGAGACGCGCGCGTTGTCATTGAGCGATGCCGCGACAACTACTGCCTGACCAATGGGTGCGATGGTCCTGACGTCGACAAGCCTACGCCCCATATTGGTGGGTGCCTACCTTTTGAGGTCGGGTGCCCTGCCTTTAATCATGAGTTGCAGCAAGTCCATTGTCCATCCGTCTGCACGTTCAAGCCAGAGATACCCGAGAAGTATGATGGAAGGCTAAACCGGACCGAGTTTATGAGCATCTACACCATTGCTGTTCAAGCTACCGGGTGAAGAGATGAGAAGGTATTTTCCAATTACATCCCTTTAGCTCTCAAGTCCAATATGAGGTCCTGGCTGATGCACCTGCCGGAGAACTCCATTTCGTCTTGGGTTGACCTGTGCCATGAGTTCATTGGCGCCTTCACTGGCGGCCATCAAGAACCAGGCCAGCCCAGCGATTTGCAGGTTCTCCAACAGAAGGAAGGAGAAACTCTCCGGAAGTATTTGCAGAGATTCAGCAGAGTCCATAGGAACATCCTGAACATCCATCCGACATCTGTGATAGCCATCTTCCAGTCCAATGTGTGCAACCGCAGGATTCGTTCCAAGATGAACATATGCTTGCCCAAGACAGTGAAGGAGCTTTACATCTTGGTGGATAAGTGTGCTCGGATGGAGGAGGGAAGGAAGTTCCCCGGAGAGGAGCACTGCATCAATGTTGGTTTAGAGGATGATGATGAATCCACCAGTCAAAAGAAGAGCAAGAAGCGCAATAAGAATCGCAAGGATAAGGCCATGATGACTGTTGAAGGATTGGGTACACCTAGTACCGGCAAGATACTAAGACCGAAGCCCTTGGGAGGGAAGCTGCCGTGTGCGCTGACTGCCGGGAAGCTGCGGCTGCCGAGAAGTCTGGGAAAGGTGATGGGCCGTATTGCAAGATTCATCGGACCAAGGGCCATGACCTTCAAGAGTGTTATCACGTTGAGCATCTTGTCAAGAGGTAAAGAGCTTAGTACGAGAAGCGTGACAAGGAAGAGGGTCAGTATGTCGCTGGTGGTAAGAGTCGAGGTGGTGAAGTAAATCTCCTCGACGAACCCCTTTGGAACAAAGGAAAACCCGCCAGAGGTCAAGAGAAGGAAGCCTGTGATGATGAGAGTGATGGAGCGTATGAAGAGGAAACCAGTGAGCAAGAGTTTCAGAAGGCCACTGACGCCCTGTGTGTATTGACGGAGGAGTGTCCTTGCACACCTCTCACCGCCAACTTAAACGGTGGGCGCATGATGTCAATGCCGTGGAACCAGCGCCAGAGGACCGGAAACCACTCAAATGGTCACGCACGCCCATCATCTTTGATGAAGAGGATCATCCTGACCGTACCACTGCGGTAGGATGTTATCCATCGTTGGTCTGTCCAACAATTCGCAACCTCAAGGTCACTAAGATGTTGTTGGATGGCGGGGCTAGGTTGAATCTGATTTCCCCAAAGGTTATCAGCAGGCTTTAGATAGCAGAAGAGGAGTTAAAGTTCACTATCATGTTTCAAGGAGTTAATCCCGGCAGGAGCCATCCTAAGGAAAAGATCACGTTGTGTGTGACATTTGGAGGGGAGTTGAACTATCGGATAGAAAAGATTGTGTTTCATGTGGTCGACCTCCCCCTGCCATACAATGGGATCCTTGGACGACAAACCCTGGCTAAATTCATGGCAGCACACTATGCCTACAATACCTTGAAGATTCCTGGGCCAGTTGGAGTCATTTCCATCCCATCATATGAGAAGGACACAATAATTTGTGCGGACAAGATGTACCGGGATGCGGTCGTGGCAGAGGTAGTGGCAACAGCAGTTCCCGCCAAGGAGAGCAGAGGAAAAAGAAGGATAGCAAGGACAGTGGCACGGAATCCAGGAAGCGTACCTCTTCGGAGTATGCTGCGCCTGTTGATGATTTGCCGGAGAGTTCCAACAGCAAAAGGACCAAGGTTACTGCTCCACAAGTGAAAAAGGTCCCAGCAGGGCTGGCTGGCGTTGATGGTACTTTCACCATCAGCGCCACCCTCGATGACAAATAGGAAAGTGCGCATGTTGCCTTCCTGTGGGCGAATATTGATGTGTTTGCCTGGCAACCATCTGGTATCCCATGTGTTTCGAGGGTGGTAATCTAGCACCACCTTGCTGTCTGCCCACATGCCCGACCCATCAAGCAGAAAGTTCGGAAGTAGGCCTTGGATAGGCACTAGTTTATTGCAGAGGAAATAAAGAAGCTTGAAGCAGCAAGTTTTGTCAGAGGAGTGCTACATCCTACATGGTTAGCAAACCTAGTGGTGGCCCGGAAGGCTAACAGGAAATGGAAGTTTTGCATAGATTTCACAGATCTCAACAAGGCTTGCCCGAAGGACCCCTTTCCCTTGCTGCGCATCGATCAGATCGTGGATTCCACTTTGGGCTACGATTTGCTTTCCTTCCTGGATGCATATTCTGGGTATCACCAGATCTTCATGTCCAAGGAAGATGAAGAGAAGACCTCGTTCATCACCCCATGTGGTACGTATTGTTTTATCTGCATGCCTTTCGGATTAAAGAGTGCCAGGTCTACTTTTGCAAGGGCAGTCTAGATTGGTTTCGAGCCACAGCTGCACAGAAACATTGAAGCTTATATGGATGATATTGTGGTCAAAACCAAGGACAGAGCAACTCTTATCCAAGATTTGGAGAAGACGTTTGCGAATCTACGCAAGATCAACTTGAAGCTAAACCCGAAGAAGTGTGTGTTTGGCGTTCCCTCCGGCAAGCTACTTGGGTTCTTTGTGTCCGATCAGGGGATCGAAGCCAACCCCGACAAGATTAAAGACATCGAGCATATCCAAGCACCAAAGACAGTCAAGGATGTGAGGCATCTGACAGGGTGCGTTGCCGCGCTAAGCAGATTCATTTCCAAGTCTGCCGAGCACGCCCTGCCGTTCTTTAAAATCTAGAAGAAGGCATGGCCCATGAAGTCGACCCCAGAAGCAGATGCGGCCTTACAAGAGTTGAAGGCCTACTTTTCCTCCATGCCCACCTTGGTTGCTCCCAAGCCACAAGAGCCTTTGCTGCTATACTTAGCGGGAACCAACCAAGTGGTTAGCGCAGCCCTGGTGGTGCAGCAGGAAGTGGACGAAGTAGAGAGTGAGCAAGGACCAGCAGAGTCAGGAAAGGATCAGGGTAGAAGTGAGCACGGCAGTGAGAGCAACCCAAGGACACGGCAAGGAAGAAAGTGGTGCAGCGCCTAGTGTACTTCGTCAGTTCCTTGTTACAGGGGGCTCGATCGAGGTACTCTGGTGTGCAAAAGTTAATCTTTGGTCTCATCATGGCCTCAAGGAAACTGCACCACTACTTCCAAGCCCATGAGATCACAATTGTCACTCGCTTCCCGTTGCAAAGGATACTCTGAAACCCTGAGGCTACTGGCAGAATAGTGGAGTGGGCTTTGGAGTTGTCCAGTTTTGGTCTGAAATTTGAGAGCACATCAACAATCCAGAGTAGGGCGTTGGCAGAGTTTATTTCAGAATGGACGCCAACCCCTGACGAGGAGGTGACAAAAATATTTATCCCCGGCAAGGAGGCACCCCAAGAATGGATTTTGTATTTCGATGGTGCCTTTTCCCTACAAGGTGTAGGGGCTAGCATGCTTCTCATCGCCCCCTCAGGGGAGCACTTGAAGTACGTCGTCCAGATGCATTTTGCCTAGGAAGAGGCAACCAACAATACATCCGAGTAAGAAGGGCTCCTTGCCGGGCTCAGTGTTATAATAAAAAAGATGATCATTCGAGGAGACTCATAGCTTGTGGTGAGACAAGTCAACAAAGATTACCAAATTCCATTGATGGAGGCATACGTTGAGGAAGTGAGGAGATTGGAGGAGCGCTTTGATGAATTACAAACATAGCACGTACCCCGTGCGGAAAACAACATAGCTGATCATCTGTCAAAGTGTTCTGCACAAAAGCTTCTTGTGGAACCAGGGACTTATGTTCTCCATCTTACTAAACCCTCCATATCCCCAGCAACAGTGGCCGGGAAAAGTAGAAAGATGGACTCTGGTAAGCCTCACCTGGTAGAGCCTCGTGCTCCTGGCAGGGACCTTGCCGGAAACTCACAACTTGCCTTCCCGCACCCTCCCGCTGGGACCATGGTCCCCGCGGACGAGGAGTGTGCCCCCTTAGTTGAGGAGGTGCCTCTGGTCCTTGTTGCCAAGCCCTAGGATCCAACTTGGGCAAGGCACATAGTCCACTTTCTCCAAACCGAAGAACTCCCCATGGATCAAGATGAAGCGGAAAGAGTAGCCCGGAGGGCTAGTATGTATCAGTTTGTCGACGGCACTCTATACGGAAGGAGGCCCAATGGTGTGAAATTGAAGTGCATCTGTCGGGAAGAAGGAAAGGAACTGTTGGCTGTGATACACAAAGTCATGTGCGGCTCCCACATTGGATCAAGGGAATTAGTTGGGAAAGCATTCCGATAAGGATTCTATTGGCCCACAACGCTCCAAGATGCGGTTCAGCTAGTCACGAAATGTGAAGCCTGCCAGTTCCATTCAAAGAACATCCACCTGCCTTCCCAAGCTCTTCAGACAATCCCTTTATCATGGCCATTTTCGGTTTGGCGGCACGATATCCTCGGCCCTTTACCCCGAGCAATCAGGGGCTTTGAATTCTTGTTCGTTGCAATCAACTAGTTTACAAAGTGGCCGAAAGTGACTCCCGTGAGAAAGGTGACTGCTCACTCAGCTATCAAGTTCTTGAAAGAACTGGTGTGTCATTTTGGTGTCCCGACAAGGATCATTGCCGACAACGGCACCCATTTCACGAGTCGCGCCTTCATGCAATATGTTCGTAGCCTCGGAAGCAAGGTCTCAATTGTCTCTGTCGCACATCCGAGAAGCAATGGGCAAGCTGAGAGGGCGAACGCTAAAGTGCTGCGGGGACTCAAGATAAGAACATTTGATACGCTGCGGAAGCACGACAGGAGGTTCATCGATGAGATGCCGGTAGTCCTTTGGTCCCTCAGAATGTCACCAAGTCGAGCTATCGGGTAGACTCCTTTCTCCCTGGTCTATGGGGCAGAAGCAGTTATCCCCACAGAACTCATTTACGGGTCACCTCGAGTGCTTGCCTATGATGAAGTAGTGCAAGATCAGCACCGACGTGACGACATGGTGCTACTCGAGGAGAATCGTCTCCAGGCTGCTACGCGCGTTGCACGTTATCAGCAAGCCCTACGTCTCTATCATAGCCGCATGGTTCATAACCTTGTCCTTAGGCACATTCATTCAGCCAAGGGTACAAACAAGTTGACACTGAAGTGGTAAGGCCCTTACCGGGTAGTACGAGTCACCAGACCTGGCGCTGTCTGTCTGGAGACTGGAAATGGCATTCAATTGGAAAACTCATGGAATATTGAACATCTCCGCAAGTTCTACCCATAAGGCGCGACTGTCGGGCCTTGCTCGGCAGCCACCCTTTTGTACTGGCCTTGCCTCAGTTGCATGTAACCCCTTATACAAAGCCAGGGTGATGACCCTGAGCACTAGAGAAAGAAATGAAGCGCTGGCCCCCCCCCACTAGTATACGTCGGTGCTATACAAACGGTTTTTAACCCCTTTCCGCGACGGCATTCAAAATCGTAACCTAGTGAGTGCAGGCGATAGGGGGGTCCTTCCCACATGACCCAAAAACTATCGGGGATATGCCCTCCAGGCACACATACTACAAAAAAAAGACACATCCGTGACATTTTGGGCCGAATTTTTTTTCAGTCATACATATGACACTTCTATGACGATAATTGTGAAAAAACCTGGAATCATCATAGATGTGGTGGGATCCTACTTCCATGGCAAAAAATCATGACAGAAAATGGGCTTTTCATCCTGGGCGGGCCGGAGACGCAGCTGCATGACATTCTTTGGGCCGTCCATGATGGAAAAAACCGTGGTAGAAGCGAGGGGGAGGAAAATTTCGGGGAGTTGCCGGTTACGGTGGGAGGTCGGGGGCGGAGCGATGCGCGTTTCTCTCGTACGTACGCACGTGTGTGCGAGGCGTAGGCTCTAACTGAACCCGAGCGATTGCACTGCAGGCTACGGGTTACTGAACCCGAGCGATCGATCGATGGCTGTTAACTGAACCCAATGGAGCGTTTCCTTCGCTACTGCTGCTAACAGAAACCGATCGATTGGATGAACCGTGAG
>NC_041393.1:376666516-376696951 GCF_002162155.2 Triticum dicoccoides
ATGAACAGGACCCCCGTTTCGATCGTAGCGCTCCAACACAAGTCCATTTCGTCCGTTTTGCGGTACGCCACACCCCTCCCAATCAACAGGACCCCCATTTCGACTGTAGGAGGTCCGTTTCGTTCGTTTTGCGGTACGCCACACCCCTCCCGATCAACAGGACCCCGTTTCGACCGTAGGAGGTCTGTTTCCTCTGTTCTGCGGTACGCCAGGCCTCGTTTCCATCGCCTGTTCCGTCCAAGCCGGTTGTCTCCCACGAGTTCTGTTGCCTCCCGATGAACATGACGCATTCTGTTGCCTCCCCATGAACACGACGCATTCCATTGCCTCCCCATGAACATGATGCATTCCGTTGCCTCCCCATGAACACGATCCCTCGCCGTACGTTTGCGCGACTAGGCGTTCGAGACCCCGCCCATACGTACACATACGTGGCCGTATTTTCTTTCTTGCACCCTGGCCACTGTACGTACTTGTACATGCTATGTGCGCGCCTCTACTACGACACGTACGCGCCTCTCCTACGACACGTGCGCGCCTCTACATCGACCAGTATATATGTACGTACAAGTTCGCGACCAGAATGACAACGCTACGTATGCTTCGACCAGGTGGGTCCCGACTGTCAGGCAGTTCCTTGCGTGCGAAAATGTAGCTGGTGGGTCCCAGCAGTCAGAGGGGCGAATTTGTTTTTTTGCCCGGACGCACTTCCTTTGCGTGCGAAGATGTAACTGGTGGGTCCCAGCAGTCAGGGGGCGAATCGTTTTTTTTCCCGGACGCACCTCCTCGCGTGCAAAGATGTAGCTGGTGGGTCCCAGCAGTCAGGGGGGCGAATCTTTTTTTTGCCCGGACGCACTTCCTTGCGTGCGAAGATGTAGCTGGTGGGTCCCAGCAATCAGGGGAAAACTTTTTTTCACGAAATACGGTGGCCCGTCTGGTGGGTCCCTGCTGTCAGGTGGAGGAATCATTATTTTCTGCGTAATAAGGAGGCACTTCCTTGCTGCGGCCATGGACCCAGGTGTCCGTCCCTCCATGTACAGTCCACGTCCGATGGAAGTCGTTCCTTGACCACGTTGACCATGCCGCGCCGAGAGCACCACGGCGGTGGATGACAGCGAGGCATAGGAAGGGGATGACTCAGAGTCGGGGAAGACGCAGCAGTGGATGCCCACGCGAAGAGGACTACGAGGGTTCACTGGTTTGGCTGCAGTGTGAGACTACTGTCGCCGTAGATTAACTGGGGGTGTGGGTGAGTAGAGGGATGGCCTGGCCAGCGGTGGGAGTAGTAGGGGGCGGTGAGGCCTCCGCGGCATCACAGCCGGCCACGGGAGGCAGGAGCATGCGGCACGACCGGTGCTGGTTTGGGCAGCTGGAGCAAGAAGACCAGAGGTTGAAGAAGCACTACAACCGTTGGATGAACATCGTATGGTAACAGGAGCTAGAATCGTTCATATTGACTAAGTTGGCAAAGCCCTCCATCCCCGTCAACTTGGTAGGCCCACAAGTCAGCCTCCCAGTATGTTGGGTTCCAGCTGGCAGGGAGAGTATTCATTTTTGTGCGTAATAAGGAGGCACTTCCTTGCGTGCGAAGATAGCTGGTGGGTCCGACAAGTTAATGGGGGGCACGTTTTTTTCGCGAAATATAGAGGCCCTTTCGGTGGGTCCCAGATGTTAGGTGGAGGAATCATTATTTTGCACATAATAAGGAGGCATTTACTTGTGTGCGGCCATGGACCCAGCTGTCAGCCTCTCCACGCACAGCCTACTTCCGATGGTGTCGTTCATTGACCATGTTGACCACGCCGCGCCGAGCGCATCCAAGGTGGTGGACGACGGCGAGGCCCCGGACAGCAACGAGCCAGAGATGGGAAGACGCGGGAGTAGAGTCGCAGACGGAGAGGTGTACGAGGGTTAACTGGTTCTAGTGCAGTGTGGTTCGGCAATCGGTGGAGAAGAACAGGAGGTGTGGAGGGTTGGAGGGATGGCCTGGCAAACGATGGAGTAGCGCTTCATATCGAAGCATGCTAAGCAGAGCTGCTAGCAGCAGGAGGCGGGAGGTGGTCCCGGCGGCGCTGGAGGAAGAAGACGAGAGACTGAAGATGGATGATGGCCGTTGGATGTAAATCCAACAGCTAACATGTCAGAATCATTTGTTGACTAAATTTACAACGACTTGCGTTGGCTTCGACCTATTGGCCCACATTTCAGCCTCCAAAAATGTGGCACGTATTCAACCCATTTTTTCAGAATTTACAGTCTTTTTTTGTTTGGTAGAATTTACAGTCAATTTGATCTTTTTTTTTGAATTACAGCCATTAGCTGGGCTGGGTGAACAATTAATGTAGCTTTCATGCGGCCCATTTATTTTATTTCCTAAAAAATTACAGGCCATTTGCACTTTATCTAGATACACGATTTTGCTGGGCTGATTCTAATTATAATGTTGGGTTGGGCCAGCAATGTTATCAAAAAATAAAAAAGGGCTGAGCATTTTGTAATAAATATATTTAAATAATAAGTGATATTATTACATTCGTCCTTAAATCTTACCAAGCTTTTGTACACAATCACTAGGATTTTCGTGCCAAAACAATCCATGATTTTATTTGTTAAGAAATTATTTTTATAAGTTAATAAGATGTGGGATATTGTTTTCTTACATATGTAAGTATCCGTTAAATATATGATGACAATAAAAATAATATATAATAACATATAAAATAATTTAAATATATATAATATAGTTAAAAGGGAAACATAAGTTGTACCTGGCGATCCTATTCTTATATAGAAAAATAGAATAGACTGCTGCGTTTTCTTCAAAAAAATACATAAATTGGGCTGCCAAAAATAAAACCTCGGATGGGAGGTCCATAGGCCGGTCGATACATGACGGCCCTAAGAAAATACAAACAGGCCCTCCCATCCAAGGTCGTGGGCTGCGCATGTTAAGAATGAAAGCCTAGACGGGGCAGCCCAAAACCACGTCCAACACTTGCCAAAACTCCGTCCCTCGTTTTCTCTGTATTTCGCACACTCAACATTGTGTGGGCATTTTGATTGTGCATCATATGAAGATGTTCTATGCATGAATGCTGATCAGCATGATGTTAACTGGCTGGTAGTTCCATTTTCGACCACGAATAAAACTTCCAACATGATGTTAACCCTGTTTGAAAAGGCCGTCTTAATATAAATGCTCTGCCTCTGAAAGTTGCAGTTTCTTATCTAAAACTGAACTTGCAGTTTCTTATCTGAAACTAAAACTTGCAGTTTCTTCTCGTCTGCAATTTTATACTCCTATGAAACTACATTTTTAAGTGCTAAAAATAGATCTCTATAATTCATAAAATTCTTCATATGCTCAATACTACAAATCTGAAATTCAAAAGACATTCATATATGAAAGTACTCTCAAAATACACAACACAAAACACAATTCACAACTTGCAAATACTGACAACCCTAAGCTCCTCCTGACAATTCACAACCTGCCCGACTATTGGGCTGGGGGGCAGTCCCCTCCTATTCCTCGGCGGCAGAGAGCCGTCCTGTGAGACAATGTGAATGGCGAGGGAGATGATGGCGGGGAAGCATCGTCGGGCCAACTGCTTTTCTCCTCTTGCAGTTGGGTTCGGTCGACGAAGACTCCACCGGCTCGCTCTGGCAGGACACCCTCACAAACGGCACCCTGTAGATGCTCGATCCTTCAATCTCTGGTGGATGCTCCATCTGGGATCGATACTCCCACCACTGCTCCCTCACGATTGGATTCGGTGAATCTGTTTGCTCCATGGCCCAGAGGAGCAACTCTTTGTACTCCGGCACGACTCCCTCCGGGAGTATTGCCGCCTTTTCGCTCTGTTGCAGATATTTGGGCATGGATGTCGCCGTCGCCGCTAGTTGGTCCTTGTTGTCAAACCAAGACTGTATCTCCAACATCCTATCTAGCTTCACAGGGTCGCCATTTGCGATCATCACGTATCGGTTGTACTCCTCCATCGATCTACTTCTCCACAGCACCTTCACTCGCTGGCGGTGGTTTTTGAATGGAAGAGGAGAGGAGCGGCAGTGGTTTTGGATTAGAACGGGAGAGGAGCGACGCTGGTTTTGGACTGGAACAGGAGAGGAGGGGCGGTGGTTTTGAAATGGAAGAGGAGAGGAACGGCGCTGGATTTAGATTGGAACAGGAGAGGAGTGGCGGTGGATTTAGATTGGAACAGGAGAAGAGCGGAAGAGCAACGCTGGTCTTGGAAGTATTTTTTTGTTGTTTTGCATATTTTGGGTCAAAGTTTGACCACGTACTGTATGCGACAAGCAAAATGTGAATGCATGTCACCAAAAATTGTATCGTTTGGTTCGTATCTGAATGTACTTTCAAATTATATTATTTTTGCAATGTATAACATTTATTTTATTTGCGAAAATCATGGTCAATTATGACCCAGAATAAAAGGGAGACTAGTTAATGTGGGGTCGCTTTCTTAATTGAAGGGTAAATTGATTTTGATTTTGATCCAGTCATAGCGCGCCGGCCCTCTCGCCCAATCCTAAATCGCTGTCGCACGCTCCTCTCCCTCTTCTCCATTGCAAAACCACCTCCTCTCCTCTCCATCATCTCCATTCCAAAACCACCGTCTCACCTCTCCCTCTTCTGATCTTCTCCATTGCAAAACCACCTCCTCTACTATCCATCATCTCCATTCCAAAACTACCGTATCGCCTCTTCCTCCTATGATCTTCTCCATTGCAAAACCACCTCCTCTCCTCTCCATCATCTCCATTCCAAAACAACCTCCTCTCCTCTCCATCATCTCCATTCCAAAACCACCGTCTCGCCTCTCCCTCTTCTGATCTTCTCTCCCTTGCAAAACCACCTCCTCTCCTCTCCATCATCTCCATTCCAAAACCACCTCCTCTCCTCTCCATCTTCTCTATTGCAAGACCACCGTCTCTCCTCCCATCTTCCAAAGCTAGCACCAGACCACTCAGAATGACATCTATGGAGAGGATGCAGCAGCGAATCAGGCAGATCGCCGGCGGCGACCAGGCAAAGTTAGCCAGGTTGAAGGAGATCCTTAGTTGGTTTGATAATGAGTGGGAGATTTCGAGGACGGTGCGGGCCATGTGGCAATGTATGCGAAAGAGCGAGACGGCAGCGATGAGGGCGGCGATGTACATGTACTCCTCGGCGGCAGTCACGCCGCAGTCCTCCAAGTTCATCAAGTATCTCCTATGGGCGATGGAGCAGACAGATTCATCGAGGCGACAGTCAGGCGGAGGTCGTGGGCGTACAGGTCGAAGGTTGAGCACCTAGAGGATAACGAATCGATCGAGTATGGTGTGCCGTTCGTGAGGGTGCAGAGCCAGCCGGAGCCACAAGAGTATTCGTTCTCCCACCGCAAGAGGAGGCCGGATGGCGCGACGTCGCTTCCCCGACGTTCTCCACGGTTCCCTCGACGCTCGCCTCGTTTCAATGGCGTCGGTAGGGTTTAAGGTAAGCTTCACACTAACCTAATCTTCCACCTGCTCATGCTTACAATCAGTGTGACAGCTAATGAAAATCATGCTTACAATCAGTCTCCGAGTACTACGCCAATCACCCTAAAATAGCTCTGGACCTTTGGGTCAAAGTTGTGACACAGTGTACAAATAAAGAAAAATAGATTGGTGCTTCTTTCAGAAAAGAGTACTCCCTAGAAAACAGCCAATATAAGCTACTAGTATTTGGTTAGAGGATTTGCTGCAGAGAAAGATCCGTCCACATAGAGCGCCACACATCCCACTGGTTGTGGTGGATGCCAATGCGTGCATGCAGCATGGTTGGTGTCAGTAATTTTTACTTGGCACACCTCGCACTCTGCATATATGCCGGTTCCATACGTGCATTTGTGCAGTTCCACCAAAATGCAGCTGAATAACCCTGTTTGCACAGATAATGAAAAAGCGTGATTACATTATAGTGGC
The DNA here is from genome assembly GCF_002162155.2 of Triticum dicoccoides. Taxonomy (NCBI): domain Eukaryota; kingdom Viridiplantae; phylum Streptophyta; class Magnoliopsida; order Poales; family Poaceae; genus Triticum; species Triticum dicoccoides. Next base: position 376,672,484 of record NC_041393.1, read on the forward strand.
ACTAGTTGATGAAACACACAAAATAAATAGAAGAAAATATTGCGATAGTATCATAATATGCCATGCTGCGAGGGCGAGATGGGCCCTGCGACGCCTCATACGGTACGCCTCATACTGGACATCGTCCCAAGTCTCCCAGATACACCTTCTGCCAGTGATGAACATCAGTGTATAGAAGTAGTACAAGGAGGCACCTTGAGACATTCAAATCTCTATTTTTGTTGAAACGCTTAAAATTAAGCACCCCAGTTTGCAGAAACGCTTAAACATTAACAATGGGACTAGTTGATGAAACATAGTTTAACAAAGAGAAGCACTTTCTTTATCTACATTGGAAATGAAATGATAGAGATGACACTCTCTCTATTCTAACTGTATTATTACTTCATTTTATCTGTGACACTAGGGTCGAGCAGGTGGCAAACAAGGTGTACCGTGCGTCGCAAGGATGGAGGCCGGGGGTGCTTAGACTGGGATGCTGAAGCTGGCTCTTTCAGTCACCAACATGGATGATTCAATTCATGGGACCTTTTGGTGCTGTTCACCTAAAATGAAGCAATGACCCGTGAGCTAGCAGCTTCTTCTTCAAAAAATTTAAGAAAAGGGCTCCAGCCCCGGTTCCATTTCCATTAGAAAACGAAACCCACAGAGCTTCTTCTTCATTAGTTGCAATAAAATTGAGCAACATCAAGGTTGGTTGTGAAGCTCCTGGAATGCTCAACTATAATTTGGATATCATTTGTGCAGTCAACTAAGATCGAGCGTGAAATTTATATCTCTGTTTGCACAAAAAAGGTGGAAAGGAGGGTGACTAACAAGTAACAAGTGATGAAACATGCATCAAATGAAAAGAAGCATGTTCCTTATCTAAATGGAAATCCTACAAGGACATTAGCAATTTGTAAAGCAGTGGCATTGCTAGATATTAGTGTCAGCATCAGGATTAACTATGACAACTGTTAAATACGACATTACTTTGGGCACGGGAGAGTAGGCGGACTAGGACAGTTGCATTTCTAACGAAAAGAACCAACTTATGTTAATGGGAAATTTTAGCAGGACATGTAAAGAAGTGCCGTTGATTCATATTACTGGAGGCATTTCATTAAAAATAACATTGGTTTAACGTGTCCTTACTTTTAACATTGCGACTGCTACATTTTACTAGTGGCATTACATAAGAGTGGCTCGGGGCAACAAACATCAGAACAGGATATCTGGTTTGGTCCCATTTTTGTTCGGTATAACCACCTTATACTATGTGAGGCTAGCAAATCTAGTGCTGGACTTACTCTATTGACTTGTCCCCCAGTCCCCACTTTCTTTCCTTTTGCAACCAATAGATCAGGTTTATATTGAGTTTGTACTGCGTTTCCCTTTATTTCCCTATTAGACCTAGAGACCAGTTGGATAGCCAGTCTCTGCTACTTTTCACCCCCATTATTTCCTCTTTCGACCAAGTCCTAGATTCAGGTAACAAATCCTCCCCCAGCCCCCACCCCCTTTCTTCCTTGTTTGAACCAAGTAGTACTAGATTCGAGTGCGTGAACTAGTTTTACCTCTTAAACGTAAAAAAATTAGGTGGTTTTCGAACAGCCGATCGATCCTATCTACGAGGGGCCCTGAGAAATAGTAAAAGTTACAAATGCAGTGACGTCAGGAGCTCGGGAAGTAAAGCAAGGCCGGTTTTGAAGGAAGTTATACCTGATGGTCGTCGGGATGTCGCTAGGTGGGCGGAGGGAGGCCGGATCTGCCCACACTACGGCAGCAAGGAAGAAGAGGTCGGAGGCCCTCCCTCGCCAGTGGTGCTTGGGAGAGAACGGCAAGGCAGGCTGATCGGCACGCGCCTCGCAGTGGGTAAGATCCATCGCCGAGGACGACCGCGTGAATGTTGCACCTTCTCACCTTCCCCGGCGGAGAGGATCCGGCTGGATTTGTGACCAACGGTGAGCAGAGAGAGAGAGAGAGAGTGGCCACCGCTGTCGTGTTTAGATCTGGAGAGGCCGAGACGGTGTGAAGAGAGCAACACTAGCAGCCAAGCACGGAGGCTCCTGACTATATAGTGGAGTAGTACTTAGTTTTCTTTTGTCTACCAAAGCCGGCTTGACCTCGTCAATGACTGTCGAGAAGTCTTCATGCACGTGGCCCAGAGGCGCAGTTGTCGTCATTTTGATCTGAAGCGCCGGATTATAACATATAACACGAAAAAATGCCACATGACAAGAAATCATAACCTCACTGCCCAAAGGAGACAACATGAATCCCAACGGACAAACTAGATGAGGAACAAAGCTCAAATTAAAAGATAAACTCGTAGAAAAGGGGTCCGTCAATAGATGTCTAATTAACATAGCCGGCTTGACCTAGATGGCAGCCGAGTAGTCACTGTTCGTGCATGAGCCTCCAATGACTAGCCCAACTCAGTTGTCGCTGTTTAACCCTCAGAGTGATCCGAAGCACATGACACATAATTTTGCGAGATGACAAGAAACCTTTTTTTAAAATTTCTCACCACAACTACAGCCATGTACAACACAGCCTGCATGATATGTAGACGATAGCCAATCCAGGCGTGTCTGCTGGAGTCTGGTCACATGCATGGACGAACTGATCTTTCGTGTCTTGCAGGGATCGTCCAAGCACCAACGTAGTACAAAACTTCTCTAGTACTATCACTCGTCTCCCCCTTCTATTAAGTCACCCGACTTGCGGGGCCGGGGAGTGTGCCTATGGTCGGTTCTCAATTGTCGTCCCACATGTGTGTGCGAACGCAATATGACGCGCGTTCCATTCGGAGAGGAGCGTGCCAGACCGACCGACCGTCTGGGGTGCGACACGAACGCGACATGCATGCTGTATACTTCGTACATGTCTACCACCGTTTTCTAGACGCTTTGCTCCATGGCGCGGGCACAATCCATGGATACAAAATTAGTATACTGTATACTATTTAAAAGTCGAGGGCGGGGCTTTTCCTGCCCGGTAGGCGGCGGGACAGTTTCGCCTAGTCGGTTCGACAGAGACGCGAGAAGACAAGGGAGTAGACTGCTGCAAACGTAGGGCTGTGTGATTTGACAGCGAGTTACTGCTGGACAGGTGGGGCCCCGTGATTTGACTTGCCATTATCATTTTAACTGCAGCGCTACGACCGGCGTGAGTCTCCCGATTCCTGACCACCTCCATGCAGGTGCCTCTCCCAATGCTCCACCATGTAGTAGTAGAGGCTGGCTCTTGCATGAGAGCCCACTTCTCCACTTTTTCCTTGCCTCTCTTTCCTCCACATATGCAAAAATGCCAAGTAAAGCGCATTATTGTACTTACTTGCTCCTACAGGTGCTTAAGCTTGCCACATAGGCATAAAGTCTGATGTGGCAAGTTAATCAAGAAGAGAGAGACTAGTTTGGTGACCCAAGGAAGAAACGGTGCTAAGCGTGTGTACCTAGGTGAAAATACAATTTTGAGTCTATAGCTAATTAAATGAAGCAAACTTAGCAACACCATTTCATTGGAAGAGGTCACTCGTTGGCAAGTGCACTAAATACTAGTACTCCCTGTGTCCCATTATATAAGAATGTTTATGACACTACACTAGGTAGTGTCAAAAATGTTCTTATATTATGGGACGGAGGGAGTACGAAGAAAGAGATAGAGAGGAGTAAAAAAACACTTATAGCCAACCTTGTTGTAGTATGAGTGACTAAGTGATGACTATGTACGACATGCCAACATTAGATAGCCTAACGCACCATGTTAAATCTCCAAGGGCGCGACCACGCGAGCGACGCGACGGTCGTGCTAGGCGCGACCATGATACGGGCTGCTGGTAGCCCTTGGATCTGAGATCAAACAGTCGCATGCTAAGTTGCTAATTTTTTTAAGAATAACCCTGCAAGATAGGATATTCACCCATAGGTCTAGAATCACGCCATGCAACCGTTCAATCTCAGATCCAAGGGCTCTCGGAAGCCCGTATCATGGGAGAATGGAAAGCCACTACCCTGCCGTTCGCACACTAGCAGTTCGCTCCTACTCTTTCCCGCACGTCCTTTAATACTACGGCGGTTCGCTCCTAGTCATCCTGCCATTCACATTTCGGTAGTTCCACTAATCCTAACCCTCCTCCCAAATCCATGGCGTCCCAAATCTCCCCGATCGGCAGTGAGTACAAGGTTAGAACCATCACCGGCGATGAGTTCGACGTCATCTACACCCGCACTTCCGCAACGGTGAAAGGATGCATTTCTCGCTTCAGACGCATGTTCGAAAACTCACATGATGAGTGGGTCGCTGGGCTAGATGTTGAGTATACCAGAGTCGTGGGACGAGAGAAGGATCTAAAGGATGAAGACAGGAAGAAGCCCGCCATGATCTAGGTTTGCGTACATAACGTTTGCTTGGTCTACCACATATGCCATGCCGATGTTGAGTGCCGGGATTTTAAGAACTTCCTCGAGGACAAAACAGTCAAATTCATTACTGTAGACTTTAAGTACGACAAAGAAGTCCCGCGTCGGATAGGCCTCGTTGTAGGCAACCCCTTCGAACTCGAGAAGAATCGGCTGGTGCCCTCTCGTCAGCCCTCAATGCTGACCCTAGCAGGAGGCATGGTTCATCCTTCGTACCGCAAACTGGAGAAACCTCATTACACGTTTCATCGTCATGCATGGCAGCGGAATGTACTAGATATAGACCACATCCACTACGCTACAATGGATGGCTACCTTTGTTTCAATATCTACAAGGGTTGGATGAAGAGCAACAGCCAAGTTGGCGGTTCAAGCAAAGAAGTATCGGCCAAGAGGAAGAGGGACAAGGACGAAGTCGAGGACGTGGACGAGGACTCTGAGTAAGGTGGCAGTGTTGTTGCTCATGGCGGTTCTAAATTTCTAATGCAGTGTCTACCAGATTAGTTGCATAGTTTAATTTCAGGTGTGCTTAGTTTAATTTGAGGGGTGTGTTGTGCTGAGCCCCCAGCAGAACTATGTTATGTTTCTTCTCGTTACTTTAACTCGTCAGTATGTACATACTAGTACTAGTATTTCTTTAATAGAATTTAGCACCCCAATTAAGCATGTACTATCTTTTTTAATAGTACTATATGCATAATTTGGTGACGAGCGCTCTCTATATGTACCACCTTTTTTTAAAATTTCTATTTTTGCTCCATGGCGCAATCCATCGATAGTGGAGTACTACTGTACAAAAGTATACATTTTTTAAAAGGCTAGTGTACTGTTCATCATATATATATATATATAGCCAGTTAAATTCTCAACCTAGAACGACATGCATGCCATGTAGTAAACCGATCCGGAGGAAGTATAGTAAAAATGAGGTGACCCAGCGATCGGTGGGGGAGCATGGCCTGTCATACGGTCCCACGTGTCATGATGTACCAAGGCGATGCGCGTGTCGCTCTTGAGGCAGAAGCAATATTAGTACGTGGTTTGAGATGATGTCGAACTGAAGTGTGAAATAATGGTTGCTTCGTCCGTCTAGGAAGGTGCGGCATTGTGATTTGACGTCTCATTGCTCATTACTGACACTGGGCCGGTACGAGTGGGGTGCGCCCCCACTGCTATTTTGCACTGTTATTTGGTGCTTGACAGATCGACCCGGTTGCACATGAGATAACCCCCACATCCTTTGTCAAAATAAACAACACCCCGATCAATGCATTTCACTCTTCCGTGCAACGGATGAGCACCTTACTTGCTCCTACAGGTGCTTAAGCTTGCCACATAGGCATAAAGTCTGATGTGGCAAGTTAATCAAGAAGAGAGAGACTAGTTTGGTGACCCAAGGAAGAAACGGTGCTAAGCGCGTGTACCTAGGTGAAAAGACAATTTTGAGTCTATAGCTAATTAAATGAAGCAAACTTAGCAACACCATTTCATTGGAAGAGGTCACTCCTTGGCAAATGCAATAAATACTAGTATTCCCTGTGTCCCATAATACAAGAACGTTTTTGGCATTACACTAGTGTCAAAAACGTTCTTATATTATGGGACGAAGGGAGTATGAAGAAAGAGATAGAGGCATAAAAAAAATACACTTATAGCCAACCTTATAGCCAACCTTGTTGTAGTATGAGTGACTAAGTGATGACTATGTATGACATGCCAACATCAGATAGCCTAACGCATAGTGCTAAATCTCCAAGGGCGCGACCGCGCGAGCGACGCGACGGTCGTGGTAGGCGCGACCATTGTCAGGACCCCGATCCTAAGTCGCACCGATCTAGCATGTAACACATCATATCACTTTGCGGCCTCACGCACGGTATTCCCACGGGTGCCACCTTACCTGGCCCGGGACCGTTTGCGCATTTTGGCTCACGTATAAGATAGTGCCGCTAGCATCCATATGACAAAGAACCCGGGCTGACATGGCTAGTCGTGAACCCAAAGTGGCACTAACTTGCAGGGACAGGCATACATGACCCAACAACGAACGTGTCGGTCATCAGCGAGTGAATCCAGGCTATAGAACTGGGCTAGCAGGACTCTGGAATTCATCGCGTGACATTTCCCCGAGGGGACAGACACAGGAACGAAGAAGGACACATGCCGGCCAGCCTAAGTGTTCCGGAGCAGTAGCAAGCTACCATGGCTCAGTGGAAACACTAGGAGACATTTCCCGGTAAGAGAGGCTACTAAGGATAAACAACTAGATAGTCAGATCCCACACATACCAAGCATTTCAATAACATACACACAATATGCTCGATATGTGCAAATACAACATGGCATCACAACATGACTCTACAACTCAAGTATTTTATTCAATAGGCTCCGAGGAGCGAGATATTACAAACATGGGTCTCACGACCCAGCATTCAGAGCACACAAGTCAAAGCACAAGCGGATGCTTAACATGTCTGAGTACAGACATCTACAAATGAAAAAGGCTGAGAAGCCTAACTATCTACCAGATTCCGCCGAGGGCACAAGATCGTAGCTGAGGTAACAAGCTAAACATCGAAGTCCATGCGGTACTACTAGCGTGACTGCGGTCTCTCTGCAAAAACATAAATTAAGCAACGTGAGTACAAATGTACCCAGCAAGACTTACATCAGATCTAACTACATATGCATCATTATCAACAAGGGTATGGTGGGGTTTAACCTCAGCAAGCCAGCTTTGACTCGTTGGCTATCCTGAACTACGACTGCAATGTAACTCGTTGAGGTGGCGCACACAAGTCCACATATTCACCATATCAATACACCACTATGGATCCGCTCCCGTCTCCCTACGAGAACGCCATCCATAGCACTCACGCTTATCTTGCATATTTTAGAGTATCCACTTTCACTTGTCTATGAACTGTACAGGCAACCAAGAAGTCCTTTACCGCGGACACGGCTATTCGAATAGATCATATTAACCCTGCAGGGGTGTACTTCTTCACACACGCTCTCACCACTTACCGCCGTTTACACGACATGTACTCGGCAACCTTCAAGCGGAAGCCCAGCGAGGGTGTCGGCCACGACCTGACTAACCACACAAGTCTCTCATCTAGGTTTATCGCCTATTCGGGTTCCATCCGCAAGGAGATCCGGTCGGGGTGTCGCTCACGGCCCCAAACGATGTGAGCAGGGTTCCCAAGCCCACCATCCGGGTGCCACCTGGTACACCGTGCCACTGTGCCTAGTTTATCCCAAGCCCACCTGTACCGGGTGCCACTTGGTAGACTACTAACACTACCTACAAACACCAGAAACTAGTTGCAACTCCTGGACAGAGATCATGTTGATTAATAAGTCAAGAGGGGTCGAGTTGCCGGAACCCAATGTGTGGTAGTAACCGTTCATGGATCACAAACACAGAACTCAGTTCCTGAGGACGGTTTCAATGAGACAACCCACCATGTACTCCTACATGGCCTCTCACCGCTACCTTTACCAAATCGTGTTCACACACTTAGCTCACACACAGTAGGACCTGTACACACACCTCCGATTCATTCCCGATGAATCAGACCTGACTCAACTCTAAGCAGTAGCAGGCATGACAAGCAAGCATGAATGAGTAGGCACATCAGGGCTCAAACAACTCCTAATCATGCTAGTGGGTTTCATCTATTTACGGTGGCAATGACATGTCATGCAAAGGATAAAGGGGTTCAGCTATCGCAACAAGTAACAGATGAATCGGTGTTGTCCTAATGCAGTAAAAGAGAGCAAGGGCGAGAGAGTAGGATTGTATCGGAATGAACAAGGGGGTTTTGCTTGCCTGGCACTTCTGAAGATAATATAGTTCTTCATTGGTGTCATCGAACTCATCGTCGGAACCACGTCTATCGAGAGGGGACAAACACCGGCAACAAAGAAAGAACACAATCAATGCAATGCAACAATATGATGCATGAGTGTGACATGGCAATATGTTGTGATTTGAGCTAATGCAACTAGCAGCAGGTTAAATGGAGTTGGTTTGAACCCTAGGTTCAAATTCAAACTCCACATGTGATTATTTAAATGCCATTCATATGATCTGTGCTAAACAGCAGCTATAAGTTGTTCTAACATGCATGAAAATGGTACATATGGATAGAATTGGATTTTTCTGATCATTTTTCATATATAATTTATTTCATTTGGGGTTACAGTTGAATTTCTATGATTTTTACAAGTTTGAAACATTTTCTGGAATTCCTGAATTAACAAAAACACCAGAAAAGCTTTATGACGTCAGCACTATGTCATGCTGACCTCAGCAGGTGAACACGGTCAGCCACGGTCAAACCTGACGCGTGGGTCCCGCATGTCAGTGTAACAAGGCAGGAGCAGAGGCTGACCAGTGGGGCCAGGTCAAAGCTAACTGGGCCGGTCAAACCTGACAGCCTGGGCCCACTGGAGTTAATCTAATCCTAGTCAAAAACTAATCCTGGTTAATTAAGGGCTATGGGGCCCGTCTGTAAGAGAGCTAGGGGTTAGTTAGTGGCGGTATTAGCGGGTGGTTAGCCGCTAATGACGTGCCATGTCAGCTTCGCCGGAGTATGGCCGGCGGCGACCTCAAACCGCGGCGGAAACTCGCCGGAAAACTGCTACGGGGCTCGGTTTTGCGCGTGGTTTGCGTCTACGGGGAGCTCAAGGTACTGCGCATCCAGAGGTAGCGACGGATGGAGCTAGGGTGGCCGGAGATAGCCGGAACGGAGCTCGCGGCGGCGGCCAGAGTTAGGTCAACGACAGCTACGGCGCTGCGGTGCACGGCAAGGCGAGCTAGCGGCTGAGTTCGAATCCTGGGAGCATCCCGAGCACGATGACGAGCTCAGGTTCGAGCTACGGTGTCCGTAACCACGACGGCGACAAAGCATGGCGCCGGCGAGCTTCGGAGCTCATGGGGATGGCATCTACGGCGAGAAGCAGACCACGGGGCTAGGGGGAAACGATGGAGGAGCTCACCGTGAACTCGAGGAGGGGCTCGGCTTGCTTGTGGACGACCCGGGGCAGACGAATCGGCCGGCGGCATCTCGGATGCCTGAGGTTGAAGAAGACGGCGGTGAGGCCGGAGCAGGCCTCCCGGCGATGTGTAGCTCGATGGAGAGGGCGAGGGCATCGAGGCGGAGCTCGGGGATGCGTTGGAGAGGCTCGGGGATGGCCGTGGCCGTGGTGGTGCTCGTCGCCGGCGTTGGCTGCGCTCGGGCGCGTGCTGGGAGAGAGCAGAGGAGGGGAATGAGAGAAGAAGAGTGAGGGAGAGAGGCAGGGAGGTGCGTGGCACCACCAGAGAAATCCAGGGTGTCGAGGGGGAGCGGCAAGCAGGAGGTGGCCGGGGCGCGTGTGCGCGCACGGCGACCACACGCCCTCCTGCCCACTGGCAGGAGGTGGAAGACGACAGGGAGGAGCCCCTGGTGGGCTGGGATGGTTTTGCCCGACTGGGCTGCTACACTGCCAGGCCAGGTGGGCTTTGCTAGGTAAGTGCCAGGTAAGTGGCTGGCAGGTATGGTTCCTGCTCTTTCTGTTTCAGTTTTCTTTTTCTAATTTTTGTGGTTTGTTTCTGATTTAGTTTTAGTCCCAAACCAACTCTATAAATCCTGAAAATATTTGTGGGCAGCAACTGAGTTATTTCAGAGGCCCTCATCTGTTTTCTGAATTTTTGAAGCATTTAAACTTATTTATAGAATTTAAATGCCCCAAATCAAATACATATGATTTAATTCAAAATCCAGGATGACCTAAAAATATGTCCATCATTGTTGGTAGAGGTTTTCACCTTTATAAAAAATGATGAACATTTTCAAAGGGCATTTTGGATTCATTGAAAATGATTTTTATTTGAACCTAGTTGAATTCTTTCTGATGCTAGGGTTTGATCAATCCCCATTTCAATTTAAATAGAATTTAAACATGATGCAACAAGATGCAAACACCATGCAGTACCAGAAGCTAGGGATGTGACAACTTGCCCCCACTAAACAAGAATCTCGTCCCGAGATTCAAGCGTAGGGTAAGATGAAGGGGGACGCAAACTAACACATCTTCACGATCCAGGTTGCACTTCATAAGAACGTTGAATCGATCACCATCTTTGTCTTGATGTGTTGCTCTGAGAAATCCAACCCACATGACAATGAGAGGAAAGGAAAAACTCTAGAAGGGTCGATCTTCTTAGAGATCGAATCAACTCAGGATCAACTCTCGGAGGAAGACATGGAAGCATCTCTGGAGCTGAGAGGCAACATGCATCGGGAAGGACGGAGGAGACAGTTTGACAAGGGGTTTCAACTAGCGAGGACAAATTTCCATGATCCCATAACGAGGCACCTTGGGAGAGGTGCCTCATAGATTTATCCTTGAAGTGGCAAAAGAATTACTTTGATACAAAGATCAGTGAAACTCTTTATACCAGCCCAAGGCAAATCACAATCGATCATTTGGCGGGGGACAAAAAGATCGTATACCCGGACTAGAATGGATGATGTGGATTACCTTTTTGAAAACAACATAGGGGATGATTTTAGTAACTGGGGAGAAGCTCAACAGTAGAGAGTGGGTCCACTGTTTGAAAAGTTATAGCCTAACCGAAGAAAACTGGGATCAATCCCAGTTAGTGCCGATGCTAACACCTAGCGCTTGTGCGTGCTCTCAAGAACTTAGGCATTTCCATATTCATCAAGGTTTTACCAATATCCGTGTCAAGGATCCTGGCAACACAACGTACTACCATGATGAATACCGGTGGAAGATGCAGATGCAAAGGAAGATAACACCTTCTCAGACTTTACCTTGACTACGCCAAGGAAACAAAATCTCGAGGATCGACCGAGAGACATTTAGCACTCCGCTTCTAATGTTCTCCTTGATGTGCTAGCATAATCCATTCGTAGATATGGTTTGATATCTAGAATATCAGGTAAAAGGTCGGACTTCGGAAACCCACAAAAAAAATCCATAAGGAACAGCTAGGGAGTAAATCATGTGAGGTCCTTATGGGGAGGTGGCCAACTTTCTCAATCAAGATACTACAGTAATAGGTCTTCCGGCTGGATGTGTCGGCCACGACATCCACTTTACCAGGTTACACAGAGACCAATATTATAGATCTTGGGAAAACATTCCAACCATCATATCTGCCTGAGATTCAGATCTGGTTGGTGTCAGGATATTACAGACTCATCGAGTCTAGAAAGACAGAAGATAGTTTGCAACACAAATCGACGAGATGACGTTGCGAGATTCTCGGGAAATGAACTGCGATAGCAAGCTCCAAAACATGAGCTGGTTCTGCTACAAACATGTGAACACGTTGTCCAAGACAAGCATGACCACGTAGTAGTCTTGTAATAAAACACTACTGAGTTCAGGTGGAGAACCATCATCAAGGATTTCGAAGTCTTTACGCGCGCTAGACTTATTTTCCTTGAACAAATCAATCAGTGGCTTAGTGTGCTACGAAGTTCATATGGAACGAAGATGATCAGTCTAACAGACCACAGAATACTTGCACGTGCATTACTGACTTGGGATGATTCCAGAGGAGGTAAAACAAGCCTTCTCAAACTCATGGCAGCAACTTGCATCAAATGCACATGAATTAGAGGGACTCACTTCTTTCGTCCAAACATATGCTTCACGAACGGGTCATGAAGATAACACTTATAAAAGTTTCCAATACTAGCTGGATGTTGAACACAGATCATGAAGAAGATAATAATGTTGCTGATGGGCTCAACAACAATTCATCCAGGTTTCCATATAATTGGAGTTCCACAATTGTGTGAACACGGTGATAGCATTGGTCAGACCAAAGGATGTAATGGTGTATGCTCGAGGAGACAACCACTAGTAAGACAACATTATGAATATCGTTGGTTCTGATTTGATTTGACGATAGCCCATACTCAAATCAAAGATTGGATAACATAATAGATCCAGCAATTGACCATGAGGATCAATCAATGAAGATATCATCTTTCTTCAACACACACAAAGATATCCCGTTGGAATGAACTGAGTCGGACAAGCTTTTACCTTCCAACTCTCCAAGTTGTTGTTTAGCTTAACCAACTAGCTCGGGGTATCCGACACGGATTCTTGGAGAAGGGGTGGTTACAGAAAACCAACTTGCTCACAAACTCAACATAGCGGCCAGGTGACGACCTGGTGATACTTCCAAGAAGATATTCGGAAAATCATGAACCACCGATATGTTACTAAGCTCGAGAACAATCTTGCTTTTCAGGGCAAGACGATATGATCAACAGAGCGAGGGATTGACACAATCCTAACTCATTGATCGAAGGGTGCACCAGGGAAATGGACTAGGTGGCACGATCAACCTTAGGGTGATGGTTCAACAACCAACATGCTAAGAGTGAGAGTATTGTCCATTAACTACCAAGCAACAAGTTGCTCGGAGTATTTATTTCGCACATCACAGTTCACTTGTCGGCATTCCGGTTACAACAACATGTAACCGAGGAATGAACAATGATGGCAAGAAGTATCACTGTGTCAAGAGTTCATAGGATGGTGTGCAATTCCCATGACATTCTTGATATAAAGATGGTAATACTCCAAGGTAGAACGGATCAAAAGCTGGATTGGCATTTTGATTTGCGGATTACAACTACTTTGACCCAATCCTGGGTATGGATGAGGTTCTGGAGTTTGTTTCTCCTAGTCATTCCGGAACAGAATGGCTCGGTGGACCACAAGAATAATAGGCATCGATAACACGAATGCACGACATAAACTTGGCTATCAACCGATAGACAAGCATCGGAATACAACTACAGAGGGACAACTCAAAGGAACATATATCTTTCTGAGTTGTGGATGCATAGGTTAGTATGTCGAACAAGTTCAACATATTTCTTCCGGATAACCATGCTGAAGAGGAAGGACTGGCATATTCACAATATAGAATCGAGAGCACTTTTGTTGTGATCTTTCGGTTCAAAAGAACTTCTGCCAAGAATGGTTCATGGTATTTGGAAGAAGGAAATACCATGGACCTCGAGGACTATCGCAAAGGTTACTAATAACCTAAAGGAACTAGCAAATACTACCAACAAGAAGTAGGTAGGGTGAATCTCGGGTTCAAAAACCCAGGAGTAGAATACCTACAACTAAATGGCATCACGGGATGCTTTTGAGAGTAAAGGCCAAAATCATCACACTGGGAACACAAATCATGGCTAGCTTACTAGGTGGTACTCTAATACACCTAGGGTCATATTAATGATTCCAACAATTATGTCGAGGCAATAGAGTACCTCAACCCACCGATTAGTATGGTTAATCTAACCAAAAGAACATCGAAACGGGAGGAAAGGATTTGCAAATGCTTCAGACTATTTAGAAACCTGGGATGACTCAGACAGCATAACGGTTGTAAATGCTCGAAAGATTGGAGACATGCTACAAAAATGGTGGCATAGCCACTCAGAAGCACAATATCAAGGTTTCAAGATCAACATTTATCATACGGAAGTAGTAGGAATTGAACATAGGCTTAAATCCATCAATCTTATAAGTCTACGGATTAGTAACACGTGATCTTGATAGAAAGAAGAGAAAGCCTAGTTCCTCAACCCCGTAGAGAAGAAGAGGGTGACTCAGATCAGAAAGACATAAGGTAAAGGAGTAAAAAGAGCCTTACGTTCCATCCCACAATCAATTCCCTTATATAACTAAAGAATTTCTAGACTCAACTTCGACCAGTTTGGCTTGGTAATCCTACAGGCAGTCAAGCTCTGATACCAACGCTGTCAGGACCCCGATCCTAAGTCGCACCAATCTAGCATGTAACACATCATATCACTTTGCGGCCTCACGTGCGGTATTCCCACGGATGGCACCTTACCTGGCCCGGGACCGTTTGCGCATTTTGGCTCACGTATAAGATAGTGCCGCTAGCATCCATATGACAAAGAACCCGAGCTGACATGGCTAGTCGTGAACCCAAAGTGGCACTAACTTACAGGGACATGCATACATGACCCAACAACGAACGTGCCAGTCATCATCGAGTGAATCCAGGCTGTAGCACTGGGCTAGCAGGACTCTGGAATTCATCGCGTGACATTTCCCCGAGGGGACAGACACAGGAACGAAGAAGGACACATGCCGGCCAGCCTAAGTGTTCCGGAGCAGTAGCAAGCTACCATGGCTCAGTGGAAACACTAGGAGACATTTCCCGGTAAGAGAGGCTACTAAGGATAAACAACTAGATAGTCAGAACCCACACATACCAAGCATTTCAATAACATACACACAATATGCTCGATATGTGCAAATACAACATGGCATCACAACATGACTCTACAACTCAAGTATTTTATTCAATAGGCTCCGAGGAGCGAGATATTACAAACATGGGTCTCATGACCCAGCATTCAGAGCACACAAGTCAAAGCACAAGCGGATGCTTAACATGTCTGAGTACAGACATCTACAAATGAAAAAGGCTGAGAAGCCTAACTATCTACCAGATTCCGCCGAGGGCACAAGATCGTAGCTGAGGTAACAAGCTAAACGTCGAAGACCATGCGGTACTGCTAGCGAGACTGAAGTCTCTCTGCAAAAACATAAATTAAGCAACGTGAGTACAAATGTACCCAACAAGACTTACATCAGATCTAACTACATATGCATCATTATCAACAAGGGTATGGTGGGGTTTAACTGCAGCAAACCAGCTTTGACTCGGTGGCTATCCTGAACTACGACTGCAATGTAACTCCTTGAGGTGGCGCACACGAGTCCACATATTCACCATATCAATACACCACTATGGATCCGCTCCCGTCTCCCTACGAGAACGCCATCCATAGCACTCACGCTTATCTTGCGTATTTTAGAGTATCCACTTTCACTTGTCTATGAACTGTACAGGCAACCCAGAAGTCCTTTACCGCGGACACGGCTATTCGAATAGATCATATTAACCCTGCAGGGGTGTACTTCTTCACACACGCTCTCACCACTTACCGCCGTTTACACGACATGTACTCGGCAACCATCAAGCGGAAGCCCAGCGAGGGTGTCGGCCATGACCTGACTAACCACACAAGTCTCTCATCCAGGTTTATCGCCTATTCAGGTTCCATCCGCAAGGAGATCCGGCCGGGGTGTCGCTCACGGCCCCAAACAATGTGAGCAGGGCTCCCAAGCCCACCATCCGGGTGCCACTTGGTACACCGTGCCACTGTGCCTAGTCTGTCCCAAGCCCACCTGTACCGGGTGCCACTTGGTAGACTACTAACACTACCTACAAACACCAGAAACTAGTTGCAACTCCTGGACAGAGATCATGTTGATTAATAAGTCGAGAGGGGTCGAGTTACCGGAACCCAATGTGTGGTAGTAATTGTTCATGGATCACAAACACAGAACTCAGTTCCCGAGGACGGTTTCAATGAGACAACCCACCATGTACTCCTACATGGCCTCTCACCGCTACCATTACCAAATCATGTTCACACACTTAGCTCACACACAGTAGGACCTGTACACACACCTCCGATTCATTCCCGATGAATCAGACCTGACTCAACTCTAAGCAGTAGCAGGCATGACAAACAAGCATGAATGAGTAGGCACATCAGAGCACAAACAACTCCTACTCATGCTAGTGGGTTTCATCTATTTACGGTGGCAATGACAGGTCATGCAAAGGATAAAGGGGTTCAGCTACCGCAGCAAGTAACAGATGAATCAGTGTTGTCCTAATGCAGTAAAAGAGAGCAGGGGCGAGAGAGTAGGATTGTATCGGAATGAACAAGGGGGTTATGCTTGCCTGGCACTTCTGAACATAATATAGTTCTTCATTGGTGTCATCAAACTCATCGTTGGAACCACGTCTATCGAGAGGGGACAAACACCCGCAATAGAGAAAGAACACAATCAATGCAATGCAACAATATGATGCATGAGTGTGACATGGCAATATGCTGTGATTTGAGCTAATGCAACTAGCAGCAGGTTAAATGGAGTTGGTTTGAACCCTAGGTTCAAATTCAAACTCCACATGTGATTATTTAAATGCCATTCATATGATCTGTGCTAAACAGCAGCTATAAGTTGTTCTAACATGCATGAAAATGGTACATATGGATAGATTGGATTTTTCTGATCATTTTTCATATATAATTTATTTCATTTGGGGTTACGGTTGAATTTCTATGATTTTTACAAGTTTGAAACATTTTCTGGAATTCCTGAATTAACAAAAACACCAGAAAAGCTTTATGACGTCAGCACTATGTCATGCTGACCTCAGCAGGTGAACACGGTCAGCCACGGTCAAACCTGACGCGTGGGTCCCGCATGTCAGTGTAACAAGGCAGGAGCAGAGGCTGACCAGTGGGGCCAGGTCAAAGCTGACTGGGCCGGTCAAACCTGACAGCCTGGGCCCACTAGAGTTAATCTAATCCTAGTCAGAAACTAATCCAAGTTAATTAAGGGCTATCGGGCCCGTCTGTAAGTGAGCTAGGGGTTAGTTAGTGGCGGTATTAGCGGGTGGTTAGCCGCTAATGACGTGCCACGTCAGCTTCGCCGGAGTATGGCCGGCGGCGACCTCAAACCGCGGCGGAAACTCGCTGGAAAACTGCTACGGGGCTCGGTTTTGCGCGTGGTTTGCGTCTACGGGGAGCTCAAGGTACCGCGCATCCAGAGGTGGCGACGGATGGAGCTAGGGTGGCCAGAGATAGCCGGAACGGAGCTCGCGGCGGTGGCCGGAGTTCGGTCAACGACGGCTACGGCGCTGCGGTGCACGGCAAGGCGAGCTAGCGGATGAGTTTGAATTCTGGGAGCAACCCCAGCACGATGACGAGCTCAGGTTCGAGCTACGGTGTCTGTAACCACGACGGCGACAAAGCATGGCGCCGGCGAGCTTCGGAGCTCATGGGGATGGCATCTACGGCGAGAAGCAGACCACGGGGCCAGGGGCAACAATGGAGGAGCTCACCGTGAACTCGAGGAGGGGCTCGGCTTGCTCGTGGATGACCTGGGGCAGACGAATCGGCCGGCGGCATCTCGGATGCCTGAGGTTGAAGAAGAAGACGGTGAGGCCGGAGCAGGCCTCCCGGCAACGTGTAGCTCGATGGAGAGGGCGAGGGCGTCGAGGCGGAGCTCGGGGGTGCGTTGGAGAGGCTTGGGGATGGCCGTGGCCATGGTGGTGCTCGTCGCCGGCGTTGGCTGCGCTCGGGCACGTGCGGGGAGAGAGCAGAGGAGGGGAATGAGAGAAGAAGAGTGAGGGAGAGAGGCAGGGAGGTGCGTGGCACCACCAGAGAAATCCAGGGCGTCGAGGGGGAGCGGCAAGCAGGAGGTGGCCGGGGCGCGTGTGCGCGCACGGCAGCCACACGCCCTCCTGCCCACTGGCAGGAGGTGGAAGACGACAGGGAGGAGCCCCTGGTGGGCTGGGCTTTGTTTTGCCCGGCTGGGCTGCTACAGTGCCAGGCCAGGTGGGCTTTGCTAGGTAACTGCCAGGTAAGTGGCTGGCAGGTATGGTTCTTGCTCTTTCTGTTTCAATTTTCTTTTTCTAATTTTTGTGGTTTGTTTCTGATTTAGTTTTAGTCCCAAACCAACTCTATAAATCCTGAAAATATTTGTGGGCAGCAACTGAGTTATTTCAGAGGCCCTCATCTGTTTTCAGAATTTTTGAAGCATTTAAACTTATTTATTGAATTTAAATGCCCCAAATCGAATACATATGATTTAATTCAAAATCCAGGATGACCTAAAAATATGACCATCATTGTTGGCACAGGTTTTCACCTTTATAAAAAATGATGAACATTTTCAAAGGGCATTTTGGATTCATTGAAAATGATTTTTATTTGAATCTAGTTGAATTATTTCTGATGCTAGGGTTTGATCAATCCCCATTTCAATTTAAATAGAATTTAAACATGATGCAACTAGATGCAAACACCATGCAGTACCAGAAGCTAGGGATGTGACAACCATGATAAGGGCTGCTGGCAGCCCTTGGATCTGAGATCAAACGGTCGCATGCTAAGTTGCTGAAAATTTGCAGAATAACCCTCCAGGATAGGATATTCACCCATTGGTCTAGAATGACGCCATGCAATAGTTCGATCTCCGATCCAAGGGATCTCGGAAGCCCGTATCATGGGAGAATGGAAAGCCACTACCCTGCCATTCGCACGCTGGCAGTTCGGTCCTACTCGTCCCCGCACGTCCTTTAATACTACAGCGGTTCACTCCTAGTCGTCCCGTCCATTCACATTACGGCAGTTCCACTAATCCTGACCCTCCTCCCAAATCCATGGCGTCCCAAATCTCCCCGATCAGCGGTGAGTACAAGGTTAGAACCATCACCGGTGATGAGTTCGACGTCATCTACACCCATTCTTCCGCGCCGGTGAAAGGATGCCTTTCTCGCTTCAGACGCATGTTCGAAGACTCACATGATGAGTGGGTCACCGAGCTAGATTTGAGTACACCACAGTCGTGGGACGAGAGAAGGATCTAAAGGACGAAGAGAGGAAGAAGTCTGCCGTGATCTAGGTTTGCGTGCATGACTTATGCTTGGTCTACCACATATGTCACGCCAACGTTGAGTGCCAGGATTTTAAGGACTTCCTCGAGAGCAACCTAGTCAAATTCGTTACTGTAGACTTTGGTAACGACAAAGAAGTCCTGTGTCGGATAGGCCTCGTTGTAGGCAACACCTTCAACCTCCAAAAGAATCGACTACTGTCCTCTCGTCAGCCTTCAATGCTGACCCTGGCAGGAGCCATGGTTCATCCTTCGTACGGTAAACTGGAGAAACCTCCATACACGTTTCATCGTCATGCATGGGAGTGGAATGTACTAGATATAGACCACATCCACTACGCTGCAATGGATGGCTACCTTTGTTTCAATATCTACAAGGGTTGGATGAAGAGCAACAGCCAAGTTGGCGGTTCAAGCAAAGAAGTATCGGCCAAGAGGAAGAGGGACAAGGACTAAAAGATGAAATGTAAGAAATACTAGTATGTACTTACTGAAGAGTTAAAGTAACAAGAAGAAACATAACATAGTTCTACTGGGGGCCACAGCAGCAAAAGAAGAAGGAAGATTATCACCCCAAATGATCTAATTCGCCGCGGATTTGTAACTGCTTCTTCATCGCCAACACGACCTCCATCTCCTTGCGCGTCTCCTCCTCCATCTTCTTCATTTTGTCCATGATGCGGGATTTCTCGACGCGAGCCTTCATCATCTGTTCCACGGCCGCATTACATACCTTGACAGCAGCCGGGTGCTTGATGCAGAGCTTCGCCAACTCCTCCTTCTGTTCCATGACGAGGGCCTGCAGCATCTTCATCGAGGAACTACTATTCGCATGCAGCTTCTTCCAGCCAGCGTTCTTCTCCTTCAACAGGTCGATCTCGTGGCAGAGCTTCGCCTTGTCCTCCTGAAGTCGTAGGATTTCGCGGGTCGCCTTCTTCTATGAGACAATGCTCTTCTTCAGCAGCATCACCAAGCCGGCGGTCAACTCCCCCTGCTGATTGAGCTCAGCGGGCATGTCGTCGAGGCTCTCCGTCAGCAACTCCATCAAGCCTTGGATGCACTCCCTCTGCTTATTGAGCTGCTTCTTGAGCTGATCGGGCATGCCGTCGCGGGATAACGACTCCAGCTCCACCGGCTCGGCATGTTCACCTCCGCGGCTAGGGCGCTCCTGGGAGCCATCGCCTGCCCGTTAAAGATCTTTCGAGGTCTCTGCGTGGCGGCGAGCCCTCTCTTTTTTTCCACAGCCTTGGTTGCTGCTCCCTTGTTACGAGTAGTTCTCGACCTAGAGCTCTGCTCACCGGCCATGGCAACAACGGACGAAGAAGAAGCACTTATGAGGAGGAAAGGTAGAGTAATTTTCGGTTAGGTAGTTCCCCTTTTTATAACCTAAGTACTAGCACTAGTAGTACTAATACGTGCATAGTGGGAACACGTTCAGGTTCGGTACGTACTAGTAGGTGTGAGCAGGCTTTCGAATGTGATGGGAACAAGGTAAAGATTAATTGATGGTTTTGGTTTCGAGGGCCGAAACGGCTCCCGGTGAGTTTAGCGGAACATAAATTTCAAGTACTACACTGCTCAAATGCGTAAATATTATGTTACTGTCAAAAATTGGCACCAAATACGAAGGAGACCAATGGAAGTACTACTAGCAACCCACGAGTTAACTACTCGCATGCGCGCAATGGTAATAATGTCTTTCTTCCACCCTCACGTCCACTCAATTTGCATGTGCTGTATTAATTCACCATCAATGAAGTGAACGACTTTACACGCATCAAATTATCACATGGGGTGGATCTTGGTACAAAATTGCGTCTGCCCGTGTACCCACGTGTGCGTGCGAGGGAATGAGTGCGTGCGTGGCGTGCGTGCACATCTTCGCTTCGTGCATGTACCGCCAGTATGGCTCAGGGAGGGCGAGTACATTCTTCTGGAACCAGCAGCACGTCACTATGATCAATCCACGCAAGGAGGTCGCAACAACGCCTCCACATGTGCCACGTGGCTTCATGAATTGTAAGAGAGACACTGTGTAGCGTGCCATTGGTATTCTAATTTACGTGTTTTGCACATACTCGAAGTACTAGTAATTTACACGTGCATTGCACGCATCAGATTTTGCAACCAAATTATGAATAAATACCACACTATAGCATGTAAGCTCTTAGTCATATATGCGTGATGTAGCCCTTCGTTTAATTCTTATAGTTCATCTCATTCAAACTCAAATTAGTTTTTATAAAAAAGCTAAGAACGCATGAATAGGAAAAACATGGGATTATAGTGGAATGTCTTATTGAATCCTATAGGATTGTACGAGTGTTTGATTGTGCATAGAAAAAACGCAAAATTCTTTCAAAGAGGTTTGAGTGGATGGGATGTTTCCTATGAAATCTAGTGCAAATGAATCATATGGAAAAATTCCTATGGTTTACAATCCTACGAATCAAACAACAAAGATAGGAAAAATTCCTAATGATTAGAATCCTCCAAAATTCCTTTGAGAATCCTTTGAATCAAAGAAGCCCTTAATCTATTTTATGATTCATGGAATTGTGCATTGTAAAGCATAAAGTTAAAACAGATAATGGCAATTCAACTAGAAAACAAGTTTGGGCAGTTATGATACAGAAGATTCTAGAACAAAAGAGAACCACTGTTTGTTTTGAGGTTTGTGCATTATGCTTAAGTTCAACCATGGAGTCTGCTAGATTGTACATGTGGAAAAATCCGATGGGGGGCTAGAAGATGGTGCGAGGGGCCGAGTGGAGGGATACTATGAAGGAATGCACAGGTGCGAGATCGATATTTAGAGAGAGGGGGCGAACACGTGCGCTGTTGCACGCAGTGGCGGAGCCATGAAAAATAAATGAGCTAGGGGGCCAAGCATTGCTAATCCTTTATGAGGAGGGTCAATTCATGAAATTAAACCTTTTTAGCAGTAATTGTCTAATGATCACATTCATATTAGCCTCGATATATAGTGTTGTTAGGGGGGGGGGGGCAGGGCCCTTACAGCCCCCTGTCATTGCCATTGTGCACGCATCTGAGAGATGAAGCGGAAGGCATGGAGGATGAGAGGGGGACGTTGGATGTATAATTAATGTGGGTGTATTAGCTATTTATGTTAATCCTATATAGAGAGGTATAGATTGATCGATGTGGACGCGGGAAAGAGGGTGACACCTCACTGGATATATCGATTGATCGGTTTGTGCGGAAAACTATGAAAGACCTAGCTATATACACACATACATAGAGGAACATCGATCGTTGCGCATGCACGCGTGAGAGCTAAAGAATGTCAAGTATGAGGGAGAGGGGGATGTGTGTGGGTGTGTGCCTTCATGGGAGACCGACCTAAAGAAAAAGATTGCATGCGTGCGATAGATAATGCCGACTGGTAGTGTGTGTGCATGCATGCACGAGAGAAAGTTAGTGGTACAATTATAAAGAGAAGACTACTGTGTGGGTGTAAAAGAATAGGTGAGGTCATAATAAATGTAAAGTTGAATTCAAATATTTGAATAAGAGATCCTCATGTTTGAAACCCATGTATGCATGAATATAACAGAGATCTGCGCGGTGTTCTTTGGAAACGAGCATGTTGTAATGTATACACATTGAACAAGGTCAGACTGATTTGAATTTGAGATACTGATGGCAGACATCATTTGCCCATGTCGCATCTGTGCATGTAATTGGAGATGATGGGCGCATTTCGCATCACATATCTATATCTATACCCCTATATATATATTATATTATATATATTTTTATATTGTGAGCAGGTAACTTTAACTTTGAAAGATGGTCGTTGGATGAGGCGAATCCGAAGGTCCAAAGATGGCAAATTTGAGCACTATTGGCCGTGGGATATCATCTAGATTCCACCAGATTTCGCCACATGTATAATCTAGAAGACTCCATGGTTGAACTTAAGCATAATGCACAAACATCAAAACACAAGCACTTCTTATTTGTTCTAGAATCTTCCGTATCATAATTGCCCAAATGTTTTTATACATGATTTGCCATTATTTGTTTTTACTTTATGTCTTACAATGCACAATTCCATGAATCTTAAAATAGATTAGCTTTCTTATAAAAACTAGATGATTTTGAATGAAATGAACTATAAGAATTAAATGAACATCTACATCATGCATATATGACTCAAAGCTTGCATGCTATAATGTGGTATTTGTTCATAATTTGGTTGCCAAATCTCATGCGTGCAATGCACGTGTACCTTACTCTAGTCTAAATGGTGTTTGTGTGTGTGTTGTGCGTGTTGAGGTGCAAATTGTCTTTTTTTTGTACACGTTAAGCTTGTTCTTCCGAAATTTCAAGCCGCGCCTTGTTATGCCAAAAATTGAAGCTAGCGTCTCTGTCTATCGTGTTGTGAAACTCCCTCCTCTTCAACCCGCGCCTTGTTAGCCCGAAATATTTAAGATATATCTTTGTCTCGTTGTGCTCTGACAAATCCCTCCATCTCAACCCGCGCCTTGCTATTCCGAAATTACAACGCGCGTGAAAATTCCCACCTCCTGTGAAATCCCGACACGCGAAATTCCCGTGGTACCCCTAAACCGAAAGAACCGCCTCAAATCGGTGGGGGTACTTCCGTAACTTACCCCATGTTTCGGACAAGCGTGTCTCTAAGCCATGGTTCCTGACTGGCATCCCATCCACCCACCCATTCATACACCGAGGCCGCGAAAACCCGCGACAAAACCCCACACCCTGCTCCGTCCGCCACCCAGCCGGAGCTTCTTCCCCGACGACGACGTCCACAACAACACCTCGACGTCCCTCATCCACCGTACCGGATGAGGATCCGTCGTCGATCTCATCGTCCCACCGGTTCAGCCACCCCGTCCTCCACCTCCAAGGAGCTGCCCCGACGTTCCCCTCGTCTTTCGCGCCACCTCCATTCCCACACCTCTGTCTTCACCTGCACCACCGGAAGAGCATCATCATCACCATTTCCTCAGATGAAGTTGTGGCCTAATCGGCGCCACCAAAGAGGTTGTACACTAATCGTCGCGTTTTCTTCTTGATTCAATCTCACATTGCTGCCAGCGCTCGGTCCTGAGCCAACACGGCACGGCTCCATCCACGGCGACGTCACCGGCCACTTCTTCCACGGCGTCGCTCCCTCGGCGGCGACGTCCACATTATTAGGAGCTGCTGCTGCTTTAGCTCTCTCTCGCGCGGCTGCTCTGCTCTTGCTCTCGGTCCCCTGCCTAGTCTGCTCTTGCTATTGCTCTTGCTCGCACTACTGCTCTCGCTCTTGCTCTTTCTTGCGATGCTGCTCCGATTTGGCTAAGCTTCAGTCGACTGGATCGACTTTTGGGTCAGTCCATTTCCAAGGGGTGGGCTCGCCGGGGTGAAGGAAGAACCAGCCACAGCGGGGAGGGGGCTCGCCGGAGAGGTACCCCACTATCTATCTTAGGGTTCAGGATGGGGGCGGTGGTCGCTGGCG
>NC_041393.1:376697402-376756062 GCF_002162155.2 Triticum dicoccoides
ACGGGGGGGGCTAGAGGGATGGTCGGGGTGGCAGTGGACCGGCGGTGGGGAGTGTTTTTGGGGCGGGCGGGGCGGCGCACCACCGGTCGCGGGCGGCGGGGGGCTGCTGTTCGGCTGGTGGTGGCTGGCGGCTCAGGGGGGTGGAGGTTGAAGATGAACCGTAGGCCCTTGATTTCGTATCCAACAGCTACAATATCGACTGACCAGAGATGAAAAAGTCAGTCGACTAACGTGTAGCCTCACCTTGCTAGTGCGTTCAGTTTCGATAGCAAAATTCAGTTTCGACAGTTAGGTTCAGCTTCGACAGTTAAGTTCAGTTTCGACGGTTAAGTTCAGAGATGAGCGACTGATGTATTTTACATCTAGCACTTTTTGGTTATGTATTTTACGTCATGTATTGGAGATGCTATTAGAATTCCACTCAAGTTAACGTTGTTCGTTGTCTCTCTTGTCCTGCTTCAGCCTCGGCGTCGTACAACTCACCGGAGCTGCTCCAACGACGAAACCCTCCATCACAGCGGAGCAATACCTCGGGCTCCATCTCCATATGCCTAAGATCTTCTTCCCCTCCTCCGACAGCAAAGTCAGCTGCCTCACCGGCCAACCCAATCACGCTGAGATCGACATGGCTTCGCCAAAGAGGTTGTACACTTGTTGCATCTCTTTTTTACTCTACATGTTATATATATTGTCCACTGAGCACTCGTAATAACGGGAAATACGATTATTTTATCCTACTATATGACAAGCAGTGAGGTACCAGGCAACTTAGCTATCCGTGATGGACTCTCTTGAACGCCATCATTATTTATCTCTGCGTGTTTGAGCTGTGCAATTGTCGATGGGCCTAGGAGTTGAGCTAGTATGGCAGTGGCCTGGTTCCAAAGTAATAGAAGTAGCACAAAAACATTTTTTTAGTGTAGGATTTTCCTTGCTCAAGCCTGCCTACTAGAATCGCCAGTGCTTGAAAGGAAAAGTGGATGAAAAACATAGGAATTGGAAAGTTTCCTCTGGTACAAGTTTTCATGAATTTGGTGCAAAGGAATGGAGCAAAGGAAAACTGTAGGATTTGTTCCTTTAGTGTCTCCTTGAAAGAAAAACCATAGGAATTCTAATTTCCACTTCTCCTCCTTTTCATATTCCTATTCATCAAGCAAAAGACTAAGAGATAGTAGCATAATAGTATTATAACCGTACATTTTCCTGTGGTTTGACTTAATCTCACCATGATTTTTTGCATCCTGTGATCTTCCAATTGTTGTGAATCAAACACCCAGATTGGCAAAAATCCTGTGTTTTTAAATTCTCTGTTTTGCACGTGCATTCCTATCCTATTCCTGTCTATTTCCTATGCCTGCATTGTTAGAATCCTCAAATTCAAACAAGCCCTTACTCAATTACTTCTGTTACAGATATGTGTCAAAGAAAACCTTGTGTGGTTTGTTCTGCTCCTGCGGCGCTGTGTTCCACCCCAGCTCAGCTGCTCCAATGACGGAAGGGTTCACCACAGCAGGGATCCGCTCTGCAGACTGTCTTTCACCGCCTCAGATCTTCTTCCCCGCCACCGGCAGCCACAACAACTTCATTACCATCATCAACTGAGCAGATGACCTTGAGGACTACACGGGTCCGCAAGAGAGGTCGCACTCTTCCGTGTCTGCTTATGTTATGCGTCGCTTAATATGATGACACGCTACATTATCGTCGTGTTCACCTATTAGACTCTGAGTCAGGTCCAAACTAATGCTGAAACTTGAGTTTTTAAATGGTTGTGGGGTACATATTGGGGCAGCAATCAGTACTATCTGTCTACTATCTGGTTAATCTCCGGTGTCTACTATGAGTTTCATGTTGGGTGCAAACAAACATTAAAGGAGCCATTATCTGTATTTTTTTAACTAAAGCTATTATCTTCCAGCTATCATTGGTTTTGGGTCTATCCACAGTTTGCTACCATCACTCTGGATTTGTGCATGCACTCCTTACATAATCTCACTATGTTTTATTCCTATGCATGCCAGTTATTGTACACAATGGAACTGATCATGTAGAGCAAAAGAGACGGGCCTTGCGTGTCAATAAAATTTCATGCAGACGTTGTTCCATGGTGAGCGCAAAGGCAGACCCCCTCCACCCATTTCGGATCGTAATCAAGAGGAAGGTAACTGTTCTGAGGGGGATTCAGAAGGAGAAGACCACTCCTATTTACCCCATGAGGTCTTCGCTCTAACTTGGCATGCTGATGTTGGTAATATCATGCATATGGTGCCTTGCATTGCTTACTGTATACATTAAAGATGTCATCTGCTTAGTTTACACATGCTTTGTGTCAATTCCATCTGTTTTGTTTCTTTATCGTATATGTGAATCATGCAATGCCATCTTGTCTAGCCAGGCATCATATAATCCAGTCATCTTATATGTGAATTATATCGTGCCATCATTTTTTTTATTATGTGTTAAATTTGTCAACAATTTTAGTACATTCAATTACTCTTCCTGTGCATCAGCCATTCGGCACGGTCATGGAGAAATCTGGAGTGGAAACAAGGTCTTCAGAGCAGACAATGCTATCTGACGAAGCGCATGTCTTGCTGGTTACCGATAGCTCCTCAGAGGGGGATTCAGAGACAAATGACCAGTCATATTTCCCCCTTGAGGTGCATGCCCTAACTTGGTTGGGTTATGTTACTCATATCGTGCGTATGGTATCTTGCATTGCTATGTCATTTGCTTAGTTTAGACATGCTTTGTGTGAATGCCACATGTTTAGTGTCTAATTACCATATATGTGAATTATGCAATGCCATCTTGTTGCAAGACATTATATATGTGAATTATGCAATGTTATCTTGTTGCAAGGCATTATGTATGTGAATTATGCAATGCCATGCTGTTTAGGCAAGCGTCATATATGTGAATTATATCATGCCATCCTTTTTTTGTATTTCTCATTGCTTTTGTCGACAATGTTTGTATATTCAACTGCTCTTCCTATGCATCAGCCATTTGAATTGGTGATGGAGAAATCTGGAGTGAAAACAAGGTCTTCAGAGCAGACAATGCTACCTGCTGAAGCAGATATCTTGCTGGTTACAGATAGCTCTTCAGAGGAGGATTCAGAGGCAGATGACCAGTCCTATTACCCCCCCTAAGGTGTATGCTCAAACTTGGCAGGGTTATATTACTCATATAATGCATATGTTGTATTGCAATGCTTATTTTTATCATCATATACACAATATTAAATGCCATCTCCTTAGTTGACACATCATATATGCAATTGCCCTCTGCTCACTTCTTTAGTATATAAATCGTATATTTGAATTATGTCATGCCATGATGTTTACATAGACAACATGTATTTGAATTATGGCATGCCAACCCATTTTATAAAGACATAATATAGTTATATCATCTCATCCTGTTTACATAGTCATCATATTTTAAATTATGTCATTCTATCCGTGAATTATATCATGCCATCATGTTTCCATCGACGGCATGTTTGTGATTTATGGCATGCCAACCACTTTAATAGACACATCGTATAGTTATATCATGTCATTATGTTTACATAGACATCATATTTTGAAGTATGTCATTCTATCATGTTTAGTTAGCCATCATACATGTGAAATTGTGTCATGCTATCCTGTTTAATTAGCCATCATATATGTGAAATTATGTCCTGCTATTCTGTTTGCTTAGACAACATAAATGTGAATTATTTCATGCCTTGTTTTCTTCCTTACTATCCATTGCACCTGTCTATCTTACAATGTCTGTACATTCAATTACTTTTCTTGTTTATCAGCCATTTCAATTGGAGGGAGTGATGGCAGTATCTGTGGGAGTAAAAACACGTTCTTCAGAAAAGATCGTGCTACCTGCCGATGCAGATAGAACCACGGTTGTACTTGCCCAAGAATCAGCCCCACCACACATAACCCACACTCATGCAGATTGTACCCCTACCCAGTTGGATAGAGAACCAGCTACACCCCTTCTAACCCCAACCCCAGCAGATAGACACCCAGTTCCCGTTGACACAGCACCGTCTCCACCACAGAGCACCCAAACACGAGCAGTTAGTAAGGCAACTGCAGTGCCCAAATCACGAGGACCACCACTCCAAACCCGAAGTCAACGCTTAAAGCAGAAGAAGAATTGTTCTCAGGTCAGGTTCCGTAGCTATGGTTCATACTAGTTTGCTCTTGCATCACTGTATTTACTGATACCAACCAACTTCAAATTTGAAGGATGCAATTGAAACTCCAATGGCGCAACAGGTATGTTTTAAACCTGTTTCTTCAACGTGTTTGGCTGTTTGCTGTTGTAACTTGCTCTATGTTGATTTCAGTTTCAATTGAATAAACAGTTATGTTCTCATGCCATGCACATTACAAGTGTTGTTATTGTTGTGTAGTTTCCCACACTTATATTCTATCTATGCTGCTTTGTCTTAAGTAGATATGATTCGAACTGTATCTATCTTGATTTGGCAACATAAACTAGAATGATATAGACCATACAGTGACCATACTACATAGATATATGTTTGTTTCATGTTGTTATCTTGTCCACCTTACTACTGAACTAGTTTACCAAAATGAGTTTCATATACTACATTGTAAACCTAAGATGTGTTTGTTTGTTTCCCTTTTAGAACGCGTATAAAATATTGGAGAAGTGTACCCTGTTATGCAATGGTAAAGGAAGTAATGCAGATAAGGATCAAGATAGTGAGACATCCCTGTTGGTCTCCAAGAAAGCTGATAAAAAACTATATTGAGGACACTGAGACAACCCCAAAGTCCTGTCTTGATGTAGTGTTCGAGTTACTGGCTACCACTGCTGGCACCAGCTCTTCGAACTCGTTGCCTAAATCAGTTCGGCTTCTTGAGTCTCAACTTCAAGTTGAAAGACGTCGATCAGATGTTATGTGACAGGAAGCCGATAGACTGAGGAAGTCCCTACAGAATTCAGATGCACACTTTCTGGTGCAACAGCAGGCGTTGGAGGACTTAAGCGCCAAACAAGAGAAAGTTAATAAGCTTGCTAAGGATCTTGCCAGCATTATGGGTACCCAGGATATTGTTTCTTGAGCTCTTCTGAAGTGGTTTCAGTTCTGGACTTGTTTTGCTGCGGCGTTTATATGCTGTTGTGTTCCCTATATTTGCACTGGTGGCGAACTTTGATGCCCAGTGGATGTAATATGTGTAATAGCCGTGATAGCCTAGTGTAAGTTGCTTGCTTATTTATTTCCTTGTTTTCTTGTTTATTTGTTTTCCTGTAGTCAGTGCAGTTCTTTTTCTGTGGTTTGCTAGTGGCTGCAACAACCTATTTTTTAAAACTAGGCCACAATAACCATGGGCTAATATTTACTGTAGTGACACTGCACCTACGGGCCGTAGAAACAGTGGGCCTTCCACAGGCCGTATAACCAGTGGGCCTTCCACGGGCCGTAGAAACAATAGGCCTTCTAGGGGCCGCAGAAACAATGGGCCTTCTACGGGCTGTATCATCAATGGGCCTTATACGGGCAGTATGATCGATTGGCCAAACATGGGCCAATCAGGCCGCATTATGGCCGTAAACGGGCTAGAGTTGGAATCGTCCGTTCATGGGCCGACCATAACGGGCCATCGTTAATAGACCGTATTTCATGAAGTTATGAAAACGGCCCAACGTGTTAACGAACCACTAACGGGCCGACTATAACAACGGGCTGAATTTGGCCCATAAGCAGAAAATGACAGTAACGGGCCGTAAGTAAACGAATGCTGGAAATGAGCCCAAGAATAAATGGGCTCTAAGAAGGCCGAAAGATAACATGGGCTGGAAACGGCCCAACGGAATAACGGGCCCTTAATCTGTATAAAGTGATACACTGTTCATTACGGGCCAGTTTCACCATGGGCCGTTAATGGGTGTAAAGTAATACACTGTTCATTACGGGCCAGTTTCACCACGGGTCGTTAATAGGCCAAGAGTTACATAGGGCCTCATATGGGCTGAAAGACATCATGGGCCATACATGGGCCAGAAGTGAAAACGGGCTGGAATCATATTGGGTGGCCCCGATGACGCTACCGGGCCTAATTCGGATAGGGCGTAACGGGCCTTGGGTTAGCGGGCTGAAATGGGCTATATGCGAACAGGCCGTTAACAGGCTTTACATGGGCCGGCCCGCCACCTTTTGACCAAGTCAAATGGGCCGGCCTTTTCACAGGAATGGGCCTCTGTTGGGCCATGCCATGTGTCGACGAATCATAGGTGCCTTCTGTCCAATGAGTGGATGACATCTGTCCCAACGGTGAGTCGACACGTGTTTCCTCCAGCCAATGATGATTTTACACGTGGAAAATCCCCATTGGTCGGGGCTGTTAATGGGTTATCAGATCCAAAACCCGACCCGATAGCTTAACGGCGTTCTGTTACGGTGGATGCCACGTGTAGGTCACCCTTGATGAAAGCACTTCTGTGACGCGCGATTTATCATCACGGAAGTGGACACTTCCGTGATGATAATTTTGGTAATGTCATGGAACACTTCTACGACAGCACAGGTATGACTATCTTGATTCTATCATAAATTTGTCATGGATGTACATGCATGACAAAAAATGCGACCTACTGTGACAAACACGTATCATCACGGAAGTGTATTTTTTTGTAGTGACAAGCTTGGCAAAATGAGGTCGTGTGCGACCGACGAGCGAGCAAATACGGTTATACATACAGTAGTGCTAAAAAAATACAATTATACAGCCAAAATCATTTCCGGTCGTAAGTACATCCCAGACAGTCAGTCCCCGCTAAACGTTTCCGTTCGTATATGCATCCCACATAGTCGCTGCAAGGAAAACGTTTCCGTTTGTAGGTATATAACACATAATTTTCCCCGTTAAATCGATTGTAATAGCATTCCCATCGCACACAATATTAATAATTTTATCGTTTGCGTTACTGAATGCATCACACACAGTGCGTAGAAGAAACTGTGTGGCAAAGGCTATCCATTACACACAGCTTTTATGCGGTAAACATTTGTGCAAGGTGGCCTAACGCAAATAGTTTTAAAGATAATGTCATGTGTGATTGTTCATCGATCCAACACGGTTTATTCCTAGAATTTGTGTGTGTTGCCTTAGGTCATCGCCCACAGTATTTTCTCAATAACCATTTGCAATAGCAAAACCCAATTTACAGGCTAATTACCCTATTATTAATAATCCATTTATTAATCTAATTGACATTCATATTAAACACATAATATATTTCATTCCCATATTAAGGAACCAGGATTTCATAATTGAAATACATCAGAGTACAACATGATATAGCTTCAGCACTAAGCTACCCCATTACACAACTGCACAAGCACCAAGTTTCACATGCAACATCTAGAACCTTTTGAAATTAGCATCATAGACGATACACAGATAGATGCATCTCATCGGGAAAACTGCTGAAGCGGAAGGCGAATATTGAGCCTTCATTGATGTTGAAGGTCTTTGCAACTTTAGGCCAGTGCCAGTCCATCCTTCGTCCTCTTCAGGAACACTTCAATATTGAACCGTTGGTGTTGTATGAATACCTTCCTCGCCTCTTGTCCATACAGGTGGTTTGAGAGGTAATCATCAGTAAACTATTTTGGAAAGGCCTGAAACAAGGATGTGCATAAATATCTTCTCTATATTGGAGATGGGGCAAAGGAAAAAAAGACAAGGTATAATAGTTAGTACCATCCTCTAGTGAACTGATGTCTTCTTTATCGTGTAGACAAAGATCTTGTTGTTTTTTGTCGCTAATTTCTTTATCCTAACAATCTTTCTGAGTATCTTGACTTGACTGATATTCATGGACAACTCATTTCCCCTTATGCAAAAAGGGTCGAACAGTGGGTCAAAACCTCTAACAGCAGGACCTACATGTGCAAGACCAATTTTTTTAAAACCTATGTATTAGAATGGTTCCTGCAATTGCACAACAATGTGGTATTAGACAAAGGACCATGCATGTGAAAACCTTGATTATAAACCTGAGTGCTTCCCATTGCTTCCCTGCAACACATATAAGGTAGTTAGTGATCAGGTTAAGTGAGGGTCCGCATGCTATTAGTAAACTATGTTGATGAAAAATAATCACATTGCAGATTCATCAGATTAATTCAAGCCACTTGGAAGACCCATTTATCCAAACCAAGCATCATTAAGAACTAGGAAATATAGCAATTGTATATGTTTCCCATATATTAAGTGCATCCAAATTCGATTATTCCTCACATGCACAACAATACGAAATTCTACCCACGACAATTGGACATTGCATTGCAGAATTGAACCAAGCAGTTACCTAAACACCACAACAAATGAACAAAACATTAATTGAGCACCACAATGCACAATATAACATACTCCTAATAGAAGATTAGACAGTTAACCAAACCAAGCATGCTTAACAACTTGGAAATCTAGCAATTGTATTTGTTTCTCATGTAATTAGTATAGCCAAATTCAATTTATTTCTCACATGGTATACAATAACAGAATGCACCCACAACTATTGAACATCACATTGCAGAATGGAACCAACTAGTTAACGAAACACCACAACAAATGAACCAAACATTAACCGAGCACCACAACACAATGTATTCCATACTAGAAGATCAAGTAGTTAACCAAATCGATCATGCTTGAAAACATGGAAATATAGCAATTGGATTTGTTTCTCATGTATTTTGTAAAGAAAAATTTGATTTATTTCTCACATGGAAGACAATACCAAATTGCACCCTGAAGAATTGAACATCACATTTGCATAATTGAACCAAACAATTAACTGAACACGACAACTAAATAACCAAATAGTTAATAAGTGAGCACCAGATTGCATGACATATAGAACATATACACTAGAGCAACAGATTGCATGGTAAAAGTAGATAGCACAATTCACTAGAATTTGTTAAGGAAAATCAGGAGCAGCACACGCAACAGGTAAACCGAGCATGCTTAACCGGCGTAGCTTGCAAATGGCAAGGTGCTCCTCCAAGATCAGGGGGTCGGCACGAATGGAAGCCATCACGACCTCATCCGCGCGTGCGGCCGCAATTTGCTTCTCCGCTGCCAAATGCTCCTTGTGATCCTGGCTATACTGCATGCACCATGGCTTAGGGCGGCGCTTATTTGGTCGAGGAGTCGGTGATTTGGGTGGAAGGTGTCGCGCTTGCGCCGGCGGTCGGGGCATGTGGGATGTGGAAGGAGGAGGATGATGGGGGTCGGGTGTGGATTACCTGCCTGGATAGGCGAGTCCGAGTAGCATGAAGTAGGGTCGCCGACGAGGGGGGCGGTGCTGCAAGCAAGGAGGGAAGGTTTCAACTTGGAAAGGAAGGCGGAAACAGGGAAAATTGGGCTTTTGGTAAGGGATTGGTAGATATTTCCGCGGAAGCCAAAAATTTGGAATCGGTTCAGCGAAAGAACTGGCGTGCAAAGTGTCATCAGACATGGTCCCTTATCCAAAACTGTGTACGATATGTGAACATCACAAACGATTCAGATAGCTTAACCTGTGTACGATGAGTTTGAGCGTCCAAAATTTTGGTTCCAATTTCCCTGGTTACAGTGCTCATCCACATCATTGCATAATTTGGGTACACAAAGGAGACTACAGCGCACCCACACTTCTTAATCGAGCAAGTTCAGCAATTAAACAAAGCTAGCTTTCCTAAACATTACTCTAACAAATTAAAGACCGACACTCTTAATTAATCAAAACAAAGAGTACTACTACAGCTGGTGCTCGTCGATCTTCGCCGCCTCCTCCATGTCCAGCTCGCGCCCGACGGTCTACCGGGGAAGGGTCTCCATGGAATCCATCGCACCATACTTGGCAAGCATCTCACCATCAGCGTCCGCCATCTCTTTGGAAAAGGCCGCCACGAGCTAGGCGTGGGCGGCCGCCATCTGGGCTTTGGCGGGCTCCGTCGTGGCAAGATATGCCGTGCAGGAACGAACGGCTGCTCGAACGCTCTCGGCGATTGCCAACTCTTCAGTTGTGGGCTGTCCACCGTTGTCGGAGAAGCTTCTTCCGATTTGTGCGGTGATCGCCATGAGCTGGGCGTGGGCGGCCTCGACATGGTCCTCGGCGGCCTCCATCAGGGCTAAGGTCGCCGCTGCGGAACATACAGCTGATGTGCCGCTCTCGCTAGTTGCTATCCTCGAGGCATATGTTGCTGTCGTCGCCTGAGAAGCAACACCGGCCGTTTTGGTTGCCTTGGCCGCCCGGTTGAAGATTCTGGTCGCCCTCACGAAGCTTGTTTGCACGCGCCTGGCGGCTGCGGCCGCGATCTCATCGGAGTGGGCCACCAAAGTTGCCCTTAGGACGCGGGTCCACGTCCCCATCTTTCACTGGCGACGATTGAACAGTGAAATGATATTTGGGGAGCGAGCTAGTGTGCTTAACACACCAGCTATGGATTGTAGCCGACGAACCTTTTCGCGTAAGCCATAGGCGTACTATACACTGACGGTGCTCCACGATATTTTGTACTGCGTCTCACACGGTTGGTGATAATAAACTGTGTGGGATCTACTTGATTTTTCATCTTTATTTGAATTATATAATGGGGTCACAACTGCAAAGGATGGTGTTTGAATTCCTAGAACTTCTATCTGTAGTGAACATGCAACTATAGGTGTGTCGTCAAAATTTTTGGAATTATTCAGGGTTCCTTTGGACATTTTTGTACGGTAACTTGGTTTTCTAGGCATTTTAGGTGCACAATTCAAAATTAGACCACATGCACGTGCTCCGGTGCACCAAAATGGGTTGTAAAATGATATATGTGTCCATGGGTTGACGCTTATGTCCCATTCAAAAAATGGGGATGAATTTCAAACACAACGACACCGTGGCTCTCCGGCAAACGTTGAGGTGCTTGCTTTTGTAATTCTAGTAAATACAAAACTCGTCTTAAATTCATGAACCTTGGCATGCTATCATGGAACGGCATCAAGATGCCAGGGTAAAAAAATATTGTCCAATTTGAGTCAGGTTATGGTATAAGCTTCTCGCAAACCAGAGCTTCTCTCACAACAAGAATGATGGTTTCGGTAGGGAACGTGCCACCTTGGGGGACGAAATGATATTTGTTGCATCTTCTTACTTTCAAAATTTTTCTCGTGTCAACATAGAACAACATTAGTGTTTACAGTTTTTTGGGATATTTCGGGGTTCGTGTGGGCATTTTTATACATTAACTGAGTTTTCTATGCATTCAAGTGCATAATTCAAATTTGAACACATGCACATGCTCCAGTGCATAGAAACGGGTTGAAAAATCAAATGTGTGTCCTTGGTTGCAACCTTAGGTACCATGCAAGAAATGGGAATGAATGTCAAACACCTTTGCCACCGTTGCTCGACTGCTAACATTGAGATACATGGTTTTATAATTCTAGTAAATCGGAAACTCGTCTAAAATTCATGAAACTTGACATGCTATCATGGAATGGCGGAACATGCAGTGGTAAAAATATTGACCCATTTGGGGCAGGTTGGGGTATAAGCTTCTCACAAACCAGAACTTCTCGCAACAAGCCTCATGGTTACGGTAGGGAAGGTTTCACCTGAAATGATATCCGTTGCCTCTTCTTGATTTCAATTTTTGCTCTAGTGTCAACATAGAACAACAGGAGTGTTGTGTTAAATTTTGGAATTTTTCGGGGTTCGTTTGGACATCTTTATGCATTAATTGACCTTTCAATGCATTTATGTGCATAATTCAAAATTGAACTACGTGCACATGCTCCAGTGCATATAAACGGGTTGAAAAATCAAATGTGTGTCGTTGGTTGCAACCTTAGGTCCCATGCAAGAAATGGGAATGAATGTCAAACACCTTTGCCACCGTTGATCGGCTGCTAACATTGAGATACATGGTTTTAAAATTCTGGTAAATCGGAAACTCGTCTAAAATTCATGAAACTTTACATGCTATCATGGAATGGCGGAACATGCAGTGGTAAAAATATTGTCCCATTTGGGGCAGGTTGGGGTATACGCTTCTCACAAACCAGAGCTTCTCGCAACAAGCCTCATGGTTACGGTAGGGAATGTTTCACCTGAAACGATATCCGTTGCCTCTTCTTGATTTCAATTTTTGCTCTAGTGTCAACATAGAACAACAGGAGTGTTGTGTTAAATTTTGGAATTTTTCGGGGTTCGTTTGGACATCTTTATGCACTAATTGACCTTTCAATGCATTTATGTGCATAATTCAAAATTGAACTACATGCACATGCTCTAATGCATATAACTTGGTTGAAAATTCAAATATGTCTCCTTGGTTGCATTCTTAGGTCCCATGCAAGAAATGGGAATGAATGCCAAACCCCATGCCACCTTCACTCGGCCACAAACATTGAGATACCTGATTTTTAAATTCTAGTAAATCCAAAACTCATCTATAATTCATGAAACATGGCATGCTATCATGGAGAGGTATCAACATGCCATCGTAATTTTTTTGTCCCATTAGGGGCAGGTTTGGGTATAAGCTTCTCACAAACCAGAGCTTCTCACAACAAGCCTGATGGTTTCGGTAGGGAATGTTTCACCTTTCTGGACGAAACAATAGTCGTTGCCTCTTCTTGATTTCACTTTTTTCTCTTGTGTCAACATAGAACAGCATGAGTGTTGTGTTAAATTTTGGAATTTTTGGGGTTCGTTAGCACATTTCATATGCATTAATTGAGTTTTCAATGCATTTATGTGTATAATTCAAATTTGAACTACATGCCCATGCTCTAATGCATATAAATTGGTTGAAAATTAAAATATGCATCCTTGGTTGCATGCTTAGTTCCCATGCAAGAAATGGAGTGAATGTCAAACACCCTACCACTGTCACTCAGCCGCAAACATTGAGATACCTGGTTTTTAAATTCTAGTAAATCCAAAAGTCGTTTGAAATTCATGAAACCTAGAATGCTATCATGGAATGGCACCCGACATGCGATGGTAAATTTTTTGTCCCATTTGGGGTAGGTTTGGGTATAAACTTCTCACAAACCAGAGCTTCTCACAACAAGCTTGATGATTTTGGTAGGGAACGTGCCACCTTTGGGGACGAAATGGTACCCGTTGCCTGTTATTGCTTTCAAATTTTTTCTAGTGTCAACATAGAACAACATCAGTGTTGTGTTCAATTTTGGAATTTTTCGAAGTTCGTTTGGACATTTTTATATATTAACTGGGTTTTCTAGGCATTTTATGTGCATTATTCAAATTTGAACTACATTCACATGATCCAGTGCATATAAATCTATTTATATATAAAATGCTATTGATGGGTTAATTAGAAGAAAAAGAATTAGGCTAGAAAATTTAACAATAATTAGAAATATCTAACCGTCTATTTAATGCAGGGGAAAATTACAACCATTTGATCATATTAATATCTCAAAAGTTTAGAGAAATTACCCACCTCTACCCTTACATGAAATAATCATTCAATCGTCAATAAAAAAACATTCTGCAAAGGTTGGACGTGATAATCATCAATTAGAAAAACATTCTATGAGGCATTGCCGTGATTGCATCTTGATGCATGTGCCCTCCCCCAATCTCCTCTTCAACAATCCCAAAAAAAGATGTCACGGCCTCTCCCCGCTGCCTCTTACCACGCTGACCAATCTTCTCAACGGCGGTGTCCCTCCTTGATCAGGTTTAGCGTAGCTTCCTCTTAATCTAATCTCCACATAAACAACTTTCTTGTGCCAGGCATCTGGAGAAGATGACCACTCACAATACAGGATCTCGATGGTATGAGTTTGGATCTGAAGAAAGAGCGACGGCTACCCAAACATCCGAAGAGAACAACAGATCATAGGAGGTTGCCTCGAAGGCATGAGTTTGGATCTGCTAACGGTATTTGCATGTTGGTCAATACGACTGGATCCACCTGATAACTGGCAAGTAAGAAAGTAACATAATTAGATTCACCCGATCCACTTATCAGATCAGCGGAAGTCACGCTTCGGTTCCTTAGGCTCGACCCTGGGCATGCACACCAGTGGTGGCCATGCACATCAGCGACCTAAGGTACAAATATGCGTCACATGTGCATCCGTATGCAAGTGGCATAGCGGCCGGGCCACATGTCTCAAACATGCCCACGTATGCGTGTACATAGCAAGCTTGCTTTGTACAGACTGAAGGGTGCCTCACGGATGCATGTGCTTCACTATACTATATTGTTTCTTCAGGTTTTGTACAGTAACTCCAAGGAGAGACAATAATCAATTAGTTGGGATGATTTTTCACTACCTAATTTAGATGGTTTCCGAGCAAAATCTGCATCATTATTTTTATGGTTATCTAAGATTTATATGTTCTCATCTACTCCAGCTAACGTGAGCTTTTTTTGTCACCTTAGCCTTTTGTACCTTTTTGGGTCATCACAGCCTACTGTACTAATGACTGACACCAAGGTGAAGCCTATGAATATATTTTTTACAGTTTGTATGTATTATATATAAGGAGCATTCCAAAAAATATTGTAGTATTCTGTGTGACATGCAGTTGTATTAGCATCCTGCTTGCCCGTTTTCCACTAAATAAGTGGTTGCGGAAGTACAGTTTGTTCTACACACATTGTTCCATTATTCTAAGGTATTAAAGGCTAAATATGTCAAATAATATTAAACATATTCTAGATCAAATTTCTAGGTAAATGGAAATTTAATTAACCAAGGACAAGTATTTCATACATTCATTTCTAGTTGGTTGAACAATCAAATATGTGTCCTTGGGTGCATGCTTAGGTCCCTTGCAAGAAATGGGAATGAATTTCAGACACCAGCACTATTGACTGCCGACAAAACATTGAGATACTTTGTTTGTAAATTCGAGTAGATCCAAAACTCATCTAAAATTCTGAAACTTGGCATGCTATCATGGAATGGCACCGGACATGCTTGGTAATTTTTGTGTCCATTTTGAGAGAA
The DNA here is from genome assembly GCF_002162155.2 of Triticum dicoccoides. NCBI lineage: Eukaryota > Viridiplantae > Streptophyta > Magnoliopsida > Poales > Poaceae > Triticum > Triticum dicoccoides. The sequence continues at coordinate 376,712,423 of NC_041393.1, forward strand.
GGCGCACTCGAATAACAGTCACAAAGGCATTTTGAAACAAATAGCAACCACTCTAACATCACAAATGTTTTAGATAGAACACCCGTATGTACACTGACAGCTTCCCGAGTAAGCCAAGGGAAAATGTGCCGAGCAGGATTTGCGCTGCTTTTCATCGCAAACATTTTAGATAGAACACCTGTATGCAAAGTGAGAGCTATGGTCTTCCGCAGTAAGCCAAGGGAAAATTCGCTGCACATGATTTGTGCATCTCTTCAACGCAAACGTTTCAGATTGAATAAGGTACACAAAGCGAGACTTCGGCGCTAAGCCAAGAGAAAATTTGGCAAGCCGTTTTTTCGGATGACCCGTGTGCAACCACATACAGACAATTTGGTAAGATTTGCATCTGTCATATTGGGTATATTGCCATCTGTCAAACTGGAAAGATTGACATTTGTTGATCTAGTAACATTGCCATTTGTCAATCCTTGTAACACTGCGATTTGTCAAAATATGTAGCTAAAACTCACTAGTACTATCTAATTTTTGCAACTAAAATTCAGTAATTAAGCATAGATTTCATTCATAGATTAAGCGGTCATGCTTAATTTATACAAACAGTTCAACTTTATAGCTGAACCGACCAAACTTTTCCCCAATTGTTGCCAACCATGTACTGAAACAGCTAGTTCAATTATATATAATAGCTAATTTGAAGTACGTTGTACAGTTCCACCACATCTATAGTCAGATGAACTGAACAAAATAGCCCCTAAATACTACTATGGAGGGGCTTTGTACTACTTCCGGCAACCTCTCCACTGCCGAGGGCGCTCAGTAAGAGGAAGAGGAGGAGGAGGCTACCGATGAGCTGGACAATTGCAATACAGTGCATGCCGCTGCTGCACCTTCAACGACGCTCACCTCGAACGCCCTCTGCCGCTCCAGACGACCCCTCTCGAGGTGGCGGTTCTCCTCATAGATCTCCTGATTCCTCGCCTCTACGTCAGCGTGTGCCGCGGCCACGACGGCGGTAAGGCTCTTTGCATGCTCGACGAGGCACTCCTCCTCCTCCCGCAGGAACTCGATGTAGCACGCAAGGTCGCTGCCGCATGTGTGGGCCTCCACCTCTGCCTCCCTCCCGCGGGCAGTGGTGGCGGAGCGGTTCATGATCCCGGCGGACAATGATGGGGTGGCGGCCACAACCACCACCTCCCACCTTCAGGTCGTGGTGGCGGAGCGAGTGATGGCCACGATGGCCAGCATTGGGGTGATGGCCACGGTGGCGGAGCGGGTGATGGCCACAGCTTTAAACGGAGTTGTGGCGGGGAAAATGCGACGCAAGACTCGCCGACCGTGAGGGTTTATATAGTAGGCTGATAAGCATTGGGATTTTGGGGGATTTCGCCGAGTCGGGCGGGAAGCTTGCGCAGGAACCTGCGCGGTTGCGCGGGAACGGGCTCAGCACCATTTGGACAAAAGACCCCCCCCCGGGTTGCTCAAGCTTGCGCTCGAACCGTCTGTGGCAGCAGGGTGACAAGACGTGCGAGAGAAGGATGAAAGGACATGTACACATACGTTTAATAAAAAAAGTTTGCGATTTAATTAACTACTATACACCCATCCTGGTTTATAAGTAGGATTTAATTAATAAAATACGAATGCATGTTGCCAAAAATTATATCGTCGGATGCGTATTTGAACATAGTTTCCAGTTATATAATTTTTGTAACATGCATTATCATTTTGTTTGTTAAATTTGAGGTTATATGCCAGCAAGCGTTTGCCCACAACACACATGGCGCCGGCCTCCGCACGCGTCCCCCGGCAAGCTCTGCTCGCCGTTAGACGCCGTGGCGCGCTCTGCTCGCGTCCGTCGGCACGCTCGGGTTGTGGACAACTTTTCCTTTCGTGTTACATTGCTATATGCATATATATGGTTGCTCATCGTTGAGGCGACCACGGAGCACTCTGCTCGCGTCCCTCTGCGTGCGCTCTGCCAGCGGTTGGGCCTGCGCACGATCACGTCGGGGTTCCATATGCATGCGGTTGCGCCATGCGCATTGCCACATGATGCAGTTACGTGTGGCACGATGGAGTTACGTCCTGCAAATTAGAACTGCCATTAGGTCCTGCAGATCGATATTCCAGGCCGTTTGACTTCCCCTTTAATTCTCGCGACCAATATAACCTTAGTCTCTTCAACCTTTTGATCGAGCCCCACAACACAACAAGCACACCCATGACGACACATAGAGAGGGGATGTCCAGCAGCGCTCCAATGGAGTTCGACGAGCATAAAGTGGAGACCCACGCGAGGGAGATGGATCTCTCGGTGGTGTACACCATTGACCCGGCCGTGGTGGATGACTACATCAACACCGTTGAGCAGTTGCTTGCTGGAGACAAGTACAAGGTGGTCGGCATCGACCTCCAGTACACCGCCGATCGTCCTAGCATAGATCAAAAGGTTGCCGTCGCCCAATTGTGCGTGTGCCATCATGACCTCATCTACCACTACTGCATGGCCAGTGAGCCTTGCGACCGTTTCAACAAGTTTGTCAACAGTACCGTCTACAAGTTCGCCACGGTGGAAGCCACCGACGATGTAAAAGCGCTCAGTGTTATGTGCTTGGCCTGCCAGAACCTTGTCAAAATCCTTGACCACTATAGGGTCTGGGGCAGCATGAAGAAGGACTCCCTGGTTGAACTCGCCTCGGCCATCATCGACCCCTACTACGAAAAGATGAAGTAGGATGCCCAGAGAACAAATGTCGTATCCTGGCACACGGCCTGGATGCGGCGACTGGATGAACCTCACCTGAGGTTCACAGCCAAGAGCGTGTACACATGCTACGAGATGCACAGGCGGATCATTGACATGAGGAAGTGCCTCGTTACCCAAATCGACGAGCCTGGATCGAGCCACAAGCAGAGCAAGTGTCACAAGAAGTAGATGATGATAAGATGATCGTTTATGCTAGTTAATCATGCATGTAATATATAGTTTACTTTATTGGTGTGTGGAAGTGTCATGTGTGTAGTAGCCACCTATGAAATTGTGCATGTAATAGTTTACTTTGGTGTGTGCGAATGCCATGGTTGTAGTAGCCACCTATGTAATTGGATGTTTAAATTGGTTAATAATGCATGTTATGTATATGTTGTTGTTCTGTATGCAATCCCATCGCACAACACACATGTCATATTAGCATCAACTGTTTATGTTATTAACTGTTTATGTTCTCTTGTCTCAACACAAACAGTTCATTCGAGTGAACCGCATGCTATATATCACACACACCTTGATCTGGCTGACCGTTTCTTTTGTGTTGCCTAATCACAAACAGTTCATCCTAGTGAGCCGTATGTCGTGTATCGCACACGCCTTCATCTGGCTGCTCGTTTCATTTGTTACTCCTCATCACAAACAGTTAATTGAACTGAATCGTATTCCCTGCATCGCACACACAACTAAAATCTGAACCGTGTTTGATGCATCCGTCATCACAAACGTTTTGGACATTTTTGAAGGTCCTCTAACACCACCGTTTGCGATTATTGCATCGCACACAGTTTCTCGAAGGGTCTCTGATCGTAGTGTCGCATTAGCAGCATCCTGCACTAGTGCCCAACCAAGTTGCATGCATGCATGAGCATTCCAAGAGCATTGCATAAGCATTTCATGAGTATTTGCATTTGCATATAGATAGGATCGCATCCTGCATCATTCTCATCCGCATGAAGCTGCAGGTTCCTACCGTGAATTTGGCTTCTACAAGGAGTTGAGGAGATGGACCAGCAATGCGATCCCCGGCAAGCCAACTAGATAAGTTCTACCTCTTGTCCATAAGTTCTCTGTAAGCTAAAACTTGTGCATGAGAAAACGTCGCCACTCTTCGAAGCTTAGGTGCTCCTACTTTTGGCTCGAACGTTGCTTTGGCCTGGGTGGTCGCAGTGGCCTTTGATGAAAAATGGTTGGCGGGGGGCTGGTCCCTTTATTTTTTGCCCGGTAATACTCCGGTCCCCGGCAACAAAATAAAAAGGGTACCGGCAGGATAGCCTGCCGGGAAGACTCGTTTATTTAAACTAAAGAGGCATCCCACCCTGCATGGACATACACATGCACGAGTTCCCGACAAGGCTCATCTTTTTCATTAATATGCTGATCGTACAAGTACAAGCCTTACAGAACACAAACATGGACTCGAGAGATTACATTATTTGAATTAAAATTTGGCAAGTGCCTACAGATTTAAGATTGAGAAAAGATAAGTGCCCCATTATGCCATTGCCTTTGTCCTTGTCCATCTCTTTTAGGAAGAGGTTGAGGAGGCCGGTGGCGGACCCGGCTGGAATTCGACACCTCCCCAGGATCAGGATGGCACCGCTCGCCAGCAAGTAGGAAGAAACTGGAGGGCAGGCGCGAATGGTGACACTGCTGGAGGACCAGATGGAGGACACGGAGTCATCGGCAAACATGACTCGTCGGAACTGTCGTCCCCGTTCTTGACTCGTCCTGGGTTGCTGCCGCGTCCACATCACTGCCACCCGAAGGCCTCAGCATGACAGCTACGCCGGACACCATGCTCTCTGGTTTATCCCACAGAGAGCATGGTTGTCCCCAACGGCCCTGACGTCAGAAACCACTGCATGTTCTGAAGACGTGTATGGGAGCAAGAAGCCCTCCTCCATGACCAGAGGATGACGCCCAGGGGAGTCAGATCTGCCTTCGTCGGCAGGAAACCTCTCCCGAGGCTCCTCCTCAGCATCACAAAGGAACGGAGAATGGGGAGCGACCGACTACCACACCCCGCGCCCGTTGCAGGCCTCAGCATGATGTCGTTCGCATCTCCTCCCACTAGAATCAAGGCTACGGGTGACCCGGCGACGAGCGTGCCAGAGTCGCCACCTCCGGTGTTGTCACTGCGCCGCCCGACTACCCTCCTCAGATCCAAGAGAAGTTCTAGGCTAAAGCCCAGGGGCTTGCCTAAGTCATGCATCCCCAAGCTTAATTCATGCTCATCCTCGAGTAGTAAATGATAAAAACAGAATTTTTGATGTGGAATGCTACCTAACATGTTTATCAGGTAATCTTTCTTTAGATGGCATGAATATTCAAATTCATAAGATTCAAATCAAAAGTTTAATATTGACATAAAAACAATAATACTTCAAGAATACTAAAAAGCAATCATGTCTTCTTAAAATATCATGGCTAAAGAAAGTTATCCCTAAAAAATTGTATAAGTTTGTCATGCTCTATCTTCATAATACAAAGTATTTATCATGTTGTCAGCATTCTTGGAACCAGGGTACCCAGATCTGCCTGCCTACGGCCCACGGCATGGCCCCCTCGATGACCCGGTATGGCCCGGTGGGAAGACCTTCAAGACAAGACCCTCGCGAGGGCCCTGACCTCGTGAGGCAGACAACATCAAGACCTCCATAGGGAGCGGCCTCTCCAGGTTGCCTCCCGAGGAGCAGAGATTCCTATGCAGGTGCCCAACCTCACAAGGCTGCAGTGACGTGAGCCATGACGACCAAGGCCAGGCGGGCGCCAGCGAGCGCAGAGGAGGCAGTTTCCTCTTTGGTGCTAAGGGAGCAAGGACATACATGGGTTGCCGAGGAATTCCCCAAAGCTTTCCATTCCGATGCTACAAGACCAAGACCACATGCTCGGCAAGACGAATGTCATCACTGAGATGGGTGTCATCACCGAGCGCACCATAGTGTCACGACCTGAAGCATTGGAGGAGAATAACATATTTTGTCAGGATTAGATGTACCTCTTGTCCCCTTTCATATTGGCCGTCGTGGGATCCCTTCCCGCCTAAGTTTTGAGGGAAGAGGACCAGGACACTATAAGTATAGCCTAGTCTCCACCATAGGAGGGGATCAGGTCGGTCGACTCATTCTCATCCCCCAAGCCCTCGTGAGGCAGCTCATCCACTATACCAGTTCATCCACGAACCTCCTAACGAGGCTAATCCATCACAAAGCAGGAGTAGGGTTTTACACCACAAGGTGGCCCGAACCTGGGTAAACTACCGTGTTCATCTTCTTCCCTGGGTGCCGAGCTTGAGACTTGAGAGGTTGAGATCTTCGCACACGCTGCAGAGTTCGAACCTTCTTGGGTCCGCGGAGCCCTGAATCTGACATTTGGCACGCCAGGTAGGGGCGTGTCCAAGCCTCGCCTCTTTGCCAACCATGCTCCATCTTTGCCTAGTGGTTCCCATGGCGGGCGCCGTGCCACCAACCTGGCTGCCAGGTGCCTACGGGGGCGTCGCAGGTCACCCAGCCTTCGCCCCTGGCCTGCAATGGGTGCAGTGGCCAAAGAGGTTTAGGTCGGTGTTGTCCCCATGATATGATAGTGCGGCGGACCCTGAAGAATTCTCCGGCTATATGCGCAGGCCATCCAGGTGGCGGGAGGCGACTACAAGGTCCTGGAAAATTGGCTCCCTATGGCCCTCACGGAGATGCCGTGCTCTTGGCTGCGCGGTCTCTCATAGGCCTCGGTGCTGGGAGGAGCTTCATTGTTGATTCATCACGCGCTTTGCGGTGCCTACACCCCACGCAGTCGCATCCGTCATCGGCAGGTTGCAGGCGCCTACCTCAGGCCGCCACATCAAGCAGCTCTTTCGTCAGGCGAGGTCTGCCTGGCCATGACACAAGGCTTCTCGTGGCCGTGCGGCACCCGAGACCAACATTACCTTCGAATCCAGGGATCACCCCAAGACCACGGTCGGTGCCACTGCGCTTCCTATGCTATGCACACCCACCATCAGCAATGTCGCGGTCACCAAGAACCTCATCGACGGCGGCGCCCGCCTCAACGTCCCCTTCATGGAAGCTTGACCTGCTTTAGGTGCCTCGCGACCAGCTCGCGCCCACCAAGCCCTTCTCGGGGGTGGTTTGGGGTTCTACCACCCCTCGGGCAGATACGCCTCCCCTTCACCTTTGGCACGTGTGACAACTATCGCATCGAGCTCATCGACTTTGAGGTATCCCACATCAGGCTCCCGTACAACACCCTGGGGTATTCGACCCTCACCAAGTTCATGGCAGCAACACATCCGGGATATGACGTCATAAAGATGTTGGGCAGTAGCGATATCATCATGGTGGTCGAGGACACAAAGGACGCGGTCTAGACCCTATGGATAACCTTCAAAGCTGCGGTGGCCTCATGCCCCAATGCCAAGGGCGCCTCAGAGGCTCTGGAGGCCATGCCCATGAAGAGGAAGCAGCTGCTCTCCCAGGATCAGGCCGAGGCGAAGCAGGTGCCCGTCGACAGCGGGGGCTCCAGCCCACCTTCACCATAGGTGCTGGACTCCCTCCATACCAAGAATAGGCGTTGATCGACTTCCTGAGGGCCAACAGAGATGTGTTTGCATGGGAGGCATCCAACCTGGTTGGTGTCCTGAGGGAGGTGATTGAACACCACTTTATGGTGTGCTCGGGTGTGCACCCGGTAAAGCAAAAGGCACAGCGCCAAGCGCAAGAGAAGCAAACATTCATTGTCCAAGAGGTTCGCAAGCTTCAAGAGGTCAGTGTCATTTGGGAAGTATGGCACCCGTATTGGTTGGCGAACCTCGTGATCATCCCCAAGAAAGGGGGGAAGGATTGCATGTGCGTCAACTTCACGAGCCTCAACAAGGCCTGTCCTCAGGACGCCTTCCCGCTTCCGCCCACTGACGAGGTTGTGGACTCCACCGCCGAGTGCGATCTGCTGTGCTTTTTGGATGCTTTCTCATGGTACCACCAAATCAAGATGGTGGTGGAGGATGTCGAGAAAACAGCCTTCGTCTCCCCATGTGGTGTGTATTGCTACACCTGCATGCCCTTCGGGCTGCAGAATGCTAGAGCAACCTTGCAGTGGTTGATGCACATAGTGCTCAGGACACAGCTGGGGTGAAACACGGAGGCATACATTGATGACATTGTAGTCAAGTCGCGAGAGGCAAGGACCCTGATCGAAGACCTGGAAGAGACATTTGCCAACATGAACAAGCTAAACCTGAGGCTGAACCCGGAGAAGTGTGTGTTTGGAGTCCCGTCTGGCAAGTTGTTGGGTTTCCTAGTGTTGCACAGATTGATCGAGGCTAACCCCGAGAAGGTCAAGGCGATAGAGAGGATGATCTAGCCTCAGACCCACAAAGAGATACAGAAGTTCGCGGGCTGCATGACCTCCTTGGGGCACTTCATCTCCAAGCTTGGTGAACGCGCCCTCCCTTTCTTCAAGTTGATGAAAAGGAAGGGCCCCTTCGAGTGGAACCCAGAGGCTGAGGCATCCTTTGAGGACCCTAAGAGGTACCTCACGAGCCCACCTATCATGGTGGCGCCCCCAGCTTGCGAGCCCCTGGTGCTCTACTTGGTGGCTACTCCCCACTCAGCTAGTGGAGCACTCGTGGCACTCCGGGAGGAGCATGCTGCCCCAGGTGCAAAGCAAGGTGACCCGCGAGGAGTCGCACAACCTTTGCCACCTCAGGAGGGCGCTCCTGACCATCTCGCCGCCTCATCATCCTGTGGGGCTCCTGAGTCCCTGACGCCCCACACAGAGCAAGGCGCCATCTTTCCCATGCCCCTCATCGAGCATCCAGTGTACTTCGCCAGTACAGTGCCGCGGGACGCACACGCGCTACCCCATGTAGCAGAAGCTCCTGCTCGTGCTCCTTGTCACCTCAAGAAAGCTGCGTCATTATTTCCAGGGCCACCCCATCAAGGTCGTCTCTGCATACCCCCTGCAGAAGGTGCTCTACAGCCCCAATGTCGCCAGAAGGGTTGTGGAGTGGAACATCAAGCTGCAAGCTTTCCAACTGGAGTTCAGCATGACCAGGGTCATTAATGGCGTGACCCTCGCTAATTTTGTAGCAGAATGGAGGGACGCTACAGATCGAAGGTTGGATGAAGGTCAATCTCTTGTTCGTGGCGACGAGGTGCCTGATGGTTGGGTCATGCATTTCGATGGCGCCTTCACGCAGTAGGGCATGGGGACTGGAGTCGTACTCATCTCACCGACCAAGGAAAACTCTATTATGTTGTGCAACTCTGTTTTCAGCATCGTGAAAAGGTCTCCAACAACATCACAGAGTTCGAGGGCTTGATTGCTGGCCCCAGGGCCGTAGTGTACCATCTCGAGACGTATGCACCAGGTGTCTTCCAGTTATTCGCCGTCGTTGACATGTCATTTGCTTGCGTGTTGCACTTTTCCATGTCATCATGTGCATTTCATGTGCATGTTTTTCAAAACTTGCATCCGTTTGGGTCCTCCCATTTCTCTCTGTTGTCCGTTCTGAGCCCAACCACACTCACACGCGCCCGTCGCACCTCCCAGATCTTGTTTTCTGAGCCACAGAAAAACGTTCTCGGAATGGCCGAGAGTTGACGAGTGGTCTTGGTAGATCACCGGTAGACCGCTTGTCAAATTTCGTTCCATTTGGAGGTCGTTTGATGTCCCAACGGTTAACCGTGTAAACGCGAACCCCCCCATCTCTTTGCAGCCCAGCACCCCTCCACAAGAGGCTACTAGCCCACCAAAACCCCCTCCATGCTCCCCGTTGTTGGATCACGATCGTGTGGGCGAAAACCGCTCCTCATTTGGACTCTCCTAGCTCCCTATACCTATATAAACACCTCCCCCTCCGAAATTCTTGGGCAAACCCTAGTCTCCCTCCTCCTCGCACCGCCGGACAAAATCTCCTCCACCGCCAGACATGTCGGTACCCCCGCCCTCAGCCAATGGGCGGCCTCCACGTCGTGCCCGCGCCTCCCACCTCCGCCGCCGGCCCGCAGGGCCCGGATCTGGCCCACCCGCGCCGCAACCGGGCCCCAAGCCACCCGTTGCAGCTCGCGAGGCCCCGCGCCCCCGCGCCGCCGTCCACAGCCGCCCCGCCGGCGTGCCCGCGCCACCCCGCCGTGTCGTCTCGCTGCCGCCGGTGCGCCTCCCGCAGCAGCCGCGCCAAAGGTCGCGACCACCGCCGCCGGAGCTCTCTCGTCACGCCCCCTCTACTCTACCTCACCACCGCCCCGGATTCGGCCGGAGAGAGAGCCAGCTGACCGAATCCACCTCGCCACGACCTCCCCGACCACCTCTGGCGACCTCGCCGCCGCCGGCGTCCACCCCGTCCCCGATCCGGGCGGGTGGGATGAGATCACCTGGTCCCGAACCAAACACCCGCGCCTCATCCCGGATCCCTCCGTCCCAGATCCACCCCATCCAGTTTCGCCCGAGGTGAAAATCTCACTGTCCCCAAGAATTTCATCATCATGTATGCATCTTTGCCATATCATAACTTTGTGCATATTGCTCAGTTTTGTGTGTATAATATGTCAAAATGTTCATCTCTTGATGCTCTACATTATGGAGTATGTTTTATTCATGTTACTGTTGATATTGATGCCTTAATCTTCATGCAAAACTGCTAATTGACATAAAATGCTGCCTGTTAACATCATGTATGCATCTTGTGATTGGTGTAACATTGTCCCTGTTGATCCTATGATGATGATTTTGATATGAACATGTTCTCCTCTTCATGATCTACATGTTGGTGTGCTTTGCATTCATGTTAGAGTGCATATTGAGATGTTAATCTTTGTTGCAAAAGTGCATGTTGCTATTAACTGCTGAAAACAGTTATAACTTGTCATTTTATCATTTTTATATCTTTTTGTGTGATTTTCTTTTGAGAATCATGTCCACATGTTTTAGGAGCTTAATTATGCCATCTTTACAATGGTGCAATCCTTGTATTTTAATAGGACCTGTGGTGAGTGCAAGAAGCTTGTAAAGTGGGCTACTTGCTGGTAGTGTTATGTCAATGCTGAATCTGTCATATCTTGTTGCCATGTTTGCTTGATGCTACCAATTAATCCATGCATAATATGGAGATTCTTAGTTGACATGTTTTGTTTTCCATGTTATTCTATACCATGTCATGCCTTGTGATGCCTCATATATGTCCTGTAGCATATGTTTTCATTGCCATGAACATGCCTATGTAATATTCCATTTTGCTGTTAACTTCACGATGCCATGTTGTGAGCTTAATAGTAATTAATCTATGCCTCTTTTGGAGATGCTTCAGTTACATGAATTGAAGTATTCTATTATTAGTTTGTTCACATGCCATGTTTGTTAATTTTGGATACCATATGCCTCTGTTCCATGCTTGCAAACATGCTATAATAATGTTGTTGTTTTACACTTGCTGAAACTGTTCCAAAATTCAATCTTGTCATGTTGGTTTCCACTAATACATGAGCCATATGCATATGATGACATGATGTTATTTGCTCTTTGTTATATTTAATTTGATTCCATGCCCTTGCTTTCTATGTATAGTCCCTATAGCATGTTGTTTTCTTGCTCGCAATATGCCTAGTTGCTGTTTTGGACAGCTTGTCCTTTGAATTTGTTTCGTGTGTATGTGTTGCACCGTTGCTCTGTTTTGAGCATGCTCTAAATGGAAATTGCTTAGAATTGCATGTAGTTTCATATTATCTTGTTGCGCCCTTGTTTTGAGCATGTGTGCTTGATGTTTGTATGCACTTTGCATCAATGCCATGTTTAACTTGTTTTGCTCATATATTCTAGGTCGTAGCTCCGAATTAAATGAACTTTATATGTAACTTGACTAGAAATTTGTGTAGATCATCTTGGTGCACTTTAACTTGTTGTTTAAAAACTTCAACTTTGTGTTTAAATCTAATCTGGACCAATTTCGAAATTTGCATATGAGGACTTACCGGAATTGTTATATGTTGTTTCCGGCCTCATTTAAACTTGCTTTGATGTGATGTTCTTGAGTGCTTCATCTCTTGCCATGAGTAGCATCATGTAGCCTTGTCATGCATCATACTTGGTTGAGCGTCATGCCATGTTATGTGTTGTGTGTTTACCATAATGTTTGCTTCTTTCCAGTTGTGCTTCTTCTCGATAGTTCCTATTTCGTTGCGATCGTGAGGATTTGTTCGACTACGCTTGGTTCGTCTATGACCATTCGTCTTCTTCATGGACTTGTTCTTTTTCCTAGCGGGGTTTCAGGAAAGAAGGCTGTCACCTTGGATCTCACTACTATCTTTGCTATGCTAGTTGTTTCGATGCTATCGCTATGTCGCGCTACCTACCACTTATTTATCAAGCCTCCCAAATTGCTATGATAGCCTCTAACCTTTTCACCCTTCCTAGCAAACCGTTGTTTAGCTATGTTACCGCTTCGCTCAGCCCCTCTTATAGCATTCTTAGTTGCAGGTGCAGTTGCAGGTTGTTCCATGTTGGGACATGGATATCTTGGGATATCACAATATCTCTTATTTAATTAATGCATCTATATAGTTGGTAAAGGGTGAAAGGCTTGGCCTTATGCCTGGTGTTTTGTTCCACTCTTGCCGCCCTAGTTTCCGTCATACCGGTGTTATGTTCCTTGATTTTGCGTCCCTAACACGATGAGGGGTATGGGACCCTCTTGACATTTCGCTTTGAATAAAACTCTTCCAGCAAGGCCCAATATTGGTTTTAATATTTGCCATAATAATACTTGAACCTAATAATTAATTGGCATAGGGCGTCATGAACCCGAGGATTTTCTACATACAGGGTGGGGCCAGCGCTCATGATGTTGGTCCCAAATAGAGCCACTTGCGGTGCCACCGCTTCACCCAGGGTTTTCGGTAGCCATACGTAGTGCTCATCCGGTCCTGAGACTAGATACGCGCAGCTACTATCAGGGTTTCGACATGCCGGGAGGCTTTGCTAGATTAGTTTTACCATTATCGAAATGTCTTGTGCACCGGGACCGCGAGTCTGATCGGATGTCTCGTGATGGAGGATTGTCTCCGCGGATTGTGAGCTTGTGATGGGCTAAGTTGGGACACCCCTGCAAGGTTTAAACTTTCGAAAGCCGTGCCAGCAGTTATGTGGCAGATGGGAATTTTTAATGTCCGGTTGTAGAAAACTTGACACCAGATTCGAACTAAAATACACCAACTACGTGTGTAACTGTGATGGTCTCTTTTCCGGTGAGTTCGAGAAGAGAACACGGAGGGGTTATGTTTGAATGTAAGTAGTTAAGGATCGCTTAGTGATCATTACTAGTTTGCGACCGTTTGCATAGTTTATCATCTTATTCCTGTATTCGTAAGTTAGCCACCATACATGCTTACTCGCTTGCTGCAATCTCACCACTTATCCATTCCATACCCATTAAGCTTTGCTAGTCTTGAAACCTGTGGTAATGGGATTGCCGAGTCCTCGTGGCTCACAGATTACTACAACAACAGTTGCAGGTGCAGGTGAAAGCATAAGTGCTCCCTAGGTGATTTAGGTGATTAATGTCAACATATCTCTTGTTGGACTAATACTTTTACCTAGTATGTTTCAGATAAGTTCAACAATGGAGTGGCATGGACTATAGGATGTGGAACCCCTTCACGATGCTAAGGACAAAGGATTGGCTCAAGCTCCAAGCTCAAGACTCTACATTTTCTATTTTAGTGATCCAAGATCACATTGAGTCTATAGGAAAAGCCAATACTATCAAGAGGGGATGAGGTGCTTCTTAATGAGGATCTTGCTCAAAATGCTTAGTGATATGCTCCAAAGCCCTCAACTACTTTCTCATATCCACATATGACCCAAACCAAAAGTCTAAATCGGCCCCACCGATTCTTTCTATCCGGCGCCACCGAGTTTAGATGTCATAGCCACTGCCCCAAACCATGGGCGAATCTCTCTGTATGTATCCATTACCAAAATCGGTTACACCGAGTTTGCGTAATCGGTCCTGCCGAGATTACAATGCAAACTCTCTGTTCCTCTTCGTAACATTTCGGTCCAACCGAGATGAGCGAATCGGTACCACCGAGTTTGCCTGACCAACCCTCTATGTGTCCATTACCAAAATCGGTCTCACCGAGTTTGTGTAATCGGTCTCACTAAGATTACGTTATGCCCTAACCCTAACCATATCGGTCCTACCGAGTTGCATGTCGGTCCCACCAAAAATCCTAACGGTCACATTATTTGCTAAATCGGTCTGACCGAGTTTGACGATTCGGTCCCACCGAGATTGGCAAGTCGTGTGTAACGGTTACATTTTTTGTGGAGGCTATATATACCCCTACACCCACTCTTCATTCATGGAGAGAGCCGTCAGAACATGCCTACACTTCCAACGTACATTTTCTGAGAGAGAACCACCTACACTTGTGTTGAGACCAAGATATTCCATTCCTACCATATGAATCTTGGTCTCTAGCCTTCCCCAAGTTGCTTTCCACTCAAACCTTCTTTCCACCAAATCCAAATCCTGTGAGAGAGAGTTGAGTGTTGGGGAGACTATCATTTGAAGCACAAGAGCAAGGAGTTCATCATCAATACACCAGTTTTTACTTCTTGGAGAGTGGTGTTTCCTAGATTGCCTAGGTGTCACTTGGGAGCCTCCGACAAGATTGTGGAGTTGAACCAAGGAGTTTGTAAGGGCAAGGAGATCGCCTACTTCGTGAAGATCTACCCTAGTGAGGCAAGTCCTTCGTGGGAGATGGCCATGGTGGGATAGACAAGGTTGCTTCTTCGTGGACCCTTCGTGGGTTGAGCCCTCCGTGGACTCGCGCAGCCGTTACCCTTCGTGGGTTGAAGTATCCATCAACGTGGATGTACGATAGCACCACCTATCGGAACCACGTCTCAAAAATCTCTGTGTCTCCAAATTGCGTTTGCACACTCCAATCCCATCCCTTTACATTCTTGCAAGTTACATGCTTTACTTTCCGCTGCTCATATACTCTTTGCATGCTTGCTTGATATGTATTGTGGTTGTTAAACTTGTGCCAAAACTCCACTTCAACTTAAAGAAATTAAAAACTACAACTTTTCTCACTTAGTGTCTAATCACCCCCCCCCTCTAGACACCTCTTCTCGATCCTTTCAATTGGTACCAGAGCTTTGGTCTCCATTGCTTTGGTTTAAACACCATTGGAGGAAGATGGATGAGTCTACTTTGGGGAGTCTTGGACATAGAGTGCCTATACTTGGTGGGGAGTATTTTCATGAGTGGAAAAATGAGAAGCTTGTGATTTTCAATGAATATCATTTGAACAAGTACATTGCTAGCCCTTATGCACCTCATGTTGATCCCATGCATCTTACCCTTGACGAGTCAATTGACATGATTCACAATCTTATTACTGTTAATCTTATCACTAGAGGCTTGCCTAGAAACTTGATTGGATGTTTGCCTACTCTTAAGTGTGCCTACACCATATGGAAATTTCTTGAGGAACGGTTTCCAAATTATTCCTTGAAAAATCTAGATGAAATTCTCCATAAGTATATTTCCTTGAGTAAGATGAATTCCAATGATCCTATGTTTGGAGATTGTAAATTTGAGCTTACAAACCGTATGCGTGCCAAAGGAGATGTTGGAATTATTAGTGATATTATTTCCGAAGCTAATTAAATTCATAAATAAGATCATTGTCAAGCTCACTCTAACGAATCAACCTCTCTAGGAATTGATCCACCACATGACGATGTTGAACATGGATACTATGATGAGGATGATGATAGTGACTTTGATCTTGATGATGCAATGAGACACTTTGGTCTTATGGCAAATCTTCGGGGATATATGGCAAGAGGAAAGGAATGGGTTCTTGACAGTGGATGTATCGATCACATGACCGGAGATAAAGATATGTTTCGTGAGCTTGCTGAAAATGACGGCCCTCGAAAGTATGTCACTTTCGGTAACAACTCAAAGGGTAAGGTGGTTGGCCTCGGTAAGGTGGCCATATCACATGATAGCTCCATTCAAAATGTCATGCTTGTTGAATCTCTTTGCTACAACTTACTTTCAGTATCTAGACTTGCTGATTTTGGTTTCAATGTCCTATTCACTGAAGTAGATTGCCAAGTGTTTCATAGAGATAATCATAAAATGGTCTTTACCGGTATACGTAGAGGTGATCTTTACATTGTTGATTTCACTAAAAAGGCTCAACCTAGAACTTGCTTTATTGCTAAATACTCTAAAGGATGGTTGTGGCATAGACGACTAGGTCATGTGGGCATGCAAAACCTTCACAAGCTTATTAAAGGAAATCATATCCTTGGCATTAACGATGTCATATTTGATAAGGATAGACTTTGCAGCGCTTGTCAAGCAGGTAAACAGGTTGGAGGAAGGCATCCCGTGAAGAACATCATGACCACAAGGAGGCCACTCGAGCTACTTCATATGGATCTTTTTGGTCCCAATTCCTACAAAAATCTCGGTGGAAATTCTTTTGGTCTAGTTATAGTTGATGATTTTTCAAGATTTACGTCGGTGTTATTTCTCGATGATAAATCGCAGGTCCAAAAGATCTTCAAATACTTCGCTAGGAAGGCCCAAAATCAATTTGAAGTGAAGATCAAGAAGGTTCATAGCGACAATGGAACGGAGTTCAAGAATGCAAATGTGGACACCTTTCTTGATGAAGAAGGTATTTCACATGAGTTCTCGGCTACGTACACACCTCAACAAAATGGAGACGTTGAGAGGAAGAACGGGATGCTCATCGAAATGGCTAGAACGATGCTTGATGAGTACAAGACGCCGAAGCACTTTTGGGCGGAAGCAGTTGAGACAGCTTGTCACCCAACAAATCGCTTGTATCTTCACAAGCTGCTCGGCAAGACGGCATATGAGATCCTCACCGGTAACAAACCCCAAGTTGGATACTTTCGAGTATTCGGCTCAAAGTGCTACATTCTTGATAATCATCGTCGTTCTAAATTTGCTCTAAGTCTCATGAAGGTTTCCTACTTGGTTATGACTCAAACTCTCACACTTACCATGTCTACAATAATTTCACCCGAAAGGTTGAAGAGACGGTAGATGTGAAGTTTGATGAATCTAATGGCTCACAAGTAGAGCAATTGCCAATTGATGTAGGAGATAAACACCCCTCGGAAGCAATCCAAGACTTGTCTATTGGCAAGATTCGTCCAACGGAGGTGAAGGAGAGTACCTCGTCCGTCCAAGTGGAAGCTTCTACCTCACGACAAGGTGAACCAAGAGTTGATACGGAAGCATCCACGAGTGGAACACATCAAGATGAAGAAAACGAGGAAGTACACCAAGATGAACATCAACAACCTCCTTCTCCACCACGACGAGAGAACGACAACGTCAATAATGAAGGAGGCCAGGAAGAAGAACAAGATGAAGAAGATGTTCCACCTAGATCCAAGCAAAAGCTTTCACGAGTTCGAGCAAGAATTTCTAAAGACCATCCCGGCGAGCAAATCTACAGTGATATCCAGAGAATCACTCGCTCTAAAACTCATTTAGCTAACTTTTGTGAACACTATTCATTCATCTCTAGCATTGAACCTATGAAGGTTCAAGAAGCTTTGGAAGATCCGCATTGGATAAACGCCATGCATGAAGAGCTACACAACTTTGAGCGACAACAACCACAACATCATCGGTACCAAATGGGTGTTTTGCAACATGCAAGATGAAGATGGACAAGTAGTTTGCAACAAAGCACGTCTCATTGCCCAAGGTTACACTCAAGTCGAAGGTATGGACTATGGTGAGACATATTCCCTTGTTGCTAGACTTGAGTCCATTCACATCTTACTTGCCTATGCTAATCACCATGATATTACCTTGTACCAAATAGACATTAAAAGTGCTTTTCTAAATGGTGAGATAGAGGAGGAAGTTTATGTTAAGCAACCTCCCAGATTTGTCAATTCTAAGAAACCTAATCATGTTTAAAAACTTCACAAAGCTCTTTATGGTCTTAAACAAGCTCCTAGAGCATGGTATAAATGCTTGAACAAGTTCCTTATTGAAAAAGGCTTTGAAATTGGAAAAACTGATTCTACTCTTTTTACTAAAAGGGTTAATGGAGAACTATTTGTGTGCCAAATCTATGTTGATGATATTATATTTGGTTCAACTAACCCTCACTTTAGTGAGAAGTTTGGAAAGCTAATGTCCGAGAAGTTTGAGATGTCTATGAAGAGTGAACTCAAATTCTTTCTCGTTTTGCAAATCAAGCAAACTCAGGAAGGTACCTTTGTCTCTCAAACAAAGTACACCAAGGACTTATTCAAGAAGTTCAATATGCAAGAACGCAAAGGTATGACTACACCCATGCCTACTAGTGGACATCTTGATTTGACCAAAGATGGTGAACCGGTCAATCAGATGGTTTATCACTCTATGATTGGTTCATTGTTATATCTATGTGCTTCACGTCCCTATATAATGCTAAGTGTGTGCATGTGTGCACGATATCAAGCGGCTCCTAAAGAATGTCATCTTAAGGCCGTGAAAAGGATAGTGAGATACCTAATCCATACATCAAATTTTGGCATTTGGTATCCAAAGAGGGCCTCTTTTAATCTTGTTGGCTACTCCGACTCGGACTATGCCGGTGACAAGGTTGATAGAAAGTCCACTTCGGGTACTTGTCAATTTCTTGGTAGATCTCTTGTGTCTTGGTCTTCCAAGAAACAAAACTCGGTATCCTTATCCATCGCCGAAGCGGAATACATTGCCGCTGGTTCATGTTGTGCTCAATTACTTTGGATGACCCAAACTCTTAAAGATTATGGGATATATGTGAAACATGTTCCATTGCTTTGTGACAATGAAAGTGCTATCAAGATTGCTCACAATCCTGTGCAACACTCTCGAACTAAGCATATTGAAGTTCGTCATCATTTCGTTCGAGATCATGTTGCCAAAGGGGACATTAATCTTAAACATGTTCGCACCGACAAGCAATTAGTGCATATTTTCACTAAACCACTTGATGAGAAAGTGTTTTTCAAGTTGAGAGGTGAATTGAACATCATTGATGCTTCAAACTTGGAGTAGGAACTCCATTTGATACATGCAAGACATGAGCCTATGACTAATCCTTGATATTTCTCTTATGATGATAATCTTATGTCTTGGATATAGTTGCACCTTGCATGTTATCTAACCCGTGTAGATTCTTTGATGAATCTAAATCTATGAGATTGCAACTCACTCACATCTTGAGCAATCTCTACATCACCAAGTCTCTACACAATGGTGGTTGAAGACAAGGAAGCACGAAACCATTCAAACATATCCTTTGACAAATTTGTTATTGAGTTTCATGATTGTCACTTTGCATACACAAGTGCTCTTCCTTGCAAAAACTAACTCATGTAGGTAGATGAACTCAAATTCCAAGTGGTGCTCCCAACTCTTGATGAGCTACATCAACCTTGAGCAACCCACACTAGTTCAACTACGTGATCACGATCAACACCACCACCCAAGGTATGTTATTCCATCTTAGAGAAGCTTTACTCCCAGTCAGGAGTCAAAGCAACTCGACAAGATGTGAATACATCAAGATGCATAAACGAAAAATGGTAACCCCATTTTGAGCTTAAAGGGTGAGTATGACCCATGATCAAGTGATCTCACTTGACTCCTAAGTCAATATACTCTAACATAGGTGACTTTGTCGCCGACCAACTCTAGATGAGGTTTTCTTGTGTTCTTTTCTATGCTCTTGCATTTGTCTCATGCATATTTGTTCCCCTTTAAAAAAACAGCTTCATCTAAATTTCTTTTATGTTTCCTTTTTGTTCTACATTCCCAGCATCCAATTCATTGCAAATCGTTCAGCTAATTCCTAGCAAATCCTTGTGAGATCTTACTCGTCTAGTGAGTTGAGGTGACAAGTGTTTTCTGTGTGATGAACTCGGTCCCACCGATCTTATGCCTTCGGTCCTACTGACATCTTTCGGTGCAACCGAAGCACAAAACTCGGTGCCACTGATTTCACTACAGGAAAGACAGCTTGCCACTTGTTCCTGCATTCCTTTTTGGTCCAGCTCCACTCAATGAATCTTGTCCTCTACCAGTATCACATTCAACTTGTTGCTTTGTTCTGTGACTCAAGGACCAAACCCATTTGTAACAAATATCCAGAAGAACCCTTCTTGGAAATTGATGTCAAAGGGGGAGAGAGAGATCACATCAAAGCTTAATCATATCTATTGGGGGAGAGAATACTCAAGGAGAGAGAGTAGTCATCAAGGACCCCAGATGCTTGGTATTCAAGAGGAGAGAAGTCACATGTCTTCAAGAGGGGAAATACATGTTCATATTTATTTGTTTGTTTGCATTAGCTGTGTTTTTTTTTTCTTTGAGCTCTGATTTTCTGTTCCCTATCTTCTCCCAGTATCCCATGCTAGATTCAGGGGGAGCAAGACATCTAAGGGAAGAAAATCCTTGAATTCATTGCATATCTTTACCTTTGGGGACATGTCTATGGTCAATGTGGTACTTAGTACTCACTCTACATGCCATCCCAGTCTTGGTACTCTTGTGGTTTCTTTTGTTTGCGCTGGTTAGTAGGTGTGTCTGTGTTATCTAACCTTGTTTACGTGGGTTCATTTCATCCTAAGCCAACTCAAGACCACAAGGTGAGTGTATGCATCATAGTCATGTGTATGAGGAATTCTTGCTGATGTACATACTGTTTGCAAGAAGGACTCATGAGCATGAAGGTACATTTCCCACATTCACATCTTTTGCTCTGATGCATATAGCCAAGATACATGTAACACTTGCTTACTCTATCATGTTTATGCATTCCCATGCTCCTATATTCCATATTCACATGATTGCATACATGTAGGGGGAGCCTATGCATGTTACATGTCTTTCCAAAGCTTTACTTGTTATTTTCTATATCTTGATCTAAAGCTTTGATGTATGTTATCATCAATTACCAAAAAGGGGGATATTGAAAGCACAAGTGCTCCCTAGGTGATTTTGGTAATTAATGTCAACATATCTCTTGTTGGACTAATACTTTTACCTAGTATGTTTCAGATAAGTTCAATAATGGAGTGGCATGGACTAGAGGATGTGGAACCCCTTCAAGATGCTAAGGACATAGGATTGGCTCAAGCTCCAAGCTCAAGACTCTACATTTTCTATTTTAGTGATCCAAGATCACATTGAGTCTATAGGAAAAGCCAATACTATCAAGAGGGGATGAGGTGTTGCTTAATGAGGCTCTAGCTCAAAATGCTTAGTGATATGCTCCAAAGCCCTCAACTACTTTCTCATATCCACATATGACCCAAACAAAAAGTTTAACTCGGCCCCACCGATTCTTTCTATCCGACGCCACCGATTTCAGATGTCATAGCCACTGCCACAAACCCTAGGCAAATCGGTCTCACCGATAGGGATCTCGGTCTCACCGAGATGGGATTGTAATCTCTTTGTATGTATCCATTACCATAATCGGTTATACCGAGTTTGCGTAATCGGTACTACCGAGATTACAATGCAAATTCTTTGTTCCTCTTCGTAACATTTTGGTCCAACCGAGATGAGCGAATCGGTCCCACCGAGTTTGCCTGACCAACCCTTTGTGTGTCCATTACCAAAATCGGTCTCACCGAGTTTGTGTAATCGGTCTCACCGAGATTACATTATGCCCTAACCCTAACCATATCGGTCCTACCGAGTTGCATGTCGGTCCCACCAAAAATCCTAATGGTCACGTTATTTGCTAAATCGGTGTGACCGAGTTTGATGATTCGGTCCCATCGAGATTGGCAAGTTGTGTGTAACTGTTAGATTTTGTGTGGATGCTATATATACCCCTCCACCCACTCTTCATTCATGGAGAGAGCTATCAGAACATGCCTACACTTCCAACCTACATTTTCTGAGAGAACCACCTACACTTGTGTTGAGACCAAGATATTCCATTCCTACCATATGAATCTTGATCTCTAGCCTTCCCCAAGTTGCTTTCCACTCAAACCTTCTTTCCACCAAATCCAAATCCTGTGATAGAGAGTTGGGTGTTGGGGAGACTATCATTTGAAGCACAAGAGCAAGGAGTTCATCATCAACACACCATTTGTTACTTCTTGGAGAGTGGTGTCTCCTAGAATGGCTAGGTGTCACTTGGGAGCCTCCGACATCGGATGTTGGGTTCCAGCAGACCCTTAAGGTTCGAACTCTGGGGTGCGCACGAAGATCTCTCCCCTACCGATCTACTTCCGATTGCCTCGTGAGATCTAAGCTGAAAATGGTGAACAACACGACGGACATAAGATTTATACTGGTTCAGGCCACTGTTGTGGTTTAATACCCTACTCTGGTGTGTGGTGTGGTGGATTGCCTCTCGGGCTGATGGTAATAGTACAAGGGAAGAACAGCCTTGCGAGAGGTGTTCTTGAGCTGGTATAATGAACTGCTTGTGTGAGTTTGATCGCCTCTCTCTCTCTCTCTCTGTCCCCCAAAATCTAGATCCCCTCACCTACTCTGTGGTGCCTAGCTCTATTTATAGAGGCCCTGGGCCTCTTCCCAAATATTGAGTGGGAAGGGCGCCAACAACGGCCATTTCGAAGGGGAACATCTAGTACAAGTTATCCTGACTAAAGTTGGTCTTCGGCTGCCAAAAGCACTCGCGATGATGCCGTCTTGGGCTCCATGGTGACCTCCAACCTGCCGCTCCGCTGGTCTTGGTCTCGTTGCACTGAAATGGCAACCTTTGCCTGATGCCTTGGTACTCCGCGCATGTGCTTGCCCCCTTTGCACCAAAGAGGAAACGAGGACACTGTGCAGGCCGGCGCCCGCCTGGCGCCTGCCTGGTCTTGATCGTCATGGCTTGCGTCACGAGCACCTCGTGAGGTACCCTGCTTTGATCTCTCCGCCTCCTCGCGAGCCTGCCTGGCGAGGCCGTTCTTGAGGAAGCCTTGCATCGTCCGCCCCGCGAGGCTTGGCCCCTCGTGAGGGTCTTGAATCTTGTGCTGATGAGGATGGGCCGAACCGGGCCACCACTTGAGCCATGCCGTAGGCCGCAGGCAGGCAAGACTCGGGACCCCCGTTCCCAGAACGTCGACAGTAGCCCCCGGGCCCAAGGCGCGCTCGGACTTGGCTTAGTGGAGAAGCAAAGGGGCAAGTGCGGAGTGCCGTGGGCCCCATCAGCCTGCGGCCTTGGGCGCCGCGTGGCAGTTGATTGGACGTGGGCGTCTCTGCTTCCCCAGGCTGCCTCGGCAACCGCACGACTTGACAAGTCCCTGCGTGCAGAAATGGGTCATGATTACCTGCGATCATGGAGGCCGATGGTTGGCTTCCTTTTGGTTATAAATGCAGGAGGGCGGAGGCCCCCGCTGTACATCTTCCTCGTTTCTTCCTTCTTTCTCCCTATCCCAGCTACTCGCCATCTCCCATGGCGCCGCCGAAGAGGTTCTCGGCCGCGGAGAAGGGAAAGGCTCGTCGGGAAGGGCCTGACTCTCCCCCGGCCAAGCGTGGCCGAGGTCGTCCACGCAAGCATCATGTGGCTCCCATAGTGGCTTCACGCGGTCGCGGAGGCAATCCCCTGCGCGGTGATGGGCGCTAGGTTGTCGTGGGAAGGCGCGCCGTGACTGCGCGACCTCCCAGGCCGCGCTTCCACTTGGCGGAGGTGCTGCCGGAGTTCGTCGTGTGGTCGGCGGACCCGACGAGCACCTGGCTCCAGCTTCCCTGCTTCTTTGCAGGTGAACTTCTGGCCGGCGCTCTGGGCGGCCTTTGGCTTCAAGCGGACGGTTGCTGCAGCAGGCCCTCCTGGGCTTCGCTGGAGGTCTCCGTCGCCGGGAATGTGGCCCTGACCCGCGGCTGGCAAACGTTTGCCTGCGCGCGTGGCCTGAGCCAGCAGTGCACCCTGCACTTCAAGTTTGACGGTGACGCCACCCTCTACATGAGGGTGTTCGAAGAAGATGGTCGCCGCGTTGCGTGCTTCCCTGAAGACGATGACCGTGGCCGGGTACCCAGCCTCGGCGATGATCGGGATGAAGATGACGTCAGGAGCGTGGTCGGCGGTGTTCGTGGCTCGCCAAGCTTCAAAACGGCTCTCCTTCGGACAGCAGCTCCTCCAGCGGTGCCGCGACCAGCCCCCGCGCCGTCGCGCTCGCCTTGAGGGAGGTAGCAGGTCAGTCCGCCGTCAGCGGTGGCTATCGCGCTTCTGACTGAACTCCGTAGGCAGTACGAGCCCCCGCAACAAGTTGGTGCCAAGCAAGCCGCGCCTATTTTGTTTATCTCCCATCCGCGCGCAAAGAGAAAGTGGTGTGGGGCCCCGTGGGGGCGTGTTGGACTGTGGCTGTTAGTTACTATGTTGTTTTCGCTATTTCCGTGCTGTGTTTTTGTGCTGCATGCCCGTGTGCAGGAATTACTTAGCTCGGGGGGACTTGCCACAGTCTTCGCTTCCCGAGGCTGAGGCCTCGCCATGCATATCATGTCCTGCAAGGATTAGTTAGGAGTGGTAACTTCCAGCCTCGGTCACGGGGGCGGCCGACTCAGGTCTTGTGTCCACGTCGAGATGCCCGTGGAGCACGGACTGGGAGGGGTGCTCCCGTAGTGGACTTGGATAGGAGAGCCTCAAATGACTGGGGCAGAAAACACTCGCGAGGGCGCCCGCGTAGCCCCCTCGCGAGACTTGCGCGAGAGAAAACAAAGCAAGTAGGCGAAAAAGGCAGAGAGTCACAATTCAAGGACGGCAACAACTCCAATAAAACTTCAAATAGGGGCGAACAAGCCAACTGCAGAAAGCAAATGAAAAAGCCGCGTCCGGCACCTAATCTAGTCTTTGACGTCTTCTCACCAGCGCGGAGCTAAGTGCTACCACTGGGTGTGGGAGGGAGCCCCCGAGGCCCGAGGGTGGCTCTTCGGAGACTCCATGTCACATCCCTAGTCTGGTATGACCTAGACTAGCTAGCCATTTGTGCATCATATTTAAATTTCATTTAAATCTGAAATAAGGATTGGTGGAACCCTCAGAATCATTTTTGAAAATTACCCAAATAAAAATTTCTCCAAAAGGGTCCAAGAAAATGCTCATGTTGCCCTCTGAAAATATTGGACAGAGATAAAAATCAAAACAATATTTTTAGGAGCTCATGGATATTTATTTTGGCCATTTGGATTAATTCGATAAATATTTGCATTGGAAATATATTTCTATATATATGAAATATGGTCGAAAAATTATGCCAATTATAAAAGAGCTCTGGAATAATATATCTAGCTCCTGCAAAAAAATGGCATAAGGTAATAAATTGATTTAGTATTTTATTAAATCAAAACAAATGTCAGAAAAATTAGAAAACAAAAATAAAGGAAGGAGGGGCTTACCTGGGGCTTTCCCCCTGTGCAGCCCAGCAGCAGCAGGCCGGCCCAGCCAGGAGGCGGCCCAGCCCGCCAGCTCCTCTGTCGTCTTCTCCCCCTCGCCCAAGCAGGTGCGTGCCCGCGCCACAGCCGGCCGCGGCCACGCGCCCGGCCACGCCACCTCCCTCCCTGCCTGCCTGCCTCTCCCCTCCTTGTCTGGATGCCTGGAACGATGCCACGCGCCGCCCCGGTCCTTTTCCCCTCCCTCTCGCTCTCCTCCCCCCCTGTTTCTCTCTTCCCCGAGCGCACCCGAGCGCTGCTGCCGCCATCGCTCGCCGTTGCCGTGGCCACCGGCCTCCCCTCGCCTCCCCGACACGCTTCCGAGCTCCGCCACAACCCCCTCCACCTCCTCGTCGAGCCACGAACCTCCGGACGGCCTCCATCATCGCCACCCTCGTCGTCTTCATCGCCGGCCACCGTAGATCTCCACCGCCCGCACGTCGCCGTCCGACCTCCCCCGAGCTCTCCGACGACGTCCTCGAGCCCGCCGTGAGCCCCCGCTTCGGTTCCCCCTTCTCCCTTGCCTCCCCGCGCTCTGTAGCTAGCCCCGCCATCGAAGCCGAGCTCCGGCCGCCGCCGCGAGCGTTGCTCCGGCGAGCTCCGGCCTTCCCAGCTCCTCCCCCTGCCACCGTTGGATGCGCACGAGCCCCAGCTCCTCGTAGATGGGCTCGGCCATCGATTTGATCGCCGGAGCCGCCGTTCCGATCAGCGCCGCCGCGTCTGTGTGCTCGCCGGCGTTGAACTCCGGTGGGATGACGTGGCCCGCCATTAGCAGCTAACAGCCCGCTTAATTAACCCCCTGGGGCTGACAAGTGGGCCCCGGTGCCCCCTAACCTTTTAATTAAGTTCATTAACCCCTGTTTAAACCCCCTGTCACTGACGTGTGGGCCCCACACGTCAGGTTTGACCCGGACCAGCCCAGTTGACCGCTGACGTCGTGCTGACGTCATGCTGGCGCAATATATATATTCTGGATTTAAATTAAATCAGGAAATTCCAGAAATTGATTCAAACTTCAAAAATTCATAACAATTCAACCGTAGCTCAGATTAAAATAAATTATATATGAAAAATTATCAGAAAAATGCAACGTTTCCATCTGTACTAGTTTCATGCATGAAAAACCAACTTATACATGCTGAATATGAGAAAACACATTATGGCATATATAGGAGCTTAATTTGGAGATGCATTTGAACCTTTGGTTCGAATGGACTTCAAACCAAATGAATACTAGTTGCATTAGCTCAAATAGCATCACATCTACATGCCATGTTCATGCATCATATTGTTGCATATGATTGTGTATTGATTGCCGGCACCGTTCCTTCTCGATAGGTCCTGCTCCGGAGACGTTCCAGAGTACCTGTCTGTGAAGCAGTGCCTCCCTTGTTGATTTACCAGGCAAGCAAACCCCCTTGTTCATTTCGATAAAACCCTACTCTCTCGCTCCTGCTCTCAGTTATTGCATTAGGACAACAACGGTTCATCTGCTACTTTGTGCTGCGGTAGTTGAACCCATTCCTCTGCATGACCTGTCATTGCCACAGTAAATAGTTGAAACCCACTAGCATGTGTAGGAGTTGATTGAAGCCACTGATGTGTTCCTACCATGCTATGCCTGCTATTGCTTAGAGTTGTGTCAGGTCTGATTCATTGGGAATGAATTGGAGTGTTACGAGATGTTCTGATGCTGAGAATGAAGTGTGTGTGAACACGATTTGGTAAAGGTAGCGGTGAGAGGCCATGTAGGAGTACATGGTGGGTTGTCTCACTGGAACCGTCCTTAAGCACTGAGTTCTATGTATGTTGTCCAATGACTCGATACTACCACACATTGGGTTCCGGTAACTTGACCCCTCTCGACTTATTAACCAACTTGGTCTCTGTCCAGGAGTCGCAACTAGTTTCTGGTGTTGTAGGTAGTGCTATTTTTCTACCAAGTGGCACCCGGCAGGGTGGGCTTGGGACAGACTAGGCACACGTGGCATGGTGTACCGAGTGGCACCCGGATGGTGGGCTCGGGAACCCTGTACACATCGTTTGGGGCCGTAAGCGACACCCCGGCCGGATCTCCTTGCGGATGGAACCCGAATAGGCGATAAACCTGGACTAGAGTCTTGTGTGGTTAGTCAGGTCGTGGCCGACACCCTCGCCAGGCTTCCGCTTGAAGGTTGCCGAGATACATGACGTGTACATGGCGGTAAGTGGCGAGAGCGTGTGTGAAGAAGTACACCCCTGCAGGGTTAACATGATCTATTCGAATAGCCAGGTCCGCGGTTATGGACTTCTTGGATGCTTACATGATACATAGAAAACTTGAAGTGGATACTCTAAAATGCTCAAGACAAGTGTGAGTGCTATGGATGGCCTTCTCGTAGGGAGACGGGGATGAGTCCATAGTGGTGTATTGTGTGGTGATTAGTGGACTCGTGTACGTTGTCTCACCTCAAGAGTTTCTGGTAGTCGTAGAACAGGATAGCCACAGAGTCAAAGCTGGCTTGCTGCAACTAAACCCCACATTACTCTCTTGATACAAATGCATGTATGATAGGATCTGATGTAAGTCTTGCTGAGTACCTTTGTACTCATGTTGCTTTAATTATGTTTTTGCAGCGGAGACTTCGGTCTTACTAGTGTTCTCGTGGACTTCGACTAGTAGCTAGTACCTCAGCTACGATCTTGATCGGATGTTGTAGATAGTCAGGCTTTCAGCCTTTTTCATTTATAGATGTCTGTACTCAGACATGTAATGCTTCCGTTTGTTGCTTGATTGCTCTGACTGTTGGGTCATGTGACCCCTGTTTGTAATAATGTTGTGATGGCTCTTCTGAGCCTTTATCTATATAAGTTGTTGAGTTATGCTGTGATGCCATGTTGTACAGCACATACTTGCATGTTATGCGTACGTGTAATGTGTATTGCTATGTGTGGGATCTGACTATCTAGTTGTTTATCCTTAGTAGTTCTCTCTTACCGGGAAATGTCTCCTAGTGCTTCCACTGAGCCCTGGTAGCTTGCTACTGCTCCGGAACACTTAGGTTGGCCGGCATGTGTCCTTCTTCGATCCTGTGTCTGTCCCTTCGGGGAAATGTCACGCGATGAATACCGGAGTCCTGCTAGCCCGCTACAGCCCGGTTCACCGGAGTCCTGTTAGCCCAGTGCTACAGCCTGGATTCACTCGCTGATGACCGACACGTTCGATGCTGGGTCATGGATGCCTGTCCCTGTAAGTTAGTGCCACTTTGGGTTTACGACTAGCCATGTCAGCCCGGGCTCTTTATCATATGGATGCTAGCGACACCATCATATACGTGTGCCAAAAGGCGCAAATGGTCCCGGGCAAAGGTAAGTCGGCACCCGTGGGGATACCGTGCGTGAGGCCGCAAAGTGATATGAGGTGTTACATGCTAGATCGATGTGGCATTGAGTCGGGGTCCTGACAGCGCTGGTATCAGAGCCTGACTGCCTATAGGTTTACCAAGCCATACTGGTCGAAGTTGAGTCTAGAAATTCTTTAGTTATGTAAGGGAATTGATTGTGGGAAGGAACGTAAGGCTCTTTTTACTCCTTTACCTCATGGCCTTCTGATCTGAGTCATCCTATCTTTCCGACGGGATTAAGGAACTAGGCTTTCTCTTCCGTCTATCAGGATCACGTGTTACTACTCCGTAGTCCCATAGGATTGGTTGATCAGAGTCATACCCCAGTTTTCGAGTACTTCCGGTGTAGTCTGTTTAGTACCATCTCAGAACCTTGAGTAATGCTGATGAGTATGTTACCACCCCATTTTTAGTAGGATGTCTCATTCCGAGCATTTTACTGTCGTTATGCTGCCGAAATTTCCCTAGGAGTTCGAGTGATACTAATTCCTTGTCCTACATTCTACAGTCTTTAGTTGATGCTGATTCCGTCCCTGGTTTCGTTTCTCAGGATGTCATCAGCTAAGCGAAGTTCCGTCGCTCGTAGCCAGAACCATGGAGATGGTAGGAATGAGGATCCTCCTGACCAGCCTTCGTTGACAGAGTTCATGTTAGAAATGGAGAGGAACAAGCGTGAGTCCAACCGCTTGTTGGCACGTATCGAGGAGAACACCGCACATCAGTTCAAAGGGTCTGCTACCATTTATGACTTCATTCGTTTGCACCCACCTACCTTTCATCATTCCATCGAGCCACTCGATGCAGATGACTGGCTCCGTAGCATCACTCATAAGCTGCATTCTGCGAACGTAGCTGAAGATGACAAGGTCACTTATGCCACATACCACCTGGAAGGTCCTGCTAGTCTTTGGTGGCAGAACTATGAGACTATGCTTCCAGCTGGCCAGATTCCTACCTGGAAGGATTTCACTGAGGCTTTTCGCGAGCATCACATTCCCCAGGCCCTTCTTGATCGCAAGAGAGAAGAGTTCTGTAGTTTCACCCAGAGTAAGATGGTTGTTGATGCTTATAGCAGAGAGTTCGAGAACCTTGCCCGCTATGCCACAAAAGAAGTGTCCACGGACGCCAAGAAGCAAGCTAGGTTCCGAAAGGGTCTCAACCCCAAGTTGCGTCGTGATCTCCACCTGCATCATTGTGATACATTCCAAGCTCTTGTGAACAAAGCCATCAATGCAGAGATAGCTCAGCTCACTTACGAGGAGTCTCGTAAGCACACCCGTGATTTGGGATCTTCCTCCGGTTCTAGTTCTCAGAAGCGCCGGATTTGGGTTCCAAACTCCGCTCTTCCTTCCGGATATGCACCGAGGCCATCCTATGTGGTGCCTTCCCCAGCTCAGTCGTGTGTTCCACCCTTGCCTACTGGTAGACCGTTTGTCCGTGCGGGTCCCCGTCCAACCTCAGGGACTTGCTTCACATGCGGGAAGCCAGGACACTATGCACGTGATTGCTCTCAGACTAGTTATGCTCCACCCCAGCCCGAGAAGACTGTTGGCTGTATTAAGCCATCATGCAAGATGATCAGTGTCAAGTCAGTTCCCACTGAACGTGGACGTGTGCATCACGTCTCAGCTAAAGACGCTCATGATGATCCAGATGTCGTTCTTGGTACCCTCCTTGTCAATTGTCACCCAGCA
This sequence comes from Triticum dicoccoides, assembly GCF_002162155.2. NCBI lineage: Eukaryota > Viridiplantae > Streptophyta > Magnoliopsida > Poales > Poaceae > Triticum > Triticum dicoccoides. The sequence goes on from NC_041393.1 coordinate 376,742,705, forward strand.
TCAGTTCTATTCGATACTGGAGCATCTCACTCCTTCATTTCTGAAGGCTATGCTCGTTTGCACGACATGTCATTTTGTGATATGCCAACTCCGCTTGAAATCCAAACCCCAGGGTCTAGATGGCAGACCACCAGAATCAGCCATGGTAATGAAATCCTTGTTGACAGACTTGTATTCCTTGCATCACTTGTAGCCCTCAAGTCCTCAGATATTAACACCATCTTTGGTATGGACTGGATGACAGCTCATCATGCCAAGATTGATTGTTACACCAGATCTGTTCAGCTTACACACCCATCTGGCAAGATAGTCACTGTCTCCACTAGAGTTGCAAAGCGTCAGCTCTATTCTCTTAATGCCAGCCCTCTTCTAGACCTTGAAGATATCCCGGTAGTCCGTGACTTTCTGAATGTCTTTCCAGAGGAACTGCCAGGTGTTCCACCTGACAGAGATGTAGAGTTCGTCATAGATCTTATCCCAGGAACAGCTCCAATCTCCCGAAGACCTTACAAGATGGCACCCTTAGAACTAGCCGAGCTTAAGAAGCAACTTGATGAGTCCTTGCAAAAGGGTTTCATCCGTCCTAGTTCTTCTCCTTGGGCTTGCCCCATCCTCTTCGTCAAGAAGAAAGACGGTACGGACCGGATGGTTGTAGATTATCGTCCCGTTAATTTGGTCACGATAAAGAACAAGTATCCGCTCCCCAGGATCAACGACCTGTATGATCAGCTTGCTTGATCCTCAGTCTTCTCCAAGATGGATTTAAGATTAGGATACCACCAAATCAAAATCAGAAACGGGGACATTCCCAAGACAGCCTTTGTCCTTTGGTCTAACTAACGCTCCAGCTACATTCTCCCGCCTGATGAACTCGATCTTCATGGAGTACTTAGATAAGTTCGTCGTGGTTTACCTCGATGACATTCTTATTTACTCGAAGAATGAGGAAGAGCATGCCGAACATCTTAGACTTGTATTAGAAAAACTCAGAGAGCACCGCCTTTGTGCCAAGTTCTCCAAGTGTGAATTTTGGTTGTCAGAAGTGACCTACTTAGGTCACGTAATCTCTGGTAAGGGCATTGCTGTCAATCCCGAGAGAGTTCAAGCCGTTCTCGATTGGACTCCACCTGAAACAGTCAAACAAGTTAGGAGTTTCCTTGGGCTAGCCAGTTATTGTCGCCGCTTTGTTGAAAACTTCTCCAAAGTAGCCAAACCCCTCACGGAACTTCTCAAGAAAGATAAAAAGTTCGAGTGGTCCCCACAGTGTGAGTACAGTTTTCAGGAACTGAAAAGGCGCCTGACTTCTGCTCCCATACTTGTGCCACCGGATTTCACTAAAGACTTTATTATCTACTACGACGCCTCACGACAGGGACTAGGTTGCATTCTTATGCAGGATCGTCATGTGATTGCCTATGCATCTCGACAGTTGCATCCACATGAGGAGAATTATCCTACACATGATCTAGAGCTTGCAGCCGTAGTCTATGCACTCAAGACCTGGCGACACTACCTTCTTGGTAAACGTTGCGAGATCTACACCGCTCACCAGAGTCTCAAGTATATCTTCACCCAACCGGATCTGAATCTTAGGCAAAGACGTTGGTTGGAGTTGATCACAGATTATGATCTAGGGATTACCTACACCCCAGGCAAAGCCAATGTCATGGCTGATGCTCTAAGCCGTAAATCTTATTGCAACAATCTCATGTTGCTGGAAGGCCAACCACTTCTCCATGAGGAATTCTGTAAGCTTAATCTTCACATTGCTCCTCACGGATTCCTTTCTACCTTGGTGGCGAAACCTACCCTTGTGGATCTTATCATCGAAGCCCAGAAACATGATACGGGGATTACCCGGATCAAGAGAAACATTAAGAAGGGAGTTGGTGGATGTTTCTCTATGGATGATCGTGGTGTTGTTTTCTTTGAGAATCGCTTGGTGGTTCCCAAGAAGCAACATCTTCGGCAGTTGATTCTTAAGGAGGCGCATGAATCTCCTCTCACGATTCATCCCGGTAGCACTAAGATGTATCAGGACCTACGCCAGAGGTTCTGGTGGACTAGGATGAAGAGAGAAATCGCTGAGTTCATTGCTAAATGTGACGTTTGTCGTCGCGTTAAGGCAGAGCATCAAAGACCTGCTGGCACCCTTCAGCCTTTAGCTATTCCTGAATGGAAATGGGATAAAGTTGGTATGGACTTCATCACCGGCTTTCCCAGGACCAAGAGAGGGAATAATGCTATCTTCGTAGTCATTGATCGTCTCTCCAAAGTGGCTCACTTCCTTCCTGTTCGAGAGAGTATCACCGCTAGTCAGCTTGCTGACTTATATATTTCTCGAATAGTGTCACTTCATGGTGTTCCACTAGAGATCAATTCAGACCGTGCCAGTCTTTTCACTTCTCATTTCTGGGAGAGTTTCCAAACTGCCATGGGAACCCATCTTTCCTTCGGTACCGCTTTCCACCCTCAGTCGAGTGGTCAGGTGGAACGGGTCAATCAAATTCTCGAAGACATGCTCAGAGCTTGCGTTATCTCATTCGGTATGGATTGGGAGAAATGTCTTCCTTTCGCCGAGTTCGCTTATAACAATAGCTATCAATCTAGCCTCAAGAAAGCTCCTTTTGAGGTTCTCTATGGACGAAGATGTCGAACACCGTTGAACTGGTCAGAAACCGGTGAAAGACAATTCTTTGGACCGGACATGATCCAGGAGGCAGAAGAGCAAGTTCGCATCATTCGTGAGAATTTGAAAACAGCCCAATCTCGTCAAAAGAATCAATATGATCGTCATCATAAGGATATGACTTATGAAATTGGCGACCAAGCTTACCTTCGGGTTACTCCTTTGAAGGGTACCCATCGTTTCGGTATCAAGGGCAAGTTGGCTCCTCGTTACATTGGTCCTTTTCGCATTCTCGCTAAACGAGGAGAGGTTGCCTACCAGTTGGAATGTAACGCCCCAGCTATACTTTCCATATTTGTATCCAACTCTTGCCGTCTCCGGCGCTAAGTTATATTTATTTCTCGGGTTGGGTCTTTGTCTCCGTGTGTTGTTTTTCTTTTTCGTGCATCTCTTATCATGTCATCACGTGCATTGCATTTGCATACATGTTCATCTCATGCATTCGAGCATTTTCCCCGTTGTCCGTTTTGCATTCCGGCGCTTCATTCTCCTCCGGTGGTCATTTCTAGTCTTCTTTCGTGTGTGGGGTTTAAACATTTCCGGATTGGACCGAGACTTGCCAAGCGGCCTTGGTTTACTACCGGTAGACCGCCTGTCAAGTTTCGGGTCATTTGGACTTCGTTTGATACTCCAACGGTTAACCGAGGGACCGAAAAGGCCTCGTGTGTGTTGCAGCCCAACACCCCACAAATTTGGCCCAAAACCCACCAAACTCTGCTCCATGTCCTAGAGCGTTCGATCACGATCGTGTGGGCGAAAACCGCACCTCATTTGGACTCTCCTAGCTCCACTTATGCCTATTTATACCCCCTCCATTCGGATCTCTTCTTCCCCCGTCCGAAACCCTAGTTAAAAAAAAACAGATCTCCTTCCTCCGCCGCCGACGGACGTGTCCGGCCCGCGCCGCACAGCGTCCGCTCCACCCAGCCGCCCGCCTCAGCCAACGCCGCCGCGCCACGTGTCCCGGGCGGGCGCCCACATCGCCGTAGTCGCGCCGGCCCGCCCGAGCCCGCGGGGAGCCCGCCTCCTCGTCCGACCGGGCCACTCCCCTCCGCCGCGCCCCGCTTCTTCTCCCTCGTCGCCGGGCCACCGCCACCTGCGTCGCCGGCGCCCCACCGCCGCCGCGCTCCGGCCGCCGCCCCCCCGACCGGCCGCCGCCTCCTCGCCGCGTCTCCGGCCAGATCCGGCCGCGGGAGTGCCGGATCCGGCGACCCCGACCTCCCCGGCCTCTTCCCCGAGCTCCGGCGAGCTCCTGGGCCTCTCCGGCGCAACTCCGGCGAGCAGCTACAGTGTTTCCGGCGAACTCCGTAAACCGCGCCAGATCTGAGATCTAAATCCTCTAGGTTGACTTTTCATCCCCGTAACCCTAATTTTTATGCGATGTTTGACTGCTCGTATCTCCGCAACCGTAGATCCGTTTTAGGCGTATGATATATCAAAATCTTCGCCTCGACATGTACATCATTACATTCCATTGCATCATTTGCATTTGAGGTCATCTTGATACCCAAAATGCTGTTAGAAGGAGGCTTCGTGAGTTAGATTGCAGATCCGTTAGTTCATCATGCACTTTTGTCATTTTTGCTATATTTAATTCGTGCATGATATGCCTGTGCCCCTTTGGGATGAATTGTTAAGCATTTTGTCTTCTTTCCAGAGGTGCCACCCATTCATTTTTAGGATGTGTGTGTTCTCTTGTGCAAGCTTGCGAAGTAGGGTACCGGAGAATGCAGATTTCAGGGACTTAGTGATTTTCACTAAGTCTGGGATATTTTAGTTCATGATGCTATATGTCCAGCTTGTTTCCTAGTGATCCGTGCCTCTTTTGAGGATGATTAGTAAGGGAGTTTTGATAGTTATGTCATGCTCTATCCATCCATGTCTTTGTTTGCATATGTGGAGTGCTCTAGGTTGACTCAATCGAGCTCAACTTTTGCTTCGTTGTTAATCTGGGCAGTTCGTCAACTTGTTTGCGATTTTGCCGATGCTACCGTTAGTGTTCCATGCATGCTATGCCTTCGTTCTTGCCATGTGTAGCTAGCACTTTGTGCCTTCTTGCTGGTTATATGCTTTCCTTGCCATGACTTGCACCGTAGTGAGTGCATCGAGCTCGTTTACATGCCTTCGTGAGTTAAATTTCAGCATGTCTCAGTTTTCACTAGGTCTGAAAACTGATTGTGTTCGAGCGATGTTCGTGAGCTCGGTAGAGTATTTTGTGAACCCTTTTGGCCCCAGGTCACTTTGGGTGTTTTATTAACCTTGTTGAGTAGCTCCATGCCATGTTCTTACTTGTCATGTTCAGGTTTTCTATCATGTTGTTTTGCTGCTCCGAAGAGAGCATCGTGATCTGAAATTTCAGACTAGTGTTAATTTCACAAAGTCTGAAATCTGTTTTGCATTTGCGTTTTAGCCATGCTTGTTTGAACCTCTTAATGGATGAATTTGCCTATGGCTCAGTGCTAGTGTTTTGTCAACCATCTTGTGTACATCTCTGCCATGTATTTGGTTTTCATGTTTGGTGGCTGTAGCATGTTCATTTCGTTGCATTTAGATGCCTACTTGCTGTAAATCGCAGACCGGTGTCATATCTTAAAACGCTCGCCATTTCCAAACCGTAGCTCCGATTCCAATGATCTTTATATCGTTTTCAAGCGATTTCATCCCCTCTATCCAGTGGCACACTTGGTTTTCCAAGTTGATGCCAGGTTCATGCATTTCCTGTCATATCTTGCATTTTGCATCCCGCATCGCATCCCGCATAGCATATCGTCATTTCATCATATTGCTTGGTCTTGCCCGTGGTTGATTGTATCCTTGTTGCTTGTTTGTCTTGTTGGGTAGAGCCGGGAGACGAGTTCGCTACCGAGGAGCCCGTTGAGTTTGTGTGTGAGGATCCAGTCAACTCTGACAACTGTGCAGGCAAGATGATCATACCCTCGAAATCACTACTATCTTTGCTATGTTAGTTTGCTCGCTCTTTTGCTTTGCCAATGCTACGATGCCTACCTTTTGCTTGTCAGCCTCCCAATTTCCATGTTGAACCTCTAACCCACCATTGTCCTAGCAAACCATTGATTGGCTATGTTACCTCCTTGCTCAGCCCTTCTTATAGCGTTGTTAGTTGCAGGTGAAGATTGGAGCCGTTCCTTGTTGGAACATTTGTTTACTTGTTGGGATATCGTTATATTGCTATGTTATCTTAATGCATCTATATACTTGGTAAAGGGTGGAAGGCTCGGCCTCTCGCCTAGTGTTTTGTTCCACTCTTGCCGCCCTAGTTTCCGTCATATCGGTGTTATGTTCCCGGATTGTTGCGTCCCTTACACGGTTGGGCTATAATGGGAACCCCTTGATAGTTCGCCTTGATTAAAGCTTTTCCAGCAATGCCCAACATTGGTTTTACCATTTGCCACCTAGCCTCTTTTTCCCTTGGGTTTCCGGAGCCCGAGGGTCATCGTATTTTAGCCCCCCTTGGGCCAGTGCTCCCTCTGAGTGTTGGTCCGAACTGAGCTGCCTGCGGGGCCACCTCGGGGAAACTTGAGGGTTGGTTTTACTCGTAGCTAGTCTCATCTGAGTGTGCCCTGAGAAAGAGATATGTGCAGCTCCTATCGGGATTTGTCGGCACATTCGGGCGGTGTTGCTGGACTTGTTTTAACCTGTCGAAATGTCTTGTTGTACCGGGTTACCGAGTCTGATCGGTGTGTCCCGGGTGGAGGTCTATTCCTTCGTTGACCGTGAGAGCTTGTTATGGGCTAAGTTGGGACTCCCCTGCAGGGATTGAACTTTCGAAAGCCGTGCCCGCGGTTATGGGCAGATGGGAATTTGTTAATGTCCGGTTGTAGATTACTTGAACTAAACTTAATTAAAATGAATCAACCGTGTGTGTTACCGTGATAGCCCCTTCTCGGCGGAGTCTGAGAAGTGGACACGGTGTTGGAGTTATGCTTGCGCAGGGTGTTCCTTTAGCTTCTCGCTCGTGCTTCGCCTTCTCTTCTCGCTCTCTTTTGCGTATAAGTTAGCCACCACATATGCTAGTCGCTTGCTGCAGCTCCACATATATTTGCCTTATCCAATCCTATGAGCTAAAATAGTCTTGATCGCGTGGGTGTGAGATTGCTGAGTCCCTGTGGCTCACAGATACTACAACTCCAGATGCAGGTCCAGGTGATTCCGCTCCAGGTGATTCCGCTCCAGGTGACGAGTACGAGCTCAAGTGGGAGTTCGACGAGGACTCTCAGCGATACTACATATCTTTTCCGGATGATCAGTAGTGGTGCCTAGTTGGGGTTATCGATTCAGGACCTTGTCGCATGTTGGGGGTCTTTTCTATTTTGGCTCCGTAGTCGGGCCATGAGTGTTTGTTTGATGGATGTTATTTATGTACTCTGATGTGACGTGGCGAGTGTAAGCCAACTATGTTATCTCCCCCTTTGATTATGTATTACATGGGATGTTGTAATGATTGCCTGACTTGCGACATTGCTTTCAATGCGGTTATGCCTCTAAGTCGTGCCTCGACACGTGGGAGCTATAGCCGCATCGAGGGCGTTACAAGTTGGTAATCAGAGCCTTCCCCGACCTTAGGAGCCCCATTGCTTGATCGTTTTTAGCAGCCGAGTTGTGTCTAGAAAAATGTTTTGAGTCCTTAGGAATTATATATCGGAGAGCTTAGGAATTCTTTTTACTTCCCAGTCTCCTCATCGCTCTGGTAAGGCATCCTGGCGTAGAGTTTTGACTCTTCTCTTCTCAAATTTCACTAAATTTTTTTTTAGGATCACGCGAGTATCTTGGATTTGTTCCGATGGTTTTGTGACGAGAACATTGTTCTTGGTGCCTCCTGTCTTTAGGGGTTGTGGCAGTGTCCCGGGGAGTTGAGCGCCGAGGTGTTGTCGTCACAATTTTATCGTTGCAATTCTGGTATACTTGAGATATGTTCGCCGACATCGAAAATCTCTTTTATGCAGTTCGTTGGTGAGATAACCTCAACGCCACCCAGTACTGGGGCGGGAGTTCGGGAGTATCGCCATAACTTGTATAACGGATGCTTTTCGAAGGTTGAGGTAGATGGTTTCCGAAGTTTTCCTGGTTATGTGTTGAAGGATGGATACAGCTGGATGTAGGATTTGCTAGTTTGGGTGAGATATTGTGCTTCCCCTGTATCCCCAACACCTGATTGCATAACCGGAAAGGTTCGGGAATTTCATAGGTGGGAATTCTAGTAGCTCTAGTTCTTCTTCCACGGATATTGGTTTGAGATTGGGATTTCTTACCGATTATTCGTTCTTGATCCGTACCTTATTGATTTATTTCTCTACCTTAATTCTTCGTGGCTTCTCAATTTATGGATATGTGATCATTTGAAGAGGAATGCATTCGTTCATTTTGTTCGGATGTGAAGACTATATGTTGCAATTTTCATTCCGTTGGATTCAGCTTCTATATTGTTGTCTATCTATGTGCTAATGGTGGTCAACCTCTTCAGGATGGCTCCTCCAACGCGCACGACTCCGAATCCTAATCCGCCTCCACCTCCGCCTCCTCCGGAAGCATGGCAAGCTGTGATGGCCGCTACTAATGCAAACACACAGTTGATCATGCAAATCCTTCAAGAGCGCAATCAAGGCAGTCAAGGGAATCAAGGCCATAATCAGCACCACTTTGCTACTCTGAACCAGTTCCTTGCTAATGGCCCAAAGACGTTCAGCGGTTGTGTTGAGGCTACCGACGCTGACGATTGGCTAGTGGATCTGGGCAAGCATTTTGAATGCAGCAACGTCAGGCCTAAAGATTTCGTCAAGTTCGCTTCTTTCCAGCTCAAAGATCAGGCTGCAGAGTGGTTCCAGCAGTACAAGGATTCCAGAGGTGGACGTGTTATCACTTGGGACGATTTCCGTCAAGATTTCCGCGCTCATCACATCCCTCAAAGTGTGGTTGAGAGTAAGCGTCAGGAATTCCGCAATCTGAAGCAAGGCTCTTTGTCTGTCTATGACTACAACAAGTTGTTCCAGAAGCTCGCCCGTTTTGCCAAGCAGGATGTTCCTGATGAGAAGAGCATGATCTATCAGTTCAGGGGTGGTCTTCGTGAGGAAATTCAGCTCGCTCTTGTCCTCTTTGAGCCTATGAGATACGATGAGTTCTACAACATGGCACTGAAGCAAGAGGCTGCTCAGTTGAGGTGTGATGCTTCCAGGAAGCGTGCCAGAGATGTTACTCCGTCTTCCTCTACTCAAGTGGTCAAGCAGCAGAAGTATTGGCTTCCTCCTCCTCCGTTCCGTCAGCCGTATCAGCAGAAGAGTAAAGGTGGCAGTGGTTTCTCCCACCCACCCAACCCAGGCTTTCAGAACAAATCTTCGTCTCAAGCGCCAAGATCGAGTGCTCCGTATCACCGTCCGCTTTCAGAGGTCACGTGCAACAAGTGCCAACAGAAGGGTCAGTATGCCAACAAGTGTACCAACCAGAGGCGTCTTCCTCCTCCTCCTCCTGTCAGATCGGCAAGTACAACTGTGGTCAAGCACAATCCCAAGCACGCCAAGGTCAATATGCTGAATGCAGCTCAGGCTGAGGATTCTTCAGATGTCATTATGGGTAACCTTCCTGTTAATGATATTCCTGCAAAAGTTCTTTTTGACTCTGGTGCATCGCATTCATTCATGTCATTTCCATTTGCATCGGAGAACAATTTTAGCACTAAGGCATTACCTAGAGCTATGCAAGTCGTCTCTCCAGCTAAGCGACTGAGTTCCAGTATGGAGGTGCCGGATATTTCAATCTTGATGGGTGATTTCAAGTTTCTTGCTTCTCCAATGGTTGTTGGCAACTCGGATATTGATCTTATTCTCGGGATGGACTGGCTCTCTAAGCATAAAGCTCAGCTTGATTGTGCAGCCAGGCAGATTCAACTGACTCATTCGTCTGAGGAGGTCATTGTCTTTGTCGCTCGGGATAATACCATCCGGTTGTTTTCTCTCAATGAGAAGGGTGAATTGGATGCTATTTCGCAGATTCCGGTTGTTTGTGAGTATCAAGACGTCTTTCCAGAAGAACTTCCAGGGATGCCTCCAAACCGGCCGGTTGAATTTGTTATTGAACTTGAGCCTGGCACGGAACCTGTGTGCAAACGTCCTTACAAGCTCGGCCCCGAAGAGTTGAAGGAGTTGAAGAAACAACTCGATGAGCAAGAAAGATTGGGTCTCATTCGGCCTAGTACTTCTCCGTGGGGTTGTGGTGTTCTTTTTGTGAAGAAGAAGGATGGATCGAGTCGACTTTGTGTTGATTACCGTCCAGTTAACAAGAAAACCATCAAGAACAAATACCCACTTCCCAACATCAATGAGCTGTTCGAACAACTCAAGGGTGCTCAAGTATTCTCCAAGCTCGATCTCCGTATGGGTTATCATCAGATTCGTATTCGTGAGCAAGATATTCCCAAGACGGCGTTCAGAACAAGCTTTGGTTCATATGAATACACCGTCATGTCTTTTGGCCTCGCCAACGCTCCTCCGACGTTCTCTCGCATGATGAACTTCATCTTCAGCCCCTACACCAATGAATTCGTTTTGGTCTATCTCGACGACATTCTGGTTTTCTCCAAGAACAAGGAAGATCATGCCAAGCACTTGCGTTTGGTTCTTGACAAGCTCAGAGAACATCAGTTCTACGCCAAGTTCTCCAAGTGTGAATTTTGGCTCGATGAGGTTCTTTATCTTGGTCATATCATCTCTGCCAAGGGAATTTCCGTGAATCCTGAGAAGGTGTCTGCAATTGTAAATTGGGAACCTCCTCAGAACGTAAAGAAACTCCGCAGTTTCCTCGGTCTCGCAAGCTATTGTAGAAGATTCGTTGAAAACTTTTCTAAGATCGCCAAGCCTCTCTCAAATCTTCTTCAGAAGCACGTCAAGTACGTTTGGTCTCCGGAGTGTGATATTTCTTTCAACACTTTGAAAGAGAAATTGATCACTGCTCCAGTTCTGACTCCGCCTGATGAAACCAAGCCGTACGAGGTCTTTTGTGATGCCTCTCTCCAAGGTCTCGGTGCTGTACTGATGTAAGAGAAGAAAGTTGTTGCTTATACCTCTCGCCAGTTGAAACCTAATGAGAAGAACTACCCCACTCATGATCTCGAGTTGGCGGCAGTTGTGCACGCTTTGTTGACTTGGAGACATCTTCTATTGGGAAGGAAAGTGGACATTTTCACTGATCACAAGAGTCCCAAGTACATCTTCACTCAGCCTAATCTCAACCTCAGGCAGACTCGATGGGTCGAAATGATTCAAGAGTACAATCCGAGTATCGAGTATACTCCAGGCAAGGCTAATGTGATTGCTGACGCTTTGAGCAGAAAAGCATATTGCAACAGTCTGATTCTCAAGCCTTATCAACCCGAGCTTTGTGAAGCTTTCCGCAAACTGAATCTGCAAGTTGTTCCTCAAGGTTTCCTCTCTAACCTTCAAGTCTCTCCTACCTTAGAAGACCAGATTCGCCAAGCCCAACTTCTTGATGCTATGGTGAAGAAGGTGAAGATTGGTATTGCAAAGAGTCAGTCCAAGTACAAGTGCTACCGACTTGATGACAAGGACACTCTCTTCTTCGAGGATCGAATTGTTGTGCCCAAAGTTGAACTCCGTAAGGTGATCATGAACGAGGCTCACAACTCTCTCCTCTCCATCCACCCTGGTAGTACGAAGATGTATCAGGACCTCAAGCAAGCTTATTGGTGGACTCGAATGAAGCGCGAGATCGCTCAATTCGTGAATGAATGTGATGTCTGCAGAAGAGTGAAGGCAGAACACCAAAGGCCAGCTGGTCTCCTCCAACCTCTTGCCATTCCAGAATGGAAGTTTGACCACATTGAAATGGACTTCGTGACTGGGTTTCCAAAGTCCAAGTGTGGCAATGATGCTATATTTGTTGTCATCGACAAGCTCACCAAAGTGGCTCATCTTCTGCCTATCAAAGAGTCGATCACTGCAGCTCAATTGGCGGAACTCTATTCCTCTCGCATTGTCTCTCTGCACGGTATTCCTCAAGTGATATCTTCAGACCGTGGCAGCATCTTTACCTCCAAGTTTTGGGATTCTTTTCAGAAGGCCATGGGCACCAACATCCGATTCAGCACAGCTTTCCATCCTCAAACGAGCGGTCAAGTCGAGCGTGTCAATCAGATTCTTGAAGATATGCTCAGGGCTTGTGTGATCTCTTTCGGTATGAAGTGGGAGGATTGTCTTCCTTATGCTGAATTCTCTTACAACAACAGCTTTCAAGCAAGTTCGGGCAAGGTCCCCTTTGAAATTCTGTATGGCAGGAAGTGCCGTACCCCTCTCAACTGGTCTGAAACCGGTGAACGTCAGCTGCTGGGTAATGACTTAATCACAGAAGCAGAAGAAATGTGCAAAGTCATTCGTGATAACCTCAAAGCAGCCCAGTCCCGCCAGAAGAGCTACTATGATAGTAAGCACCGTGATCTGGCTTTCAAGATCGGAGATCATGTTTACCTCCGCGTCTCTCCCATGAAAGGTACTCGTCGCTTCGGTATCAAAGGGAAGCTTGCCCCTAGATACGTGGGACCTTTCAAGATTGTCAGCAAGAGAGGCGACCTCGCCTATCAACTCAAGCTTCCTTCAAACTTTCCAAATGTTCATGATGTGTTCCATGTCTCTCAGCTTCGAAAGTGCTTCAAGACTCCTGACCGCACCATCAACTTCGAGGACATTGAGCTCCAAGAAGATCTCTCCTATCGTGAGCACCCAGTTGCTATTCTTGAAGAGACTGAACGCAAGACTCGCAACAAGTCAATCAAATTTCTCAAAGTCAAGTGGTCACACCATTCCGACCGTGAAGCTACCTGGGAACGCGAGGATCACCTCCGTTCTGAGTACCCGGAGTTCTTTCAGTCCTAGATCTCGGGACGAGATCTTTTCGTAGTGGTGGAGTGTTGTAACGCCCCAGCTATACTTTCCATATTTGTATCCAACTCTTGCCGTCTCCGGCGCTAAGTTATATTTATTTCTCGGGTTGGGTCTTTGTCTCCGTGTGTTGTTTTTCTTTTTCGTGCATCTCTTATCATGTCATCACGCGCATTGCATTTGCATACATGTTCATCTCATGCATTCGAGCATTTTCCCCGTTGTCCGTTTTGCATTCCGGCGCTTCATTCTCCTCCGGTGGTCATTTCTAGTCTTCTTTCGTGTGTGGGGTTTAAACATTTCCGGATTGGACCGAGACTTGCCAAGCGGCCTTGGTTTACTACCGATAGACCGCCTGTCAAGTTTCGGGTCATTTGGACTTCGTTTGATACTCCAACGGTTAACCGAGGGACCGAAAAGGCCTCGTGTGTGTTGCAGCCCAACACCCCACAAATTTGGCCCAAAACCCACCAAACTCTGCTCCATGTCCTAGAGCGTTCGATCACGATCGTGTGGGCGAAAACCGCACCTCATTTGGACTCTCCTAGCTCCACTTATGCCTATTTATACCCCCTCCATTCGGATCTCTTCTTCCCCCGTCCGAAACCCTAGTTAAAAAAAAACAGATCTCCTTCCTCCGCCGCCGACGGACGTGTCCGGCCCCCGCCGGACAGCGTCCGCTCCACCCAGCCGCCCGCCTCAGCCAACGCCGCCGCGCCACGTGTCCCGGGCGGGCGCCCACATCGCCGCAGTCGCGCCGGCCCGCC
>NC_041393.1:376756262-376760530 GCF_002162155.2 Triticum dicoccoides
ACCGTAGATCCGTTTTAGGCGTATGATATATCAAAATCTTCGCCTCGACATGTACATCATTACATTCCATTGCATCATTTGCATTTGAGGTCATCTTGATACCCAAAATGCTGTTAGAAGGAGGCTTCGTGAGTTAGATTGCAGATCCGTTAGTTCATCATGCACTTTTGTCATTTTTGCTATATTTAATTGGTGCATGATATGCCTGTGCCCCTTTGGGATGAATTGTTAAGCATTTTGTCTTCTTTCCAGAGGTGCCACCCATGCATTTTTAGGATGTGTGTGTTGTCTTGTGCAAGCTTGCGAAGTAGGGTACCTGAGAATGCAGATTTCAGGGACTTAGTGATTTTCACTAAGTCTGGGATATTTTAGTTCATGATGCTATATGTCCAGCTTGTTTCCTAGTGATCCGTGCCTCTTTTGAGGATGATCAGTAAGGGAGTTTTGATATTTATGTCATGCTCTATCAATCCATGTCTTTGTTTGCATATGTGGAGTGCTCTAGGTTGACTAATCGAGCTCAACTTTTGCTTCGTTGTTAATCTGGGCAGTTCGTCAACTTGTTTGCGATTTTGCCGATGCTACCGTTAGTGTTCCATGCATGCTATGCCTTCGTTCTTGCCATGCGTAGCTAGCACTTTGTGCCTTCTTGCTGGTTATATGCTTTCCTTGCCATGACTTGCACCGTAGTGAGTGCATCGAGCTCGTTTACATGCCTTCGTGAGTTAAATTTCAGCATGTCTCAGTTTTCACTAAGTCTGAAAACTGATTGTGTTCGAGCGATGTTCGTGAGCTCGGTAGAGTATTTCGTGAACCCTTTTGGCCCCAGGTCACTTTGGGTGTTTTATTAAGCTTGTTGAGTAGCTCCATTCCATGTTCTTACTTGTCATGTTCAGGTTTTCTATCATGTTGTTTTGCTGCTCCGAAGAGAGCATCGTGATCTGAAATTTCAGACTAGTGTTAATTTCACTAAGTCTGAAATCTGTTTTGCATTTGCGTTTTAGCCATGCTTGTTTGAACCTCTTAATGGATGAATTTGCCTATGGCTCAGTGCTAGTGTTTTGTCAACCATCTTGTGTAAATCTCTGCCATGTATTTTGTTTTCATGTTTGGTGGCTGTAGCATGTTCATTTCGTTGCATTTAGATGCCTACTTGCTGTAAATCGCAGACCGGTGTCATATCTTAAAACGCTCGCCATTTCCAAACCGTAGCTCCGATTCCAATGATCTTTATATCGTTTTCAAGCGATTTCATCCCCTCTATCCAGTGGAACACTTGGTTTTCCAAGTTGATGCCAGGTTCATGCATTTCCTGTCATATCTTGCATTTTGCATCCCGCATCGCATCCCGCATAGCATATCGTCATTTCATCATATTGCTTGGTCTTGCCCGTGGTTGATTGTATCCTTGTTGCTTGTTTGTCTTGTTGGGTAGAGCCGGGAGACGAGTTCGCTACCGAGGAGCCCGTTGAGTTTGTGTGTGAGGATCCAGTCAACTCTGACAACTGTGCAGGCAAGATGATCATACCCTCGAAATCACTACTATCTTTGCTATGTTAGTTTGCTCGCTCTTTTGCTTTGCCAATGCTACGATGCCTACATTTTGCTTGTCAGCCTCCCAATTGCCATGTTGAACCTCTAACCCACCATTGTCCTAGCAAACCATTGATTGGCTATGTTACCGCCTTGCTCAGCCCTTCTTATAGCGTTGTTAGTTGCAGGTGAAGATTGGAGCCGTTCCTTGTCGGAACATTTATTTACTTGTTGGGATATCATTATATTGCTATGTTATCTTAATGCATCTATATACTTGGTAAAGGGTGGAAGGCTCGGCCTCTCGCCTAGTGTTTTGTTCCACTCTTGCCGCCCTAGTTTCCGTCATATCGGTGTTATGTTCCCGGATTGTTGCGTCCCTTACACGGTTGGGCTATAATGGGAACCCCTTGATAGTTCGCCTTGATTAAAGCTTTTCCAGCAATGCCCAACATTGGTTTTACCATTTGCCACCTAGCCTCTTTTTCCCTTGGGTTTCCGGAGCCCGAGGGTCATCGTATTTTAGCCCCCCTTGGGCCAATGCTCCCTCTGAGTGTTGGTCCGAACTGAGCTGCCTGCGGGGCCACCTCGGGGAAACTTGAGGGTTGGTTTTACTCGTAGCTAGTCTCATCTGAGTGTGCCCTGAGAAAGAGATATGTGCAGCTCCTATCGGGATTTGTCGGCACATTCGGGCGGTGTTGCTGGACTTGTTTTAACCTGTCGAAATGTCTTGTTGTACCGGGTTACCGAGTCTGATCGGTGTGTCCCGGGTGGAGGTCTATTCCTTAGTTGACCGTGAGAGCTTGTTATGGGCTAAGTTGGGACTCCCCTGCAGGGATTGAACTTTCGAAAGCCTTGCCCGCGGTTATGGGCAGATGGGAATTTGTTAATGTCCGGTTGTAGATTACTTGAACTAAACTTAATTAAAATGAATCAACCGTGTGTGTTACCGTGATAGCCCCTTCTCGGCGGAGTCTGAGAAGTGGACACGGTGTTGGAGTTATGCTTGCGCAGGGTGTTCCTTTAGCTTCTCGCTCGTGCTTCACCTTCTCTTCTCGCTCTCTTTTGTGTATAAGTTAGCCACCACATATGCTAGTCGCTTGCTGCAGCTCCACATATATTTGCCTTATCCAATCCTATGAGCTTAAATAGTCTTGATCGCGTGGGTGTGAGATTGCTGAGTCCCTGTGGCTCACAGATACTACAACTCCAGATGCAGGTCTAGGTGATTCCGCTCCAGGTGACGAGTACGAGCTCAAGTGGGAGTTCGACGAGGACTCTCAGCGATACTACGTATCTTTTCCGGATGATCAGTAGTGGTGCCTAGTTGGGGTTATCGATTCAGGACCTTGTCGCATGTTGGGGGTCTTTTCTATTTTGGCGCCGTAGTCGGGCTATGAGTGTTTGTTTGATGGATGTTATTTATGTACTCTGATGTGACGTGGCGAGTGTAAGCCAACTATGTTATCTCCCCCTTTGATTATGTATTACATGGGATGTTGTAATGATTGCCTGACTTGCGACATTGCTTTCAATGCGGTTATGCCTCTAAGTCGTGCCTCGACACGTGGGAGCTATAGCCGCATCGAGGGCGTTACATGGAACTACCCCCACATCTTTCTTGAGTTCATGATGTCTTCCACGTCTCTCAACTCAGGCGTTGCTTCTAGGATCCTATCCGTGGAGTGGACCACGAAACGCTTGATCTCCAAGATAACCTCACATACCGAGAGTACCCGGTTCGCATTCTTGATCAAGCGGAGGGTGTTACCCGACGTCAGAACATCAAGTTTCTCAAAGTTTAGTGGTCTCATCATTCCGAGAGAGAAGCTACTTGGGAGCGAGAAGATCGTCTTCGACTGGAGTACCCCGCTTTCTTTCAGACGACCCCTGAATCTCGGGACGAGATTTTTTCAAGTGGGGGCGAGTTGTCACATCCCTAGTCTGGTATGACCTAGACTAGCTAGCCATTTGTGCATCATATTTAAATTTCATTTAAATCTGAAATGAGGATTGGTGGAACCCTCAGAATCATTTTTGAAAATTACCCAAATAAAAATTTCTCCAAAAGGGTCCAAGAAAATGCTCATGTTGCCCTCTGAAAATATTGGACAGAGATAAAAATCAAAACAATATTTTTAGGAGCTCATGGATATTTATTTTGGCCATTTGGATTAATTCGATAAATATTTGCATTGGAAATATATTTCTATATATATGAAATATGGTCGAAAATTTATGCCAATTATAAAAGAGCTCTGGAATAATATATCTAGCTCCTGCAAAAAATTGGCATAAGGTAATAAATTGATTTAGTATTTTATTAAATCAAAACAAATGTCAGAAAAATTAGAAAACAAAAATAAAAGAAGGAGGGGCTTACCTGGGGCTTTCCCCCTGTGCAGCCCAGCAGCAGCAGGCCGGCCCAGCCAGGAGGCGGCCCAGCCCGCCAGCTCCTCTGTCGTCTTCTCCCCCTCGCCCAAGCAGGTGCGTGCCCGCGCCACAGCCGGCCGCGGCCACGCGCCCGGCCACGCCACCTCCCTCCCTGCCTGCCTGCCTCTCCCCTCCTCGTTTGGATGCCTGGAACGACGCCACGCGCCGCCCCGGTCCTTTTCCCCTCCCTCTCGCTCTCCTCCCCCCTGTTTCTCTCTTCCCCGAGCGCACCCGAGCGCTGCCGCCGCCATCGCTCGCCGTTGCCGTGGACACCGGCCTCCCCTCGCCTCCCCGACACGCTT
>NC_041393.1:376760911-376765264 GCF_002162155.2 Triticum dicoccoides
GCCACCCTCGTCGTCTTCATCGCCGGCCACCGTAGATCTCCACCGCCCGCACGTCGCCGTCCGACCTCCCCCGAGCTCTCCGACGACGTCCTCGAGCCCGCCGTGAGCCCCCGCTTCGGTTCCCCCTTCTCCCTTGCCTCCACGCGCTCTGTAGCTAGCCCCGCCATCGAAGCCGAGCTCCGGCCGCCACCGCGAGCGTTGCTCCGGCGAGCTCCGGCCTTCCCAGCTCCTCCCCCTGCCACCGTTGGATGCGCACGAGCCCCAGCTCCTCGTAGATGGGCTCGGCCATCGATTTGATCGCCGGAGCTGCCATTCCGATCAGCGCCGCCGCGTCTGTGTGCTCGCCGGCGTTGAACTCCGGTGGGATGACGTGGCCCGCCATTAGCAGCTAACAGCCCGCTTAATTAACCCCCTGGGGCTGACAAGTGGGCCCCGGTGCCCCCTAACCTTTTAATTAAGTTCATTAACCCCTGTTTAAACCCCCTGTCACTGACGTGTGGGCCCCACACGTCAGGTTTGACCCGGACCAGCCCAGTTGACCGCTGACATCGTGCTGACGTCATGCTGGCGCAATATATATATATTCTGGATTTAAATTAAATCAGGAAATTCCAGAAATTGATTCAAACTTCAAAAATTCATAACAATTCAACCGTAGCTCAGATTAAAATAAATTATATATGAAAAATTATCAGAAAAATGCAACCTTTCCATCTGTACTAGTTTCATGCATGAAAAACCAACTTATACATGCTGAATATGAGAAAACACATTATGGCATATATAGGAGCTTAATTTGGAGATGCATTTGAACCTTTGGTTCAAATGGACTTCAAACCAAATGAATACTAGTTGCATTAGCTCAAACAGCATCACATCTACATGCCATGTTCATGCATCATATTGTTGCATATGATTGTGTATTGATTGCCGGCACCGTTCCTTCTCGATAGGTCCTGCTCCGGAGACGTTCCAGAGTACCTGTCTGTGAAGCAGTGCCTCCCTTGTTGATTTACCAGGCAAGCAAACCCCCTTGTTCATTTCAATAAAACCCTACTCTCTCGCTCCTGCTCTCAGTTATTGCATTAGGACAACAACGGTTCATCTGCTACTTTGTGCTGCGGTAGTTGAACCCATTCCTCTGCATGACCTGTCATTGCCACAGTAAATAGTTGAAACCCACTAGCATGTGTAGGAGTTGATTGAAGCCACTGATGTGTTCCTACCATGCTATGCCTGCTATTGCTTAGAGTTGTGTCAGGTCTGATTCATTGGGAATGAATTGGAGTGTTACGAGATGTTCTGATGCTGAGAATGAAGTGTGTGTGAACACGATTTGGTAAAGGTAGCGGTGAGAGGCCATGTAGGAGTACATGGTGGGTTGTCTCACTGGAACCGTCCTTAAGCACTGAGTTCTATGTATGTTGTCCAATGACTCGATACTACCACACATTGGGTTCCGGTAACTCGACCCCTCTCGACTTATTAACCAACTTGGTCTCTGTCCAGGAGTCGCAACTAGTTTCTGGTGTTGTAGGTAGTGCTATTTTTCTACCAAGTGGCACCCGGCAGGGTGGGCTTGGGACAGACTAGGCACACGTGGCCTGGTGTACCGAGTGGCACCCGGATGGTGGGCTCGGGAGCCCTGTACACATCGTTTGGGGCCGTAAGCGACACCTCGGCCGGATCTCCTTGCGGATGGAACCCGAATAGGCGATAAACCTGGACTAGAGTCTTGTGTGGTTAGTGAGGTCGTGGCCGACACCCTCGCCAGGCTTCCGCTTGAAGGTTGCCGAGATACATGACGTGTACATGGCGGTAAGTGGCGAGAGCGTGTGTGAAGAAGTACACCCCTGCAGGGTTAACATGATCTATTCGAATAGCCGGGTCCGCGGTTATGGACTTCTTGGATGCTTACATGATACATAGAAAACTTGAAGTGGATACTCTAAAATGCTCAAGACAAGTGTGAGTGCTATGGATGGCCTTCTCGTAGGGAGACGGGGATGAGTCCATAGTGGTGTATTGTGTGGTGATTAGTGGACTCGTGTACGTTGTCTCACCTCAAGAGTTTCTGGTAGTCGTAGAACAGGATAGCCACAGAGTCAAAGCTGGCTTGCTGCAACTAAACCCCACATTACTCTCTTGATACAAATGCATGTATGATAGGATCTGATGTAAGTCTTGCTGAGTACCTTTGTACTCATGTTGCTTTAATTATGTTTTTGCAGCAGAGACTTCGGTCTTACTAGTGTTCTCGTGGACTTCGACTAGTAGCAAGTACCTCAGCTACGATCTTGATCGGATGTTGTAGATAGTCAGGCTTTTAGCCTTTTTCATTTATAGATGTCTGTACTCAGACATGTAATGCTTCCGTTTGTTGCTTGATTGCTCTGACTGTTGGGTCATGTGACCCCTGTTTGTAATAATGTTGTGATGGCTCTTCTGAGCCTTTATCTATATAAGTTGTTGAGTTATGCTGTGATGCCATGTTGTACAGCACATACTTGCATGTTATGCGTACGTGTAATGTGTATTGCTATGTGTGGGATCTGACTATCTAGTTGTTTATCCTTAGTAGTTCTCTCTTACCGGGAAATGTCTCCTAGTGCTTCCACTGAGCCCTGGTAGCTTGCTACTGCTCCGGAACACTTAGGTTGGCCGGTATGTGTCCTTCTTCGATCCTGTGTCTGTCCCTTCGGGGAAATGTCACGCGATGAATACTGGAGTCCTGCTAGCCCGCTACAGCCCGGTTCACCGGAGTCCTGTTAGCCCAGTGCTACAGCCTGGATTCACTCGCTGATGACCGACACGTTCGATGCTGGGTCATGGATGCCTGTCCCTGTAAGTTAGTGCCACTTTGGGTTTACGACTAGCCATGTCAGCCCGGGCTCTTTATCATATGGATGCTAGCGACACCATCATATACGTGTGCCAAAAGGCGCAAACGGTCCCGGGCAAAGGTAAGTCGGCACCCGTGGGGATACCGTGCGTGAGGCCGCAAAGTGATATGAGGTGTTACATGCTAGATCGATGTGGCATTGAGTCGGGGTCCTGACACTCCATGGCGTGTACAGCCCAAACTCATTATTACGTTAGAGTGTCATGGGCGGCGAGCTTCACAGGCATTGGACTTCTTCACAGGCTCCGGGCCTTTCTCGGGGAAATGAGCTTCACAGGCATTAGCCTTCTTCACAGGCTCCGGGCCTTTCTCGGTTCGTCTAGCTTCACAGGAGCCGGGCCTTCTTTACAGGCTCTGGGCCTTTCTTCAAGGGTAGAATTTCCGGAGATGTTGGATGTTCCATGCGTTCGGGATGGGCACCCCCTCCCGAGTCTCCAAGCGTGAGGCGCCAGGCCTAGAGACATGAACAACCTTGAACGGGCCCTCCCACATGGGCGAGAGCTTGTGCAGCCCCTCCCTGGAGAGCACTTGTCTGAGCACGAGGTCACCTACCTCGAGGGTCCTGGGGCGGATGCTGCGGCAGTGGTACCGCCGCAGTGCTTGTTGGTATCTTGCAGCCCGAAGCGCAGCCTCCCGACGGCGTTCCTCCCCTAGTACGACGTCCACCCCCAGCATAGCGTCCTGCTGTGCTGTCACATCCTAGTTAGCCATGCATTAGAGTGTTGCATCATGTTTACTCTTTCATCAGAAACCTGAAATGGGGATGACAGAACCCCCAGTCCCCTCTGAAACCAATTAGGGTTTACTAAAAACTTTTTCAATGAACCTGAAATGCCCTTCTAAAATGCCCATCATTTTTGTCTTGGTTCAGAACCTCTGCCAAAAGTGATGCCCATTTTCCTAGGCCATCTTAGGGTTTTTGGAATTAAATCATAAATATTTGAATTTGGGCATTTAAAATTATATAAAATATTTAAATGCTCAAATATCTCCAAACTAAAATGTTTCATGTTGGAAATAATCCAACTATGGACCAGGAGTAGTTTGGTGATTTTAGGAGTTGCCTAAGTATTTTATTTAATTCAACAAAGTTGCAGAAGTATTAAAAAACAGAAAACAGAAAGAAAATGGAAAAACTTACCTGACGCCTGCTCCCGGCCCACCTGCCGGCCCAGCCCAGCGCCGCTCCAGCGAGCTGCTTGCCGGCCAGGCAGGTAGGCAGGTGCCCGACGGCGACCACAACGCGCGCCACGCACCTGCTCGCCGCCTCGCCGCTCCCCGCGCCCGGTGACGTCGTGGATCAGCCTCCCTCGCTCCCCCGAACCCCCCAGACACCCCCTCTCCTCTCTAGCTCCTCCCCCTCGCGCTCCCCCGCCATGACCGACGCCACCACCGCCGTGCCTTCGTCGTAGCCGTGCTCCCCGCCACCCGTGCGTCCTCTCATCGTGTCC
>NC_041393.1:376765501-376873704 GCF_002162155.2 Triticum dicoccoides
GCGCCACGCACCTGCTCGCCGCCTCGCCGCTCCCCTCGCCCGGTGACGTCGTGGACCGGCCTCCCTCGCTCCCCCGAACCCCCCAGACACCCCCTCTCCTCTCCAGCTCCTCCCCCTCGCGCTCCCCCGCCATGGCCGACGCCACCATCGCCGTGCCTTCGTCGTAGCCGTGCTCCCCGCCACCCGTGCGTCCTCTCATCGTGTCCAGGAGCTCCGCCGCTGTCCACTCCATCGAGCAAGCCGAGCCCCGAGCGCTCGCAACGCCCGAGTCCACCGCAACGACCTCGCCCGAACCGCCGTCGCCGGAGATCCCCTTCAACGCCGTCGTCGCTCCGGTCCATCTCCGGCCACACCAAGGGCTTCGTCGCACTCACTGTGAGCTTAGCCATCTTTCCCCCCCCCTCCTTCTCTTGCTCCCGAGCTGTGTAGCGACCTCCCGGAGCTCAACCGCACCCACCGCCGTGGAGTTCGTCGCCGACGTGCTCCCGGTCACCCTCCGACCACTCCACGGTGTCCATCATACTCACCGTGTCACGTAGCACCTAGCTAGCTACTCCCCGTGCCTCACTGACCCCTCTAGCGTCAAGTTCGTCTTCGGCCGAACCCCGGTGGCCGCCAAAGTCGTCGCCGGCGCCAACTCCGGCCACCCCGACCCCAACGGACTCCACCAAAAGCTGCGGCTCGTCCTCAGCTCCACTTCGGTGGTCTCCGCGACCCATTTGGTGGCCGAAACAGCCAAAACCACTTCCGCCGCCGCGTCGGACTCGCCGGCGGCTAAACGCCGGTGCAGCCGACCCGGGTTTGACCATGGATGGGCCCTGGTTGACTCCCCTGAGTCAATGATAGGTGGGGCCCAGCCCTGTTAATTAAACAGGTTTAGTTTTAATTAAAACTTTAATTAATCTAATCACACTGACACGCGTGACCCACTATCAGGTTTGACCTGGACATGTTCCGTTGACCTGCTGACGTCACACTGACGTCAGGCTGACGCAATAATTTATTTTCTGGAATTAATCTAATATAGGAAATTCCAGAATATAGTTTAAACTTCAAAAATTCATAACTTTTATTCTGTAACTCCAAATCAGACAAATTATATATGAAAAATGATCAGAAAAATCCAATCTATCCATCTGTACTATTTTCATGCATGATTAAACAAGTTAACCTGATGTTTAATACAGAACAAGAAAAAACACTTTAAAGGGCCATGTTTGAGTTTGAAATTTGAATCTTTGATTCAAATTGGTTCAAACCCTTCTGGTCTTAGTTGCATTAGCCCAACACACTCATATTGCTATGTTTCATGCATGCATCATATTGTTGCACATTGTTTGGTGATGGTCGTGTATCGATGTTCTTTGCGGCAGGTTCTGCCTCCGAGGAGTACCGTGATTACCCTAATGAAGAACCGTATCAGTGCATCGAACCATCAGGCAAGCAACCAACCATTTGATCATATCGATACAATCCCATGTTCTCGCTCCTGCTCTCCTTTACTGCATTAAGGCAACGCGTTTCAAACTGCTGTGTCCCACGGTAGTTGAACCCACTTCCTCTGCATGACCTGTCATTGCCATAGTAACTAGATGAAACCCACTAGCATGTGTAGGAGTTGATTGAGCCATATGTATGTGTTGTTCCTACCTTGCTATGCCTGCTATGCTTAGAGTCGTGTCAGGTCTGGTTCATCTGGGTGATGGGCTAGAGTGAAATGATTATGTTGGTAATGAGAGTGGTGTGGTTAACACGATTTGGTAAAGGTATCGATGAGAGGCCATGTAGGAGTACATGGTGGGTTGTTTCATTGAAGCCGACCTTAAGCACTGAGATCTGTATGTGTGATTTAAGAATCAGCTACTACCATGCATTGGGCCCGAAACCAATGGACCCTCTCGGCTTCTTATTCACCCTAGTTCTCCGTCCAGGAGTTGCAAGCAGTTTCTGGTGTTTGTAGCCTACTGGAGGCCGTGGACAGCGCTGACCGTAGGGGTGGGCTGTGATGCGGTAGGTATGTGGCCGGGTGTACCGAATACCCGTTAGGTATCTCGGGAACCCTGTTCACATCGTTCGGGGCCGTATGGGAAACCTCGACCGGACTCCCTACGGATGGAACCTGGATAGGCGATAAACCTGGACTGGAGGCTTAAGTGATTAGGTAGGTCGTGGCCGACACCCACGTTGGGCTTCCGCTTGAAGGTTGCCGAGTACATGTCGTGTAAACGACGGTAAGTGGTGAGAGCGTGTATGAAGAAGTACACCCCTGCAGGGTTATCATGATCTATTCGAATAGCCGCGTCCGCGGTAAAGGACTACTTGGTTGCCTATACAGTTCATAGACAAGTAAATGGAAACTACTAAAAGCCTCAAGATAAGTGTGAGTGCCGAGGAGGGCTCTTCCGCAGGAAGACGGAGGTGAATCCTCGGTAGTGTATTGAAGTGGTGAGTAGCGGACTCGTGTGCGCAAAACCATTTCAAGTTGGAGTCTCGTAGGTTAGCCTAGCCAAGAGTCAAAGCTGGCTTGCTGCAATAACTCCACCAACCCTTCTTGATAATATGCATGTATGTAGGATCTGATGTAAGTCTTGCTGAGTACCTTTGTACTCATGTTGCTATAATTTACATTTTTACAGAAGACGCTGCAACCCCTTCTGATGGGTTCTACGTAGACGTTGACATCAATGAGTAGGCTAAGGCCCAGGTGGTGATCCTGAGCTTGTGAAGGACCACGTAGTATAGCTAGGCTTTCCAAGCCTCTTTTATTTTTCTAGTTGTCTGTACTCAGACAAGTTACTTCCGCTGCTGGTTTGTATGACTGTATGACTTGAATGCTGGGTCGTGTGACCCGTACCTTTGTGTATGTTATGTATTGCTCTCTGAGCCTTAAATAAAGTACTTGTGTCATAGAGTCATGTTGTGATGCCTTGTTGTATTTGCACATATCGAGCATACTGTGTGTATGATTGAAATGCTTGGTATGTGTGGGATCTGACTATCTAGTTGTTTATCCTTAGTAGCCTCTCTTACCGGGAAATGTCTCCTAGTGTTACCGCTGAGCCATGGTAGCTTGCTACTGCTCTGGAACACTTAGGCTGGCCGGCATGTGTCCTTCTTCGTTCCGGTGTCTGTCCCTTCGGGGAAATGTCACGCATTGAGTACCGGAGTCCTGTTAGCCCGCTACAGCCCGGTTTACCGGAGTCCTGCTAGCCCAGTGCTACAGCCCGGACCCACTTGCTGATGACCGACACGTTCGTTGCTGGGTCATGGATGCCTGTCCCTGTAAGTCTGTGCCACTTTGGGTTTACAACTAGTCATGTCAGCCCGGGCTCCTTAACATATGGATGCTAGCGACACTATCATATACGTGAGCCAAAAGGCGCAAACGGTCCCGGGCAAAGGTAAGGCGACACCCGTGGGGATACCGTGCGTGAGGCCGCAAAGTGATATGAGGTGTTACAGGCTAGATCGATGTGTCATCGAGTCGGGGTCCTGACATGTGCTTCGTCGAAAGCCAGGACCCGCACGGAGCGATGCCTGAGCTTGTGAGGAAGGACCGCCTTAGCACCATAGACGAGGAAGAACGGGGTTTCGCCGGTCGACTTGGTAGCGGTAGTATGGATGGACCATAGCACGGACTGAAGCTCGTCATGCGAGCCCCTGCCACAGGACTCCAGCTTCTTCTTGAAGGTTCGGGTTTTGAGGCCTTTCAGGACCTCCGCGTTGGCGCACTCATCCTGGCCGTTGCTCCAAGGGTGTGCCACTGAAGCGTAGCATATCTGCGTTCCAAGGTTAGCACAATATGTTTTGAAGAGATTGCTGGTGAACTGCGAACCATTGTTGGTGATGATGCGATTGGGTACCCCAAACCGGCTCACGAGGCCCCTGATGGATTTGACTGTCGAGCCAGCTGGGATGGTGCGGACAGCTTCCACTTCTGCCCACTTGGTGAATTTGTCAATGGCGACGTAAAGGTAGCGGTAGCCCCCTGGCGCGCGAGGAAATGGGCCAAGGATGTCCAGTCCCCAAACAACGAACGACCACGAGAGGGGAATGGTCTGAAGGCCCTGAGCTGGCTGGTGAATCTGCTTGGCGTGGAACTGATAGGCTTCACGAGCCTTCACCAGCTCAATTGCGTCGTTGAGTGCTGTTGGCCAATAGAAACCGCTACGAAACGCCTTGCCGACAAGTGTGTGTGAAGACGAGTGGTGCCCGCAGTCCCCACCGTGAATGTTTGCCAGCAGCTCTTTTCCTTGCTCCCTGGAGATGCAGCTTAGAGTAACGTCATTCGGCCGCTTTCGGTAGAGCTCTCCGTCTTGGATGCAGTAAGCCGTGGCCTGCCTCGCCACGCGTTCCGTGTCCTCTTCCTTCTCCGGCAGGATCCCTCGCACCAAGTAATCCTTGACCTCCGCAGTCCAACATCCTTCTTGAGGCTCCAGCACCAGGAGCAGGCGTGCCCCTAAGGTCGGGCCACATGCGGGGCTCCCGAGGCAGGCGGTTGAGGGAGCTCTCCCGAGGTTGTGTTGTGCTCAACAGTGATGGTGCCGCCGAGGGTTTGAAGAGTCGCTCCTCAAAGACGCCAGGCTCCTGAGGCAACCGCCTGGATGCCCTCCTGGCGATGTCATTAGCCTCCTGATTGGTTCCGCGAGGCACATGTTGCAACTCCAGCCCCCAAAACTGTTTCTCCATCCTGGGGACCTCCCTGAGATATGCTTCCATGTGTTCCTCCTTTGGCTCATACACCTTGTTTCTGAAGTTGACGAGAAGTTGTGAATCGCCCTTGATGATGAGGCGCTTTACTCCCAAGGCGACTGCAGCTTTCAAGCCCGTTATCAGGCCCTCGTATTCTGCTATGTTGTTGGAGACCTTTTCTCCATGCTGGAATCAGAGTTGCATGACATAGTAGAGCTTGTCCTGAGTAGGAGATATGAGCATTGCGCCAGCCCCTGCGCCATGTCGGGAATGCCCCGTTGAATTACATGACCCAGCCATCCGGTGCCTCGCTTCCTGGGGAAAGCGATCGGTCCTTGCCCGCTTTGAGCCCCGGTGCCTCTGCCCATTCTGCCACGAAATCTGCAAGTGCGGCTCCCTTGATGACTCTAGTCGTGCTGAACTCCAGCTGAAACACTTGCAGTTCGATGTTCCATTCAGTGACTCTTCCATCTGAGTTGGGGCTCCTGAGTACCCTTTCCAAGGGGTATGCTGAGACGACCTTGAGGGGATGGCCTTGGAAGTAGTGCTGCAGCTTGCGTGAAGCCACTAACAGCGTGAGGAGGAGTTTTTGGGGCATGGGGTACTGCGCCCTTGCGTCCCGTAGCACCGTGCTTACATAGTATACGGGGTGCTCGACGAGGTTGAGGGTGCTAGTGCCTCCCGTGTCCTCCGGGGGTTGAGGCGCCTCCTGATATAGCGGAGCACCCAGCGCTTGGTCGCTTGGGGAGGCATCCTCGGCTCCGGGTGCGTTCCCCTGCTGAGGCTGAACCTTTTCTGCTGCGGTCGTTGTATTCGCGAGGCTTTTTTGGCTTTGCTCTACTTCGGCCGGGACGGCGGCTGCGGTCTTGGTCTGGCGCTCCTCTCTAACCGCCACCAGGGTTGTGCTGGCGGAGTAGGGGGTGGCTGCAAGTTAAAGCACCAGGGGCTCCCGAGGGCGCGGAGCTACCATCACCGGAGGGCTGGTAAGGTACCTCTTGAGATCTTCGAATGCCTTGTCGGCCTCTTTAGTCCACTCGAATGGACCCTTCCTCTTCATCAGCTTGAAGAAGGGCAGTGCCCGCTCCCCCAGCTTGGAGATGAAGCATTCTAACGCAGTTACACGCCCGGTGAGCTTCTGCATTTCTCTGAGGGTCTTCGGCGGGCTCATTTCTTCGACTTCCTTGACCTTCTCTGGGTTGGCCTCAATGCCCCTGTGGGACACGAGGAAGCCCAAGAGCTTGCCCGAGGGGACTCCGAACACGCACTTCTCCGGGTTGAGCCGCAGATCCACTTCACGGAGGCTCGTGAAGGTCTATTCCAGGTCCTGTATCAGGGTTTTTGCCTCCCGTGACTTCACGACAATGTCATTGACGTAAGCTTCAGCATTCCTCCCGAGCTGCCGGCCCAAGGCGATGTGCATCAGCCGCTGAAAGGTTGCACCTACGTTGCACAACCCAAGTGGCATGCATGTATAGCAGTACACTCCACACGGGGTCAGGAAGGCCATTTTCTCCACATCTTCTACCGCCATCTTGATCTGGTGATAGCCCGAGAAGGCATCTAGGAAGCACAATAGGTCACACTTGGCGGTAGAGTCGACGATCTGGTCGATGCGAGGGAGCGGGAACGGATCCTGTGGGCAGGCCTTGTTGAGGTTGGTGAAGTCGACACACATGCGTTCCTTTCCTCCATTTTTTGGCACAACCACAGGGTTGGGCAGCCATTCAGGATAGCGGACCTCGCGAATGACTCCCGCTGCCTCTAACTTGCGGGTTTCTTGGACGATGAAGGCCTACTTTTCCGTGGACTGCCGCCTTGCCTTCTACTTCACGGGGTGCACATTGGGGCACACATTGAGATGATGTTCAATCACATCCCTTGGGACCCCTGCTAGCTGATCAGGTTCCCATGCAAACACCTTCTTGTTTGCATGCAGGAACTTCACCAAGGCCTCCTCCTGCTCAGGCTCGAGGTTGGCGCCTATGGTGAAGGTGGCGCCGGTGGATCCATCCTCGTCGACCGGTACCTACTTGGTCTCCGCCTTGTCTTGGGTGAATAGCTGCTTCTTCTTAGCCGGCGCAGCCCCCTTGGGCTCGAGGGCATCTGTGCTGGCGGGCTGCGCCACCGCGGCCGTCTTGAAAGCACGCTTGAGCGCCTGCAGCGCATCCCTTGTGTCTCCGGACACAGTAAGGATGCCGCTGCTCCCGGGCATCTTCATGAGGTTGTACGCCGGGTGAGTCGCTGCCATGAACTGGGCCAAGGCTGGGTAGCCGAGGATGGCGTTGTATGGGAGGCCGATGGGGGCGATGTCAAAGTCGATCAGCTCCGTGCGGAAGTTGTCGTGGGTGCCGAAGGTCACCAGGAGGCGGATCTGCCCCAGGAGCAGGTGGAACCGCGTCCGACGCCCGAGAAGGGCCTACTGGGTTGAAGCCGCTCTAGCGGCACGTGGAGGAGGCTGAAGGCCTCCACCGAGAGCATGTCGAGGTCGGCACCTCCGTTGATGAGGGTCCTGGTGACGGCCACCTGGTAGATGGTGGGGGTGCATAGCATCGGGAGTGCGCCCGAACAGGCGGTGTTGGAGGGGTGATCATCTGAGCTGAAGGTTAAATTAGCCTTGGGTGCCACCAAGCCAGGGGGGTTTCACGGCGCTTGAGGATGGTGCCGATCTGGCGGACGAACGGCTTGACGTGGCGGCTCGAAGGTGGTGCCTGCAATCCGCCCAGGATGGCTGCGACGATTGGGGGTGCCGGCGCAGCATGATCGGCGAGGAAGAGGTTGCGCAACTCCTCCCAGGAGGCCACAGACGCCGCTGGCAGGTGGAGCAGCCACATGCGAGGGACGCCGGTGAGGGCTATGGGCAGCCAGTTCGCCATGACCTTGTTGTCGCCTCCGGCCTTGAGGATGGCTTCTCCATATGCTCGTAGGAAGGCCAGTGGGTCGGTCGTGCCGTTGTAGCATGGTGGCATGTCCGGCTTGAACTTGTTCGGCCACGGCACCTGTCGCAAGGCGGGGGCCAGGGCTCGGAGGCCCCTGGTTTCCGTGCTGGCGTCGACAGCCAGAGCGGGCGGTGCGTTGGCCGCCATGAGGGCAGAGTGTGGTGCCCATGGGGAGAGGGTCGACGGAAGGGAGAGCTCCGGCGCACCCCTACCTGGCGCGCCAATTGTCAGATGTTGGGTTCCGGCAGACCCTTACGGTTCAAACTCTGGGGTGCGCACGAAGATCTCTCCCCTACCGATCTACATCCGATCGCCTTGTGAGATCTAAGCTGAAAATGGTGAACAACACAAGGGACACAAGATTTATACTGGTTCGGGCCACCGTTGTGGTGTAATACCCTACTCTAGTGTGTGGTGTGGTGGATTGCCTCTGGGGCTGATGGTGAATAGTACAAGGGAAGAACAGCCTCGCGAGAGGTGTTCTTGAGCTGGTGCGATGAACTGCTTGTGTGAGTTCGATCGCCTCTCTCTCTCTCTCTCTCTCTCTCTCTCTCTTTCCCCCAAAATCTGGATCCCCTCCCCTACTCTGTGGTGGCTATCTCTATTTATAGAGGCCCTGGGCCTCTTCCCAAATATTGAGCGGGAAGGGCGCCAACAACAGCCATTTCAAAGGGAAACATCTAGTACAAGTTATCCTGACTAAAGTTGGTCTTCGGCTGCCAAAAGGACTGGCGATGACGCCATCTTGGGCTCCACGGTGACCTCCATTCTTCCGCTCCGCTGGTCTTGGTCTTGTTGCACTGAAATGGCAACCTTTGCCTGATGCCTTGGTACTCCGCGCCTGTGCTTGCCCCCTTTGCACCAAAGAGGAAACAAGGACACTGCACAGGCCGGCGCCCGCCTGGCGCCTGCCTGGTCTTGATCGTCATGGCTTGCGTCACGAGCACCTCGTGATGTACCCTGCCTTGATCTCTCCACCTCCTCGCAAGCCTGCCTGGCGAGGCCGTTCTTCAGGAAGCCTTGCGTCGTCCGCCCCGCGAGGCTTGGCCCCTCGCGAGGGTCTTGAATCTTGTGCTGATGAGGATGGGCCGCACCAGGCCACCACATGAGCCACGCCGCAGGCCGCAGGCAGGCAAGTCTGGGGACCCCCATTCCCATAATGACGACAAAGATTGTGGAGTTGAACCAAGGAGTTTGTAAGGGCAAGGAGATCACCTACTTCGTGAAGATCTACCCTAGTGAGGCAAGTCCTTCATGGGTGATGGCCATGGTAGGATAGACAAGGTTGCTTCTTCGTGGACCGTTTGTGGGTGGAGCCCTCCGTGGACTCGCGCAGCCGTTACCCTTCGTGGGTTCAAGTCTCCATCAACGTGGATGTACGATAGTACCACCTATTAGAACAACGTCTCAAAAATCTCCGTGTCTCCAAATTGCGTTTGACACTCCAATCCCATCCCTTTACATTCTTGCAAGTTGCATGCTTTACTTTCCGCTGCTCATATACTCTTTGCATGCTTGCTTGATATGTATTTTGATTGTTAAACGTGTGCCAAAACTCCACTTTAACTTAAAGAAATTAAAAAAATGCAACTTTTCTCACTTAGTGTCTAATCACCCCCCTCTAGACACCTCTTCTCGATCCTTTCAGCAGGTAATGCAATGATCATGATGTGAGAGCGATGCTTGCTTGTTTTGAGTTCTTCTTCTGCTTTGCCGTTCATGGGATAGATTCCTGATCGGCAGCCTGGGCTAGCAGGGTAGATGTCTTTCTACTCGTGTTTCATCCGTAGTCGGATGTTGCTCTTATGTATGATGTTGTTGTATTGATGTGGCATTGCATGCCTTCTGTATGTATCCACAACTATTATGTAATGGTACGATGTAACGATATCCACCTTGCAAAAGCGTCTCCAATATGCGCTTCTATCCTTGGTGGGACCTTTGAGTTCCTTTAGGATAGGGTCACATATTGGGCATGACACGCAACCGCCATGGGGGTCAAGCACCTCACCATCAAGGGCCACTCCCAGCTCCTCGTCAACTTCTCCAACAAGGAGTACAAACCTAAAGACGAGCATATGGAGGCTTACCTAGAGGAGGTACATAAAATTGAAAAGCGTTTCCTGGGCTTGGAATTGCAGCACATCCCGTGCGGCGTGAACAAGGAAGCAGACGACATCGCCAAGAGGGTATCCCGCCGCGAGCCTCAAAAGCCCGGCTGTCGCGGGTCCGGCACTGCTCCAAGAAGAGCCACTGTTGTCCCCACCGTCAGGCGCCCCGCCCTGCATCCTGACCTCGGGAGCCCGCCTACTTTTGGCATTGGAGCCACAGGAAGGCCGCTGGACACAGGTCTACACTACTAGGGAAAACCCTAGTAGTAGCGTGGGTTTTAACGCTATCAATAGCGCGGGTGGCCGTGCTACTAGTAAGGCGCTACAGCTAACAGATAGTAGTAGCACTGTATGTACTAGCGCTACTACTATTGACTATATCAGTTGCGTTTTTCCAACATGCGCTACTAATATGCAGCTGTAGAGCTTTTCTTCACCTGCACTACTGCTGCATCTTTCAACATTTTTTCCCTGCTTCCTATTTATCAAGCACAGTACCCTGTTTTAATAAACTGCAATTTCACATATACCAGATAACAATATCATTAACCACAATACCATATAGTCATGCAGTAGTCATACAATATCATTAAGCATTATAGGTACTCATATATAGTCAACATGCATCCTGACACACACATATGGTTCATACAGGAGCATATATGATAAGCAGTACTAGGTAGTCATACATCATATAGTAGTCTACTAGGGGTAGTCATACAACCACACACATATGTAGTTCTAGATGATATTGATGATGACCATCATCCTCAAGCCATGGCGGTGGGTGTTCCTGATAGTAATTAGGATGGCCTGTCCAACATGAAGATTTGCCAACGAGGAAGTTCTTCCACCCAACCGAGCTAAAGTGTGTGCGACTGTTCGTGTCCACACCGTACACACAGGTGGTGACGGATCCCCTTGCGGTAAGGTGTATTCCAGCAAAGCCTTCTTCATCAGGCTCGATACCGCAACTCACAGATAGGCTCTTTGGCAATTTATGAATAATAAAAACATATCAATTAATAAGTAGCCTCACACATACTCCTGCAAATATACTTCTACTAAGTATAGATTTCTACACTAGCAAAAATAGTACTACATTTCTACTAAGTTGAATTCTACTAATAAGTATGGATTGGACAGTAAGCATGTCATCGATTGGACAATAAGCATGTCATTGGACTCTAGACAAATTAAGCATGTCATCGGCTGGCTTCTACACATCATATCATTGGACTTTACACTCAGCATATCATCGGATTCACTAAGCATATCGTTGGACTCTACACTAAGTAAGCATGTAATCGGATTCTACACTAAGTATAACATACCATAACATGCTGATCAACCATGGCACTTCTCAGGCGGGTCACGAATGGCACCTTGACAAAGTCAGCACGTGGCGGAATTATGTCCCATAGGTTGCACACCTCCTCCTCGCTCAGCCTTATTCTTCGAGTATAGATGGCTTCATCAAGTGGGTCCTCATCATCTTCATCAGCGTCGAGATAAATGATGGCCAGCTTGGGTCTTTCTGCTCTGAAGGAGAAGCTGATCAACTCACCACCAGTGATACCCATGTGGGAGATGAAATGGTTCCATCCATCTTCTCCCATCTACGCCATATTTTGTCCTTTCTCAACCTCCATAGTGTAGGGCCCCCAGGAACCTCAAAGGTCACAGTGTCTCTAGTCAGCTTGTTGAATTCCAACCTCACATTGCATGGGATGATCTGTGTATACACAATGATATATACACAATGCATTAACGCCAATAACACTAAAAGCAAAATAGTTGTTACAAGTTTAAAATATTTTGTTACCGCTGCAGGAAGAAAACTCGGCTGGAAGTAGATGTTGAACAACATGCCAGTTGCAAGGCTGCTGGCGCATCTTGACTTGCATAGTCGACATGGTGGTGGTGTCGCCATTTTCCTAAAGCAATATTAGAAAAGGATTAACGATACACTTTAGAGGAAAAATCCGGCATGACCTTTGCTAAAAAAGGACATATCGAGCGCCTGAAATTTGCCGGAACAGAAAGTAATCAACACTCCAGCAAGACATAGGCCACTCGGAGGTGTTACCTGCAAACACGGTCACTTGGGCAAGAACATATCCTATTTTAGCAACACTAGATATACATGTTTATATCTACATCATATGAGCAATTCTTGAGAAACACTAAATAAACTAGTTGTACTAAAAAAACTACATCATCATCTATTCAAAATGTTCTATACCTAAAACATCTACATCATCAGCCAGTATTACTACTAAACCCTAAAAATATGCCCTAAGTTCAGAATATAACAAGTATAGAACATTTTTTCAAATTCTACCAACTAAAAATTTCCATTACTAAAATTTCTAATCAAAGACCTAAAATTTCCTACTCTATTAAAAACACCTAAAATAGGCTAAAAAATTATTCTATTACAAAACCTACATTCTACAATGTCTACATTCTATGATCTACATTTAAACTACCTACATTCTACAAGAATAGAGAGAAGGGAGGGAGGAGGGGTAGAAAGGAGGGAGGGACGAGGGGTAGGAAGGAGGAAGGGAGGAGTGGTAGGAAGGAGGGAACATGTGGTAAGGATGGGGGAGGGAGGAGGAGCTACCTCGGTGGTGGTGACGACGGGGGGGCAATGCCAGCGGGATGGAGGAGGGAGGGGGCGACGACGGCGTGATGGAGGAGCGAGGGGGCAACGGCCGGCGGCGGGATGGTGGAGGGAGGGGGAGACGGCCGACGGCGGGATGGAGGAGGGAGGGGGCGACAATGCGGCGCCGGACGATAGGGCCGGTGTGGGGAAGAGTGAGTGCAGCAGAGAGAGGAGAGTGCTGGGCGGCCTGGTGATAGGATGGCTTTAGCGGTAGCACACTTATTGGTAACGCGCTGCTGCTAAACACCCTAGTAGTAGCGCCTTCTGATAAAAAGCGATATTCCTAAGTGTAAGCATGCAAAAATACATTTTCCATCAATGATCTTTTTGTGTATAATCTGAATTGTCAATATGAGTCCTCTCCGGTAGGAAACGGAGAAGACTCATATTGCCACCACAAATTCTACACATAGAGTTCAATGAAGACCAAGTGATTGTGATGGCTTGAGAAGTAACATATTTTAGGTGGTAAACACCATGTTCGCGGAGCGAGGTGGGACTAAACTTGTGGACTGAACTTAGCAGTAGCAAGTTTTACCAAAAGGCGCTGCTGCTAACATCAATAGTAGTAGCATGGTATTTAATATGGCACTACTTCTATAACTAGCTTGACGGCGAGGTCATGTCAATTATAGTAGTAGCGTTGTTTATAAAGGACGCTTATTGCTATTTTCCTTTCAGTAGCGCGTTTTTGTGGCAGGCGTTGTTGCTAAATAGCAATAGCGCCGTATTTTAAAGAGCGTTGCTGCTAAGATTCTATGTATAAGGTTTTTCCTAGTAGTGCTACCTTCTCCGCGGTGCCTTACCGGAGAAGGAGGAGGAAGCGGAGCGCGTGGTTCGCCAAGCCACTTCTTATTGCTTGTAGGATGGCGAATTGTACCGAAAGCGTCCCAACAATGTTGCGCTGCGGTGCATATCCAAGGAGGAGGGACATGAGCTGTTGGCCGACATCCACGGCGGAGAGTGTGGGCACCACTCCTCGTGGGTAAGGTGTTCTGCAACGGGTTCTACTAGCCAACGACGCTGAACGACACCACCGAGCTAGTGAAATCCTGCGAGGCCTGCCAGTTCCATGCCAAGAAGATTCACCAGCCCGCGAAAGGACTCCAAACCATCCTGCTCTCATGGCCCTTTGCGGTCTGGGGGCTGGATATCCTGGGCCTATTCCCTCGGGCAGCTGGTAGATACCGCTACCTCTACACCGACATCGACAAATTCACCAAGTGGGTGGAGGTGGAGCTCATGCACACCATCCCCGCTGGCTCAGCCATCAAGTTCATCAAGGGCCTCGTGAGCCGCTTCAGTGTCCCCAACCATATGGTACGCTTCTGTGGCGCACCCACGGAGCAACGACTAGGCCTAGCGCACCAACGCGAAGGTCCTGAGGGGCCTCAAGACATGGAGCTACAAGAAAAAGCTCGAGACATGCGGAAGGGGGTGGCTCGGTGAGCTTCAATCTGTGTTGTGGTCCATCCGCACCACCGTGACTAAGCCCACTGGTGAGACCCCATTGTTCCTCGTGTACGGGGCCGAGGCGGTCCTCCCGCACGAGGTCAGGCATCGCTCCCGGTGCGTCATGGCATTTGATGAGGCACGTTAGGATGCCGCGTGGGGGACATACCTCATGCTAGGGGAGGAGGCACACCGCCGAGTAGGGCTCCGCGCGGTGAGGTACCAGTAGTTGCTGTGGCGCTACCATGGCCGCAACATCCTCTCCGAGAATCTTGAGGTCGGGGACCTCGTCCTGAGGTGGGTCTTCTCCAGGGAGGGCCTCCACAAGCTCTCTCCCATGTGGGAGGGCCCGTTCAGGGCCGCCCGCAACTCTAGGCCTGGCACTGTACGCCTGGAGACGCAGGATGGGGTCCCCATCCAGAATACCTGGAACATCCAGCATCTTTGCTAGTTCTACCCGTGACACTCTCACATAATAATGATTGGGGCTGTACACGTTGTCGTGGTTATATAGCGGGCGGGTTCGTGAGATGACAAACGCCACGGGGTGGCTTGAGGTGAGGGCAAGACTGCTTTGGAGATTAGGGGACGGGATTGGGAAAGCAACACACGGTGGTTTACCCAGGTTCGGGGCTCTCTGAAGAGATAATACCCCTACTCCTGCATCTCTGAATATATATGTAGTGTACATGTATGGCAGTACAGAGTTGCTCCTGGAGCTGTATCTAAGGTCAGTGTCGTGGGCATCTGGCTTCGTATATGTGTGAGAGCACAAGTGCCTAGAGCACTAGTAGTAGCATAGTATGGATGTATGTATGCGTGAGTGGCCTTGTGGCCTTTGAGTGTGCGAGTCCATCCTCCTAGATGGATGGATGTGTGCTCATATATATACTCTGAGCTAGGTTTGTATGTAAGCTAGGTGGGCATGTGTGTGTGCTTGGGATGTAAGCTACAACGTGTAGCTTACATCTCAAGCTATGTTTGCTTGAGAGCTAGGCTAGGTATTGTCCATGTGTCATTTTATAAATCAATGCTCAGGGGACAAAGTACACTATAGATGATGCCGTGTGTAAAGAGCGAATAGTGTATGATTTATCAGCAACAGTGGTTGCGGTACGGCCATCTCGTCAGTGTGGTGTAATGCGGTGGTTTACTTCGCGTAGCAGGCCGACTGGAGCAGCCAGACGGGGAGCCGGCCGGGCAACCGAGATGGCTAGCTGGCCGGGCAGCCAGGATGCTGAGCCGGCTAGGGTGGTTAGACAGCCGGATCGGGGCACTGGTCGCCCCGATGTTTTTGAAGCTTCATTTGCCGTCTTGGGCCTACGTGGGGGTCATCCCCCCGAATGTAGCCTCTGAGCCTCCGGGCAACTTGGAAAAGGTGCACAGAGGTTTTTAGCAGGCGTTGGTGAAGCAGAAGATGTCGATGACGGCTGGCTGCGGACCGCAGCCGGCGCGGCTTGCTTCCAATGGGGCGCACTAGCGCACCCACTAGGTGTATCCTCCGAGCCTTCGTGCAACTTTGGAAAAGTTGGGCGGAGGGTCTTCGCGGTTGTTGGTGCAGACGATGGCGTTGAGGATTCCTATTGCAGCCGGCGGTGAGCGTGCAACATGCACGTCGTGTATCGAGTGGGGACGCATGAGCGCGCCCACTTGGGGTAGCCTCCGAGCCTCCGGGCAACTTGGGAAAGTTGGGCGGAGGGTCTTGCTATTGATGATTAAGCTGACAGCAACATCGAGGGTGCCGGGAGCGGACACAAAGTCTGCCGGCTAATACGCACGGGGCCCTGCCGGACGCGAACACGGAGTCCGCCGGCTGAGTGGGGGCGCGCGAGCGCACCCACTGGTTGTAGCCTCCGAGCCTCCGGGAAACTTGGAAAAGTTTCGCGGAGGGTCTTGCCGTTGTTGAAGCCGATGGTGGCGTCAGAAATGCCGGTTACAGCCGGCGCCGGGCCTCCAACCCACGTGCCTCTGAGCCTCCAGGCGAGGAGGGGGTTCCCATAGAGATAATCATGCAAAAGACAAGGTTAGTCTGCGCACATATATCAAATATTTGCTTTTAGTTGTGCAAGTTTTATGCAAAGGGTGGCGACTCGGTTTCGTCCGAGCCCCCTTCAGTCTTTTTCATGTCGCCTCCGCTCTTTGGCTTTGCCTCTTGTTAGCTAGACAGTTGGGAGCTGGTCTGTAGCTGTTACGAAGACTGGCCGCGGAGTGGAGCATACAGTACACAGACTAGAGGAGCAGATTAGACCGAGTAGATACTCCTAAAGGAAATGACCGGGTTGCCCAAACCGTCTTCCCCCAGACGTTTTCGCGTTGGGTGACCTACAACTTTTGCTCTCGCTTGCCGGACAACCACATGGCGGTCTATGGCTAAGAGGTAGGCCTTCGGTACCGTATGCGCTACTAAGCCGTATGCGGGAACAAATGTGTCGGGCCGAGCAGCTAGCCTCCGGGCCGAGACTAGCTAGAGCTGGGGAAAAAAGTAGTGTAACTGTAAGCGGGCCGAGACAAGCTAGAGTGTCGCTTGGGGTTATCCGGTTTTGCGTGTGGTGCAAAAATAAGCGGTGAGGAGCTCACATTGATTTGACGCGGACGAGGTGGAGGTTGTCAAAGACAGCCGGCACGGCTTGGCGTTCGCGGAGCGCCCCGGCACACCCGCTGGGGGTAGCCTTCGAGCCACCGGGTGCTCGAAGGGGGTCCCGGACGGTCAGGATCGACATGCCAGGCGGCAGAGCGGGACGCAGCCAAGCCGGCTTGGCATAGCCGGCGATGCGTCGAGGCGGCCGAGTTGGTTTGGCACAGCCCACCGGGCGCTAAAACAGGCAGGCAGGGCCACCAGCGGTGCGGCTCCGCGGGCAGGCGGAGGCGTCTCGCAACTCCTTTATTTTTGTTTTTCACTTTGGTCGGTTGTTGGCAGCCAGACACAATTTTTTTTGCAGTCGGCATCTCTTTTCTTCTTTTCCTCAGCTGGGGCAACCGAACCCTTCTCTTTCCTTCTCCAGCTGGCCCTTGGCAGCCGGATGGGAGAGCCAGTAGCGGGCCAGGCCGATCGGGTGGTGGGAAAAGCCGGAAGGCGGCGGAGCCGGTCGCCCGGCTTGGGGCAGAGACGACAAGCGGCAGGAGCTAGGTGTGGCTTGGGAGGAGGTCAGACCTGGCGCGGGGCGCGTGGACAGGTGCGTCTGGCCGAGTACAGCGGGGCGGCACAGCGGCGCGAGGGCCAGGCGCGGAGTAGGTGCGCGACACCGGGAGGTGCGAGGGCCCGGAGCCAGGGAGGCGGCCGGGTGGGGAGGCGGATGCTGTGGAGGCCGGAGCCAGCCGCGACGCAGGCAGAGCGGGACGGGGCTGGGTGCTGGAGAGGCTGGAGCCGGCCGCGTCGGCCGGGTGGCGAGGCCGAGCAGAGGAGGCCAGAGCCGGCCACAGCGCGGATGGCTGGGTGCTGGAGAGGCCAGAGCCGTGCACGCGAGGTGGAGTAGCGCGTAAAGTTGAGCGCGGCAGTGGGAGCAGAGGCCGGCTCATAGAGGCCGACGGCAGAGGGCAGAGGTGCACGCACGCGGGAGAGGCGAGGCGCGCATGGGGCAATGCGGCCATGAGGCGAGCTGGCGCGGTCGGGGCGCGGAGGACCTGGAGCGGGCGGCTGGTGTGTTGGGAAGGACGCGACCAGCGCAGTCAACTGGGGATGAGCAGCACAGGCGGAGAGCAGGTGGGCGGAGCCGGTGCGGGGCACAGCTACCCAGCAGGCGGAGGCGGCCCGGTGGAGCAGAGCCGGCGACTAGGCGCCTCTGGAGACCGGACGCAGCAGCAAGACGGAGCCGGCATGGGGCGGGCACGCTGAGTTGGGCGGATCAATCGTTGACGCGCAGGAGGGTCGGAGCGGGGCGACGCAGGAGACCAGCGCGCAGCAGGAGCCGAACAGCGCTATATGGACGCATGAAAGTGCCACTATCCCTAGGTGGTTTTGGTAATTCCTAACAACATATAGCTCATTGAGTGAATACTATTCCAAGACAATTATTTCAGGAAAGCTCAATGAATGGCATGGCATGGATGAGGAAAGTGGATCCCTCAAAATACTAAGGATAAAAGGATTGGCTCAAGCTCAAAAGCTCAAGACTCTACATTTTATATTTTAGTGATCCAAGATCACATTGAGTCTATAGGAAAAGCCAATACTATCAAGGAGGGATGAGGTGTTGCTTGATAAGATTCTTGCTTCAAGTGCTTAGTGATATGCTCCAAAAGCCCTCAACTACTTTCTCATATCCACATATGACCTAAACCTAAAGTCAAACTCGGCCCCACTGATTCTTTCTATCCGGCGCCACCGAGTTCAGATGTCATAGCCACTGCCACAAACCCTAGGGAAATCGGTCTCACCGATAGGGATCTCGGTCTCACCGAGATGGGATTGTAATCTCTCTATTTCCCTTTGTAACGTTTCGGTCTAACCGAAGTGAGTGATCGGTCCCACCGAGATTGCAATGTAAACTCTCTGTTTCCTTTTTGTAACATTTCGGTCTCACCGAAATGAGCGAATCGGTCCCACCGAGTATACCTGACCAACTCTCTGGTTAGTTTATTACCAAAATCAGTCTCACCGAGTTTGTGTAATCGGTCTCACCGAGATTACGTTATGCACTAACCCTAACCATATCAGTCCTACCGAGTTGCATGTCGGTCCCACCGAAAACTCCAACGGTCACTAGGTTTACTGAATCGGTCTGACCGAGTTTCTTGATTCGGTCCCACCGAGATTGGTAAATTGTGTGTAACGGTTAGATTTTGTGTGGAGGCTATATATACCCCTCCAGCTCCTCTTCATTCATGGAAAGAGCCATCAGAACAAACCTACACTTCCAACTTACCATTTCTGAGAGAGAACTACCTACTCATGTGTTGAGGCCAAGATATTCCATTCGTACCATATGAATCTTGATCTCTAGCCTTCCCCAAGTTGCTTTCCACTCAAATCTTCTTTCCACCAGATCCAAATCCTGTGAGAGAGAGTTGAGTGTTGGGGAGACTATCATTTGAAGCACAAGAGCAAGGAGTTCATCATCAACACACCATTTGTTACTTCTTGGAGAGTGGTGTCTCCTAGATTGGCTCGGTGTCACTTGGGAGCCTCCAACAAGATTGTGGAGTTGAACCAAGGAGTTTGTAAGGGCAAGGAGATCGCCTACTCCGTGAAGATCTACCGCTAGTGAGGCAAGTCCTTCGTGGGCGACGGCCATGGTGGGATAGACAAGGTTGCTTATTCATGGACCCTTCTTGGGTGGAGCCCTCCGTGGACTCACGCAACCGTTACCCTTCGTGGGTTGAAGTCTCCATCAACGTGGATGTACGATAGCACCACCTATAGGAACCAGGACAAAAAAATCCGTGTCTCCAATTGCGTTTGAATTCTCCAAACCCTACCCTTTACTTTCTTGCAAGTTTCATGCTTTACTTTTCGCTGCTCATATACTCTTTGCATGCTTGCTTGAATTGTGTGAAGATTGCTTAACTTGTGCTAAGATAGCTTAAAATCTGCCAAAGACTAAAATTGGGAAAAGGTTAAGTTTTTAATTGGTCAAGTAGTCTAATCACCCCCCCTCTAGACATACTTCAAGGTCCTACACGTGGTATCAGAGCCTTGGTCTCCATTTGCTTTGATTTCCATACCTTTTGGTGGTCATAGCCTTGGTTTCACAACCTAGGAGAGTATGGCGTCTAGCGAGGGAAATTATCACCGTAGAGGTCCTTACTTTGATGGCAGTAATTTTGCTAGTTGGAAGCCTAAGATGAAAATGCATATTCTCGGACATAACCTCGCCGTTTGGGCTATTGTATGTATTGGCTTGCAAGGTGAATTCTTTGATGGGAGAGAACCAAACCGTGAAGCTAGTGCGGATGAATTGAAGATGCTGCAATACAACGCTCAAGCTTGTGATATCCTCTTCAACGGAATGTGCCCCGAAGAATTCAACAAAATCAGCCATCTTGAGAATGTAAAGGAAATTTGGGATACTTTGATTGATATGCACAAAGGTACCGACTCCGTCAAGGAATCCAAATTGGATGTGCTCCAAAGTCAACTTAACAAGTTCAAAATGAAGGATGGTGAAGGTGTCGCTGAAATGTACTCTAGGCTTGCTCTTATCACAAATGAGATTGCGGGCTTAGGAAGTGAAGAGATGACTAACAGATTCATCATCAAGAAGATCCTAAGAGCATTGGATGGAAAATATGATACCGTGTGCACATTGATCCAAATGATGCCCAATTACAAGAATCTCAAGCCAACGGAAGTCATTGGAAGAATTGTTGCTCATGAGATGTCACTCAAGGATAAGGAGGAACTTCACAACAAGTCAAGTGGTGCTTAGAAAGCCTCATGTGAAGCCCCTACATCATCTAGTGAGAAACAAACCTTCAATGAAGAATTGAGCTTAATGGTAAAGAACTTCAACAAATTGTACAAGAGTAGAAGCAAAGAAGGAAGCTCCAAGTCAAGGTCTTACAATGACAAAAGATCTTCCATTCGAGAGCGCAATTGCTACAATTGTGGGAGACCCGGACACTATTCCCATGAGTGTACAGCACCCTAAAAAAGAAGAGAAGATTCTCCCAAGAGAAGAAGTAGAAGAGAAGAATCACCGCCAAGAGATAGAAGGAGTAGAGATGATCGTTATGAACGAAGAACATCCAGGAGAAGCAAGGATTCGGAAAGGAAGGACGGGTCATCAAAGAGCTACACAAAACGAAGACATCAAGCTCATGTTGGTGAATGGGTATGCAATTCCGACTCTGAACATCACTCTAAGAGAAGCTATCACTCGGACTCCGAACACACTCAAGATGAAGGTGTTGCCGGTCTAGCACTTGTGTCGACCAACTCCTACGACATATTTGATTCACCAAATGAAGGAATTGGAAGATGCTTCATGGCTAAAGGCCCTAAGGTAACTCACCCTGAGTATGTTGATTTCAATAGTGATGAAGATGACTTGTTAGGTGATGATGATTTACTTGTTGACAACTCTAGTGATGAATACTATGATGAAAAATCAATTAATCATGGTAATCAAGATAAAACGAATGACAATGATAAGGAGAAGATTGAGCTTCTAACT
Source organism: Triticum dicoccoides (assembly GCF_002162155.2). Lineage (NCBI taxonomy): Eukaryota > Viridiplantae > Streptophyta > Magnoliopsida > Poales > Poaceae > Triticum > Triticum dicoccoides. The sequence goes on from NC_041393.1 coordinate 376,786,476, forward strand.
AAAGAACTAAACACTCTGAAGTTAGCTCAAGAAACTATCTTAGAAGATCATCGAGAACTTTTAAGGGCTCATAGAAGTTACGCTTTGAAAAGCTCAATCTTGAGCAAGAGCATGAGTTCTTAAAAGCAATCAATGATGATCTTCCCAAGAAAAGTTCTTCTTACATTGCCAAGCGTTTACTCTTATCTACATACATGCCTCAAGTCAAGTCCACTAACAAGAACAAAAAGGATTCTTCCTCTAGTAGTAACAATAATCATGCTAAATCCAATATTGTTGCTTCTAGTAGTTCTCTTGATTCCACTAATGATTCTCTTAGCCAAGTTACACTTGAGCAAGAAAGTAGCTTATTGAAGGGAATTATAGAGAAAGGTGTTTACAAGAGCCTTGCCGGGAGTAAGAAATTCGAGGAAATTGTACGCAAGCAAGGAAGGTACCGGAAGAACCAAGGTGTTGGTTTTGAACGAAATATCAATGCCAATGGAGTTGAGTGGGAAGAAGATCAATACCCCAAGACGAAGTTTGTTCCTCAACAAGAGAAGTATGATCCTACTTCCTTCAAGGAAACACAAGCTCAAGATGATCTTCCACCACAAGACCACAAGCAAAAAGGCAAGGACAAACTTCAAGAGGAGATTGATGCATTTGAAGAAGCTCCTAAGGCCTTGGTCAAGTGGTTTCCCAAGACTACGTCAAGTTCTACTTCATCAAGCACGACTACAACTCCAAGGATTCCCATCAAGATGATGTGGATCCCGAAGAAGAAGAACTAGAGAGTTCTTGAGGGTGACTCCGCCAACATTCTTCACTCATATCATTATGGCAAGGACAAGTGCAATCAACTTCTACATCTTGCACTAGTTCAAGGAGTCACAAACCCTCTTGTTGGTAAGGCAAGGGACAAGGTAAGCTAATGCTTTCATGGACATCATATTGTGTGTGCATCACTCTATGTCTATGGATATACTTGTTTGTTCCTTGTGGGACTAACCCGTGTAGGTATTGAAAGTGCAACTCACTCCAACGGATTGCTCCAAATGATCTTCATCAACATTGAGCATCCACATCTTCAACACCTACATGAAGTCATCATCGACAAAACCCAAGGTTAATTCATACCTCTTAGGGGGGATCTCACATCTAGGGGGAGCTTAACTCTAAGAATTGAGTCAAAGCAACTCTAATGATGTGAACATATCAATGCATTATGAAAAAGTGGTAACCCCACTTGAGATTAAACGATGAGTATGACCTATGATCAAATGTTCTCATTTGACTCCTCGGTCAATATACTCATGACCTAGTCATCGCCAATTGTTTGATAGATGCTAGAATTGGTTGTGCATGCTTTGCCACATATTTCATTTGCCATTTTATTGTGTGATCATGTTGGTTGCATATTTTACTCATTCGAGGACATCCACTTGTTGCTTTGATTGATTGGCTTCTTTTTCTTTTGCCGAGTGGATGAACAAGAATGCCTAAGAACCTTCTCTAGCTATCTATGCTTTTCTTGTCTCAAACTCTATTCATGCTACATCACAAAATTTAATCAAGTTAGATTCAAACCACTCTGTGTGAGGAGCACTCGGAGTCCCCGATTCATCATGGACTTAAACTTCCAAAACTTCTTTGTGTGTTTCGGTCTGACCGATTCTTCCATTTCGGTCATACCGAGATCACTAAGTCGATCTAGGTTTTCAATCTCGGTGCAACCGATTTGAACTTTTCGGTCTCACCGAGTTGCTGTAACTGTCAACAGTTATGCATCTCGGTGCCACCGAGTTGTTCCACTCAGTCACATCGACAGGGTCAGGCTATATGTACACACGGGCAAAAATTTGGAAAACTTCTCCAAACCCCTTCGTCGCCAGCCGCCTCCAGTCGCTGGTCTCTGCCGCCGTCAACGGAATTCATCCCTGCCGTTGCTGCCGTAGCGAGTTCATTGCCAAACTAGGGTATGGACTCGATCATAGTGCTATCCTCGTCCAATTCCTAGCACATTGTGTTCGTTATGATTCTTGCCACGATTGAAACGCATCTATCTAGTCAAAACAATCCTTAAATTAGATGAGATTTGAAAATTTAGGGTTAGGTTTCCGCCGAAACCATATCGGACCCACCGAGTTGAAAATCTCGGTCCCACCGATTCGGCCAAGGCCATTGCACAAGTGACTCTCGGTCTGACCAAGAATTGCGAATCGGTGTGACCGATTTTAGAACTTTGTGAAACCCTAGCAGTCTCGGTGCCACCGAACTATGACTCGGTCTGACCGAGTTCACTAGTTTAGGTTCCAAAAGCTGCTTCGGTATCACCGAGTTTGCAAATCGGTTAATCCGAAATGCTTTTTGTGGAAAACTAAAACTATGTTTTTGAGTCATTCTTTTGCAAAAATCTCTGTATTCTAGCTCATCCATTCTATCTCAACTACAACTATTCACAGGGTCAGCAGTCAGAGCTTGCAGCATGTCAGACCAAAGTGACAGCCAAAACAGGGAAGAGGAGCAGATTCACATGAGTGAGGGCACTAGTCCCTCTAGCACCTCAGATGAGGGCAGCAGGAGCACTCCTAGCAATTTTCCCAAAGCAGCCACAAGAGCCAGAAGGAAGAGAACCTCACACTCTGAGGATGAGGACTATGTGGCAGCTGAAGATGAGGCTACTTCCAAGAAGATAGTGCTCAAAAGGGAGTATGGCTCAGCAAAGACTACAAAGCCTGGACTGAACAGGAAGGTCCCTGCCAAGAGGACACCTATGCTAAAGGTCAGAGGATCAACACAAGAACCTGAGAAACCTGATCCCAAAGAGCCAGCTCCAGAAGAAAAGAAGAGAAAGGAAAGGGTCAAGAAGACCATGGCCAGAGTTGTTGGACAACCTTCCATGATGGAAGAGGAGGAGGAAGAAGAGGTTGCTGCACCAGCCCCCAAGGCACAAAAGCTGATGGGTGATGCTATAAGGTCAGGGGCTGCATCATCAAAGCCCAAAGAAGCACCCAAAGCTGCCTCCAAGGCCAAGTTTGCACCTAAGAGGAATACCAGGAGCATACCAGCTGCTGAGAAGAACAAGGCCCCAGTGCCTGAAGTTGCTGAGGAAGAAGATGAAGGACAAGTTCTAAGGAAGCTGAAACCCAAGATTCCAAACCACAACGATGCTCATCCAGTGGCTGAGAACATGAAGCTGAGGAAGGATGGAGGGCTCAGGTAGTGGAGATTGTCTGATCCCTATGCAATCATAAGAAGAACTGTTGTTGATTACAGGTTCCACACTAAGGAACATCAAGACTTTTATGAGACTGTGTTGTTGGACAAGAAGCCCATAGTTTGTGATATGAGGTGGGTAGATTGGAAATACATGAAGGAAAATGAGTATCATTACCAAGGAGTATTTGACAGCTTTAAGGCTTGTGGAGTTGATGAGTTTGTTGGACAGAAGTTCACAAACTGGAACGATGAGCTAGTTATGCAATTCTACTCCACAACTCACTTTTATCCTGATGGCAGAATAGTCTGGATGTCTGAAGGTACAAGGTACCAATCAACTATTGAGGAATGGGCAAATCTGATCAATGCCCCAGAGGAGAATTAAGATGACTTGGATGTCTACTCCAAGAAGAAGAAGGATCACAATTCAATGTCACACATGTACAAGGAGATCCCAGACAAGGCACTTGAGACTTTCAAGTTTGGGTCTGTCCATTTTCTTCTGTCAGGGCTGCCAATGATCAACTGGATCCTAAGGCACACTCTATTGCCTAAGTCAGGTGACCACAACATGATCAGAGGGCATGCAATTAATTTGCTACACATATTTGATGTGCCACAGAAATTCAAGGTCATGATCCTCATAGTTGAGACTATCAAGAGGACTGCAGCAGACCAGAAGAGAAGTTGTGGGTATGCCCCACAAATCCAGGAGCTGATCAATTCCAAGATGGGCACAAGCAAATACCTGTTGGATAAGGAACACTTTGTCATCTACCCAGATTTTGAGAACAATCAAGTTGTCATGAATGAGAATGAACCATCATTAGTGCCAGCTCAAGAGAAGAAGGAGAAGGCAAAGAAGGAGAAGGCTGCCAAGATGCCAACTTCAGAGGAGGCATCTGAGTACTTCTTGAAGAGCAAGCAGGATCAGCTTGGTTACTTAATAGCATCAACTCTGAGGATTGAGAAAGGGTTGGCCACCCTAACTCAAAACTAGGAGAGCCTGGAAAGAATCATGGAACAAAAATTCTATGACTTAGATGTTAAAGTAACTGAGATTCAGTCAGTTGTGGAGCAGCTACAGGATGACATGTAGGAGAGGAAGGGCAGGACAACTATAGATGCATTTGCCAGAGTGCCTCGAGCTCAGAGATCAGTTGCAGAGCCTGTGACAGACACCAGAGCCACTTCATCTGCACCAGCTACAGCTCCAGTGCAACCAGCTCCAACACCAACTCCTTCAGCTCCATCCACATCAACTGAAGTCTTCGTACAAGGAGCCATCTCTACACCACCAACTGAAGACCAAGCCTGAGAGATGAAATAGTACTATGCATTTTCTATGAACTTTTTAGTAACTTGTTGCCAAAGGGGGAGAAAAATGTATAGATCATAGGCTTTGAGAGAGAGAGAGAGAGTTTGCTTTTGTTCTCTCTTGTCTTCGTGGTTGAACTTTATTTGCTTTTGATTGCTTGAGTACCACACTATTGCCTGTGAGACATTGATGATCATGTGTTTGATCATAAGCTACACTTATGCTTGTTAGATGATATTATCCCATTTATCTTTATATGATCATTCACTTTGCTTGGTGATGAGTGCATGTATTCAATCTTTATTATTTTGAGCGCTCCACCAAGATGTATGTGACATGGAAGAGTAACCCATGAGCCTAATTCCTTGTGCATTTGCAGTCCAAAGCAAATCTTAAACTATACACAAATTTAGGGGGAGCTCTTGCTTATCACATACTTCTCAAAGCGACGATGTTTTTCAATCTTATTATCAATTGTCGAAGCTTTGATCTATATGTTGTCATCAATTACCAAAAAGTGGGAGATTGAAAGTGCAACTATCCCTAGGTGGTTTTGGTAATTCCTAACAACATATATCTCATTGAGCTAATACTATTCCAAGACAATTATTTTAGGAAAGCTCAATGAATGGCATGGCATGGATGAGGAAAGTGGATCCCTCAAAATACTATGGATAAAAGGATTGGCTCAAGCTCAAAAGCTCAAGACTCTTCATTTTATATTTTAGTGATCCAAGATCACATTGAGTCTATAGGAAAAGCCAATACTATTAAGGAGGGATGAGGTGTTGCTTGATGAGTTTCTTGCTTCAAGTGCTTAGTGATATGCTCCAAAAACCCTCAACTACTTTCTCATATCCACATATGACCTAAACCTAAAGTCAAACGTGGCCCAACCCATTCTTTCTATCCGGCGCTACCGAGTTCAGATGTCATAGCCACTACCACAAACCCTAGGCAAATCGGTCTCACCGATAGGGATCTCAGTCTCACCGAGATGGGATTGTAATCTCTCTGTTTCCCTTTGTAACGTTTCGGTCTAACCGAAGTGAGCGATCGGTCCCACCGAAATTGCAATGTAAACCCTATGTTTCCTTTTTGCAACATTTCGGTCTCACCGAAATGAGCGAATCGGTCCCACCGAGTTTACCTGACCAACTCTCTGGTTAGCTTATTACCAAAATCGGTCTCACTGAGTTTGTGTAATCGGTCTCACCGAGATTACGTGATGCCCTAACCCTAACCATATCGGTCCTACCGAGTTGCATGTCAGTCCCACTGAAAACCCTAATGGTCACTAGGATTACTGAATCAGTCTGACCGAGTTTGTTGATTCGGTCCCACCGAGATTGGTAAATTGTGTGTAACGGTTAGATTTTGTGTGGAGGCTATATATACCCCTCCACATCATCTTCATTCATGGAGGGAGCCATCCGAACAAACCTACACTTCAAACTTACCATTTCTGAGAGAGAACTACCTACTCATGTGTTGAGGCCAAGATATTCCATTCCTACCATATGAATCTTGATCTCTAGCCTTCCCCAAGTTGCTTTCCACTCAAATCTTCTTTCCACCAAATCCAAATCCTGTGAGAGAGAGTTGAGTGTTGGGGAGACTATCATTTGAAGCACAAGAGCAAGGAGTTCATCATCAATACACCAGTTTTTACTTCTTGGAGAGTGGTGTTTCCTAGATTGGCTAGGTGTCACTTGGGAGCCTCCGACAAGATTGTGGAACTGAACCAAGGAGTTTGTAAGGGCAAGGAGATCGCCTACTTCGTGAAGATCTACCACTAGTGAGGCAAGTCCTTCGTGGGCGACGGCCATGGTGGGATAAACAAGGTTGCTTCTTCGTGTACCCTACTTGGGTGGAGCCCTCCATGGACTCGTGCAACCGTTACCCTTCGTGGGTTGAAGTCTCCATCAATGTGGATGTACGATAGCACCACCTATCGGAACCATGACAAATATATCCGTGTCTCCAATTGCGTTTGAATTCTCCAAACCCTACCCTTTACATTCTTGCAAGTTGCATGCTTTACTTTCCGCTGCTCATATACTCTTTGCATGCTTGCTTGAATTGTGTGAAGATTGCTTGACTTGTGCTAAGATAGCTTAAAATCTGCCAAAGACTAAAATTGGGAAAAGGTTAGGTTTTTAATTGGTCAAGTAGTCTAATCACCCCCCTCTAGACATACTTCAAGGTCCTACAACACACATGGCGCCCGGAGAACTACGACGCAGGAGATGGCGCTATTGAGCCGGCGCAGGGCCGGACCCGGCCGGGCACAGGGAGGCGACCCGGAGCCGGCCAGGACGGGTGCGCCGATCCGGCATGTGGTGTGGCGGAGGTGTAGCCGGCGAAGAGGGGATAGTAGGCGTGCGACCGCGTGGTCGTGGAGGAGCGAAGCAGAGCAGAGGCGCCGCTAGTGAGCCTCATGATGGTTGCTGAGCAGCAAAGTCGCGTGTGTGTGGCTGGGTTGGAGCAGCGTGATGGGGCAGATGAAGCAGCATCGGCAGTCGGGCACTGCTCCACGTTCGAGGCCAGAGCAGACGCAGATGCGGGGAAGGCCGGCCCGGCCAGGCGCAGGGACGACCGAAGACGCACGAGGCACAGTGAGCAATAGAGCACCCCATAGTCTGACTATTATCCGAGGTGTATGGCGATTATCTCGCTAATATATGGGCATCATCAGGGAAATACATGGGCATTATCTGGCTTGTGTACGAGTAGTAGCCAAGGAGTGTATATGCAGTGTATGGCCTGCTGATACGTCTCCAATGTTTCTATAATTTTTGATTGTTCCATGCTATTATATAATAATTCTTGGATGTTTTACAATCATTTTATAATCATTTTATATCATTTTTTGGTACTAACATATTGACATAGTGCCCAGTGCGAGTTGCTCATTTGTCCTTGTTTTTTACATCGCCGGAAATCAATACCAAACAGAGTCCAAACGCAGCAAAACTTTTTTTGCATTTTTTTTGGACCAGAAGACACCGTATGAGCCAAGAAAGTACCTGATGGGAGCTCCGAGGGGAGCTCAACCCACCAGGGCCCGCCTGGGGGCCCAGGCGCACCTAGGCGGGTTGTTCCCACCTCAGTGGCCTCCCGCACCACCTCTTTGCTCTATAAATACCCCAATATTCCAAAAACCCTAGGGGAGTCGTGAAAATCAATTCCAGCCGCCACAAGTTCGAGAAACACCAGATCCAATCTAGACGCCATCATGGAGGGGTTCATCATGTCCATTGGTTCTTCTCTGATGATGTGTGAGTAGTTCTTTGGAGACCTACGAGTCCGTAGTTAGTAGCTAGATGGCTTCCTCTATCTCTCTCTTGTTTCTCAATACAATGGTTTCTTGGACAACCATATGATGTAAGCCCTTTTGTGGAGTGTTTGTTGGGATCCGATGAACTTTGAGTTTATGATCAGATCTATGTTTTTATCCATGCAAGTTATTTGAGTCTTCTTTGATCTCTTACATGCATGATTGATTATAGCCTCGTATTTCTTCTCCGATATTTGGGTTTAGTTTGGCCAACTTGAATTATTTATCTTTCAATGGGAAGAGGTGCTTTGTGATGGGTTCGATCTTACGGTGCTTGATCCCAGTGACAGAAAGGGAAATGACACATATGTATCGTTGCTATTAAGGATAACAAGATGGGGTATATTTCTACATAAATAGATCTTGTCTACATCATGTCATCGTTCTTATTGCATTGCTCCATTTTCCATGAACTTAATACACTACATGCATGCTGGATAGCGGGCGATGCGTGGAGTAATAGTAGTAGATGCAGGCAGGAGCCGGTCTATTAATCTTGAACGTGATGCCTATATAATGATCATTGCTTGGATATCATCGTGATTATTTGAAGTTCTATCAATTGCCCAATAGTAATTGTTTTCCCACCATTTGCTATTGTTTCTCGAGAGAAGCCACTAGTGAAACCTACGCCCCCCGGGTCTCTTTTTTAATATATTTTCCTTTGCGGTCTATTTTATTTACGTTTATTTTCAGTTCTGTTAAACCAAAAATACAAAAATACCTTGCTGCACTTTATTTTATTTGCTATCCATTTATCCAATCCATTACAACTTTACCCCATCTCCGTGCCACTTTTTGGCGCCGTTGCCCGAAAGGGATTGACAAACCCTTTAACACGTCGGGTTGCGAGTATTTGTTATTTGTGTGCAGGGGCTATTTATGTTGCGTTTTTTGGTTCTCCTACTGATTCGATAACCTTGGTATCATCACTGAGGGAAGTACCTACTGTTGTTGTGCTGCATCATCCCTTCCTCTTTCGGGAAATATCAACGTAGTTCTAGCAGACATCAAAAGGAATTTCTGGGGCCGTTGCCGGGGAGGATCATCAACATCAACCAGGTTCCAAATCACAAATAAAATCTCCTTGCAATTTACATTATTTGCCATTTGCCTCTCACTTTCCTCTCCCCCACTTCACAAAAAATTTCCGTTTTATTCGCCCTCTTTTTCGTTCGCCGTTTTCTCGTCAGATCTGTTTTTGAGTGCAATCTTGTTGTGTAGTCACCATGACTCAATAGAACACCAAGTTGTGTGATTTCTCAAATACCAACAACAATGATTTTATTAGCATCCTGATTGCTCCTCCCGTCACTAGTGCAGAGTCTTCTGATATTAATACTGCTTTGCTGAATCTTGTTATGAAAGATCAATTTGCTGATACTCCTAATGAGGATGACGTGTCCCATCTTAACACATTCGTGGAATTATGCGCTATGCAAAAGAAAAAAGACGCGGAAAATGATGTTGTGAAGTTAAAATTATTTCTGTTTTCCTTGCGAGATAGAGCAAAATTTTGGTTTTCTTCTTTGCCTTGCAATAGTATCAATTCTTGGAACAAGTGCAAGGATGCTTTTATTACTAAGTATTTTCCTCCCACAAAAATCATTTCCCTTAGAACCCAGATCATGAATTTCAGGCAACTTGAATATGAGCATGTTGCATAATCTTGGGAAAGGATGAAATTGATTCTAAGGAATTGCCCAACTCATGGGTTGAATCTTTGGATGATCATACAGAAATTTTATGCGGGGTTGAATTTTGTTTCTCGTAATCTTTTAGATTCTGCCGCAGGGGGTACTTTTATGGAAATTACTTTGGGTGAAGCTACTACATTTCTAGACAATATTATGGCCAATTACTCACAATGGCATACCGAAAGAGCACCAACTAATAAAAAAGTCAATTCGATAGAAGAAATAAATTCTTTGAGTGAAAAGGTTGATGCTCCTATGAAGTTGGTTGCTAATAAAAGTGCTCCTATTGATTTTCATGATGTGCCTTTGTCTAATTTGATTGAGCAAAATAGTGATGCCATATATGTGAATTCTATCTCGCGAAACAAATTCAATAACAATGCTTATAGAGGTAATTTTAATCCTAGGCCTTTTCCTAGTAACTCCTCTAATAATTATGGTAATTTCTATGGTAATACCTCTTATAATACTAATAGAAACACCTCTGATCTTGATAATAATATTAAAGAATTTATCAATACTCAAAAAGTTTTCAATGCTACGATAGAAGAAAAGCTAAATAAAGTTGATGATATGTCTAGAAGTATTGATAGAATTTCTCATAATGTAGAAACTCTCAAGATGAAATTTTTTGTTCCTAAAGTTTAAGAATCGATTAAAGCTCTTTATGTTTCTATGGATTAAAGTAAGAAAAGAACCGCTATGCTTAGAACTAAAAGAGAATTTTTAGAAAAAAAAATCTAGCGATTGCTTTCATAAAAGTGATGAAGATCTTAAAATGATTGGTGTTTCTTATATTGACTCTTTGTTTAGTAAAATTAAGATTGATGAAAAAGGGACTGGAGAAGAGTCAAATTTAGCTAGAAGGTCCCTATAATTTGGAGGGTGAAAATCTTGTTGAAAGAATTCATAAAAGTGGGTTTGAAGAGGTCAAGACTTTAACTAGTGATGTACGCACTATTTTGGATTACAAAGACTTTAATTATGATAGTTTCTCCTTGGTTGATTGTATTTCTTTGTTGCAATCCACGATAAATTCACCCCATGCTTATGAACAAAACAAAGCTTTTACTAAATATATTATTGAGGCTATGATGAAAGATTTTGAAGAAAAGTTGGAGTTAGAAGTTTCAATTCCTAGAAAATTGCATGATGAATGGGAACCTACCATCAAAGTCAAGATAAAAAGTTATGAGTGTTTTGCTTTGTGTGACTTGGGTGCTAGTGCTTCTACAATGCCGAAATCTCTATGTGATGTGCTTGGTCTTACCGATATTGAAGAATGCTCTTTAAATTTGCACTTGGTGGGTTCTACTATTAAAAAGTTGATGGGAAGAATTAATGATGTTCTTATTCTTGCAAATAGGAATTATGTGCCCATATATTTTATTGTTCTTGATATTGATTGCAATTCGTCTTGTCCAATTATACTTGGTAGACCGTTTTTACGTACTATTGGTGCCGTGATTGATATGAAGGAAGGTAATATCAAATTTCAGTTTCCACTAAGGAAGGGTATGGAACACTTCCCTAGAACAGGAACTAGGCCACCTTATGAATCAATCATGAGGGCATCATATGGATCTAGAACTAAAGATGACAAAACTTAGATCCTACGTGTGATGCCTAGCTAGGGGCGTAAAACGATGGCACTCCTTGGGAGGCAACCCAACTTGCATCTTTTTGCTTTTTGTTTTCTTGCTGTTTTCAATAAAATACACAATTTGCTTTGGATTTGATGTGTTTTTGTGGTTTAAATTAGTGTTTGTGCCAAGCAAGGCCTTTGGGAGGACATGGGTGAGAGTTGATTTGATTTTGCTGAAAAACAAAAACTTTTGTGCTTATGGAATTATTTTTCATTTTTATCCGAAGGGTGATTTTGAGTTATTTATTTTTGTAGAAGATTAATAAACAAATTGGTGACGTTGTCCTAATTTTTCAGAATTTGTAGAGTTACAGAAGTATTCGAAGTAGTCAGATTGCTACAGACTATTCTATTTTTGTGTTGTGTACTTGTTTTGATGATTCTATGGTTTTCTTTGAAGAGTTTTTTCCATAGAAAATTGGAATACAGTAGACATAATGCAAAAATAAAATATGAATGGGTTTGCAACACTACTTATAGTAGTGGTTTTCTTTCTTATACTAACGGATCTCACGAAGGTTTTGTTGAGTTTTGTGTGATTGAAGTTTTCAAGTTTTGGGTGAGATTACGATGGATGAAGGAATAAGGATTAGCAAAAGGCTAAGCTTGGGGATTCCCAAGGCACCCCAAGATAATATTCAAGAAGTATCAATCAACTAAGCTTGGGGATGCCTCGGAGTGGCATCCCCTCTTTCTTCTAACAACCATCAGTATTTTACTTGGAGCTATATTTTTATACGTCACATATTATGAGTTTTTCTTGGAGCGTCTTGTGTGATATGAGTCTTTGCTTGTTTTGCTTTGTGTTTTAAATCTTGAATCGTTGCTGGCACACCTTTTTGAGAGAGCCCAAAATTATGCTATGCTTGCTCCTATGCTTCACTTAAATTTTTAGAGCCTTGGAATTGCTCTAGTGATTCACTTATATCTTTTTGAGCACGGTGTGCTTTGTTATTTTTGAAGAAATGCTCTCGTGCTTCACTTAGATTTATTTGTAAGTTAGAAAATATTTTAAGAAATTCTCTCTTGCTTCACTTAGATTATTTTGAGAGAAATAAATATTATGCTCATGTTCTCCAGTTAAATTTTTTTGAGCTTATTAGAAGCAACATATAAAAATAGTTCGAAAGTGATAGATATCCAAGGAGGATATAATAAAAACTTTCATGAAGATCATTGGACAAAATAAACTTGGTTCTTAGTAATGGTTTTGAGATATGATGATATGATATGTGAGTCATGTTGATGAGTAATTGTGCTTTACTAAGAATATTGGTGTTATGGTTTGTGATTCCCTATGCAAGCACAAAGTCAATAGTTATGCAATGAAACTACATCCTACTTGTGGTGCATTATTCGGTGTTACTTATGCTTAATGCTCGGGTACGAGATTTTTCATTTCTTGGTTGGGCACTTCTCAATATTTTTGCTAGCCTTCATTTTTGCACTACGTATGATCACTACTTGTGCATCCAAAGCTCTTTAAACTAGTTCTGCCATAGGAGTCCACTATACCTACCTATATGTGGTATTTCCATGTCGTTCTAAGCAAATTTGTATGTGCCATCTCTAATTTTCAAAATAAATTTCTCTTTTGTGTGATCATACAGCTCGCGAGGCGGTGAGTGGTGGCCGATGTTTTCCATGCTAGATTTCTCACGATGAGTGTTTATTCACTTGTCATTGCACGAGAGTACGGCAAAGGTATTTGGGATGCCCAGTCCCGAAATGAAAAATGAATTTACTTTACTTGTCAAATAAAAATTCCTTGGAAAGTGTTTGTATGGAGGGCACACGTGGATACAGTTAGCCATGGAAAGTGAAAGTATGGTGGCCAAAGGAATAAACTTTATTTTCTGTTTGGGAACGGCCTATGATGTATCTAGCATGGAAACTGTTGGGAACTCTAAGTCGTTTTTGTTCGTGGGAAAAGTATGCCTCCCAAAATGTTTTTATCTCTCAATGTTCGCTTTGAGCTCTAGCACCTCTACAAATCCCTACTTCCCTCTACGAATGGCCTTTCTTTTATTTTATGCAATTTTTATTTTGAATTTGAGTCTCCATCTTCTCTTATAAAGCAGCAACTAAGGGGAACTATGATTGTATTGAGCATTGGGTGTAGCTAATATTTGAGTGTGTTTCATGAATGGATCAATGATTGAGCTTGATGGTCTAGGGATAACTTGCTTCAGTGTTGATATTTTGAAATACATTGTTGCTTATTAATATGCTTGAGTATTAAAATATTCATGTCAAAGCTAGACTATTGATTTGAACCATATAAAAGTCCAAATGTCCATGCTACAAAGAAAAGATTATGTGATGAACATGTTAGGCAGCATTCCACATCAAAAATTCTGCTTTTATCATTTACCTACTCAAGGACGAGCAGGAATTAAGCTTGGGGATGCTGATAGGTCTCCAACGTATCTATAATTTTTGATTGTTCCACGCTGTTATATTATCATTCTTGGATGTTCTACAATCATTTTATATCATTTTTTGGTACTAACCTATTGACATAGTGCCTAGTGCCATTTGTTGTTTTCTGCTTGTTTTTTACATCGCATGAAATCAACACCAAACGGAGTCCAAATGCAGCGAAACTTTTTGTGGAATTTTTTTGGACCAGAAGACACCGTATCGGCCAAAGTACCTGAGGGGTGCTCCGAGGGGAGCACAACCCACCAGGGCATGCCTGGGTGCCTAGGCGCGCCCAGGTGCATTGTGCCCACCTCAGCGGCCTCCCGCACCAAATACCCCAATATTCCAGAAACCCTAGGGGAGTCGACGAAAATCAATTCCAGCTGCCCCAAGTTCTAGAAACACCAGATCCAATGTAGACACCATCACGGAGGGGTTCATCGTGTCCATTGGTGCCTCTCCGATGATGTGTGAGTAGTTCTTTATAGACCTATGGGTCTGTAGTTAGTAGCTAGATTGCTTCCTCTCTCTCTCTCTCTCTCTCTCTCTCTCTCTCTCTTTCTCTTCATTCTCAATACAATGGTCTCTTGGAGATTCATATGATGTAAGACTTTTGCCTTTATGTTTGTTGGGATCGAATGAACTTTGAGTTTATGATCAGATCTATGTTTTTATCGATGAAAGTTATTTGATTCTTCTTTGATCTCTTATATGCATGATTGATTATAGCCTCGTATTTCTTCTCCGATATTTGGGTTTAGTTTGGCCAACTTGATCTATTTATCTTGCAATGGGAAGAGGTGCTTTGTGATGGGTTCAATCTTACGGTGCTTGATCCCAGTGACAGAAGGGGAAACGACACGTATGTATCGTTGCTATTAAGGATAACAAGATGGGGTCTGTTTCTGCATAAATATATCTTCTCTACATCATGTCATCATTCTTATTGCATTACTCCGTTTTTCCATGAACTTAATGCACTAGATGCATGCTGGATAGCGGTCGATGTATGGAGTAATAGTAGTAGATCCAGGCAGGAGTCGGTGTACTAATCTTGGACGTGATGCCTATATAATGATCATTGCCTGATATCATCATGATTATTTGAAGTTCTATCAATTGCCCAACAGTAATTGTTTTCCCACTGTTTGCAATTTTTCTCGAGAGAAGCCACTAGTGAAACCTACGGCCCCCGGGTCTCATCTTTAATATATTTGCCTTCATGATCTATTTTATTTGCTTTTATTTTCAGTTCTATTGAACCAAAAATACAAAATACCTTTACACCTGAGCGACGGCGATGTCGTGGTGGTGGCGACAAAGAGGGCGACACCGACGACAAGGACACACCGTTACACATGGCCTCTCTGAGGGCGGGTCGATGTCGAGACCTCGAGTGCTACCGGAGAGACGGCGGTGATGACGAAGATGGTCCTGCCCAGACCGTAGTTCTAGCAATAGCTTGCCCCACGGTGGACGCCAACTATCGTGGTTATTTTGCGGGTGGGTTCGCAAGATGACAGATGCCACGGGGTGGCTTGAGGTGAGGGAAAGACTGCTGTGGAGATCAGGGGATGGGATTGGGCAAGCAACACACGGTGGTTTACCCAGGTTCGGAGTTCTCCGGAGAGATAATATGCCTACTCCTGCATGTCTAAATATATATGCAGTGTACATGTCAGGCAGTACAGAGTTGCTCCCGGAGCTGTATCTGAGGTTAGTCCCGTGGGAATCTGGCCTCGTATATGTGTGCGAGCACAAGTGCCCAGAGCACTAGTAGTAGTGTAGAATGCATGTATGTATGCGTGAGTGGCCTCGTGGCCATTGAGTGTGTGAGTCCATCCTCCTGGATGGATGGATGTGTGCTCATATATATAGTGTGAGCTAGCTTTGGATGTAAGCTAGGTGGGCATGGGTGTGTGCTTGGGATGTAAGCTACACCGTGTAGCTTACATCTCAAACTATGCTGGCTTGAGAGCTAGGCTAGGTCTTATCCCTAGGTCATTTTATAAATCAATGCCCAGGGGACAAAGTACACTATAGATGATGTCATGTGTGACGAGCGAACAGTGTATGCTTTATCAGCAACAGTGGTCACGGTACGGCCATCTTGTCGGTGTTGTGTCAATGCGGTGGTTGACTTCACGTAGCAGGCCGGCTAGAGCAGTCGGACGGGGAACCAGCCGGGTAGCTGGGATGTCGAGCCGACCAGGGTGGCCGGGCAGCAGGACGGGGGCATTGGTTGCCCTGATGTTTTTGAAGCGTTGTTTGCCGTCTTGGGCCTACCTGGGGGTCACCCCCCCAACACACACCCCAGAGTCTCTTGAGCACTTCCCCTAAGCCTCACGAGGGATCCCACCCAAATCCAGGTGGTAGCCCCGTGCTCCGTGCTGGTAGACGACACGGTCTTTCAGCGACTATGCCCACGCCTAGTGGAAGCCCCATGTGTCAGATTTTGGGTTCCGCAAACCCTTGAGAGGTTCAAAGTCTGGGGTGCGTGCAAAGATCTCACTCTCCCCAGTCTGCCAACTCGCCAATCTCACAGCCTGGTGCGTCGAGCTCGAAGGAAAGGGGACACAACAGTTTACCCAGGTTCGGGTCACCTTGCGGTGTTAAACCCTACTCCTGCTTTGTGGCGGATTTGCCTCGAAGGGCTGAGAATGAACTAGTACAATGGAGAACAACCTTAGGAGGTGTGTTCTTGAGCTCAAGTGAGCTGGTGTGGGTGGAGTGGATGTGGTCGACTTGATTCATCGTCCCCCCCCCCCCTTGCCCATGGTGGCTAGGTCCTATTTATAGTAGCCTTGGTCCTCTTCCCAAATGAAGGCGGAAGGGATCCCACAACGGCCAAATTTGAAGGGAGACAACTAGTACGTCTTATCCTAACTACAGCGGTCTTCGCCTGCAAAAGCCTCTGGTCGTGATGCTGCGATGGGCTCGGCGATGACCTCCGTCCTGCCATCCTGGCTGTCTTGGTCTTGTTGCACGGGAATGGAAACCTTTGGCTGCTTACTCAGGAATACGCGCCTACTGCTTGCCTCCTTTGCACCAAAGAGGAAATTAGTACACTGCGCCCACTGGTGCCCGCCTTGCCTCGATCATCATGGCTCACGTCACCCGAATCTCATGAGGTTAACCTTGCATATAAATCTCTGCCCCTCGGGAGCTAGCATGAGGAGGCTGGTCCCTTTGGAGGTCTTGGTGTCATCCGCCTCTTAAGGCTTGGCCCCTCACGAGGGTCTTGGGTTGTCGATGTCGAAGCTGGGCCGTACCAGGCCATCGGTGGAGCACGCCGCAGGCCGCAGGCAGGCAAGTCTGGGTACCCCCATATCCAGAACGCTGACAGTAGCCCCCGGGCCCAAGGCATGCTCGGACTTGACTTCTAGGTAAAGCCAAAGGGCAAGTGCAGAGCGCTACGGGCCCTAACCGCCTGCGGCCTTGGGTGACGCGTGGGGATTGATGGGATGTGGGCGTCTCCACTTCCCCGCGCTTCCTCGGCAACCACCTGACTTGACGAGTCGCTGCTTCATGCAGAGAAAACCATCATTGCATTGGATCATGGAGGCTGGCGGTTGGCCTCCCTCCGGCTATAAATGAGGGGGGAGGGGCAGAGGCCACCTCGCTCATTTCTATTCTTCACCGGTGAGCTACCGGCCTCGGGGCTCGACGGCCTCTGGCTGCGGGCTGACGGCTGCTGTAGCAGGGCCTCGTGGGTCGGGGTTGAGGTCACCGCAGCAGGCAGTGTGGTCTTGGCCCGCGGTTGGCAGGCGTTTGCCCGCGCACAAGGCCTGAGCGGGAGGTGCACCCTCCACTTCAAGTACGACGGCCTCATGACCTTCTTTGTGAGGGTGTTCAGGGAGGAAAGCCGCCGCGCGGGGTGCTGCCCAAAAGATGGCATTGGCAATGATGAGCTTGGCCTTGACGTTGGCTGCGATGGCGACGAGGGTGAGCTTTCCCTTGACGATGTTCGCGCTTCCTCCAGCAGCGGCGGCTCCTCTTCAAGTGAGAGCTCTAGTAACAGCGGCTACGACCAACCTCCGCGCCGCCGAGCTCGCATCGAGGAAGGCGGTGGGTCGTCTTGCCGCCGCGCCCTGGTGAAGCAGGAGGAGGGCCCAAACTGAGCCCGGGGCTGCCGAGCATGGCTTTAGGATCCACTGCGGTCGTGCGGGCCGCTTCTGTTTAACCTTTCCTTTCTCCTGCATTTTGAAAAAAGTAGAGTGCCCCGCTGGGGTGTGTAATGAACTGTGGCAGTTATGTCGTGTGTAATGAATTGTGGCAGTTATGCCATTATGCTATGCTTATTCTTGATGCTATGCCGTGATATTTGCATTTCGAGTGGGCACGGATAGGGTATCTTAGCTTGATATGCTCATGGTAGCTTCCCACCTCACGAGGGCGTGGCTCTTGATGCCTGGCGGAGCCCCCTTTCCTGATGACTCGGGAGCCGTTGGCCTTTGGAGGCGCTATAGAGCTGCTATAGAGTTGTTAAAAAACCTTGACGGGGCTTCTCATTCCTCCTTGCGTGAGCCCCCTGCCACGGGTTTAGTTGTGGCTTGATGCACCACGTCGTGCTGCCCGAGGGGCAAAGACATAAGAGGGCACGCATGCTCATAAGCTCGAGAAAGGGCGTCTCACGAGGATTAAGAAAGCCAAAGCACTGGGACAACGGAGTTTCGGCGAGGCGTGTTTGCGTGCGGGTCGACCCGAGCGTGCGCGCCTGCCTAGCCCCCATGTGCAGGACGCGTGAGGAAGAGCGACGGGGAACTGTCGCTCTTTCCTGGCCAAGGCTAAGAACAAGCGAAGCGAGAGGTGAGAAAACCCAACTTGGAGAATCAAAACGCGAAAATTCCAAATTTATTAAGAAACTACGAACCAACTACAGAAAACAAGCAAATGAAGAGTCGCGTCCGGCACCTAGTCTAGTCTTCTCACCAGCGCGGAGCTAAGTGCTGCCACTAGGACGTGGGAGGGATCCCCCATGAGGCCCGCGGGCGACACTCAGGAGACTCCAGGGCGTGTACAACCCCACTCATTATTACGTGAGAGTGTCATGAGCGGAGACCTTCACAGGCATGAGCCTTGCTTCATGGGTAGAACTTCTTGAGGTGCTGGATGTTCCAAGCGTTCTGGATGGGGATCCCGTCCTGTGTCTCCAGGCGCGCGGCGCCAGGCCTGAAGACACGGGCGATCCTAGACGTGGCCTCCCACATGGGTGAGAGCTTGTGTATCCCTTCCCTAGAGAGCACCCGCCACAGGACGAGATCACCCACCTCGAGCATCCTAGGGCTGATGCTGCGGCAGCGGTACCGCCGTAGCGCCTGTTGGTACCTTGCCTCTCGGAGCGAGGCTTGACAGCGGCATTCCACCCCCAGCACAAGATCCATCCCCCGTGTGGCGTCCTAGCATGCCTCGTCGAATGCCAGGACCCACGTGGAGTGATGCTTGACCTCGTGTGGGAGAACCGCTTCAGCACCGTAGACGAGGAAGAACGGGGTCCCCCCCGTCGGCTTGGTTGCGGTGGTGCGTATGGACCACATCACTAACTAGAGCTCATCGAGCCAGCCCCTGCTGCAGGCCTCGAGCTTCTTCTTGAAGGTCATCGCCTTGAGGCCTCTCAGAACCTCTGCATTAGCGCGCTTGGCCTGGCCATTGCTCCTGGGATGTGCCACTGAAGCATAGCATATCTGCGTTCCAAGGTTAGCACAGTATGTTTTGAAAAGGTTGCTGATAAATTGAGAGCCATTATCGGTGATGATGCGATTAGCAACCCCAAACCGGCTCAGGATGCCCTTGATGAACTTGACGGCTGAGCCGGTCGGGATGGTGCGGACACCTTCTACCTCCGCCCACTTGGTGAACTTGTCGATGGCGATGTAGAGGTAGCGGTAGCCCCCTGGTGCTCGAGGGAATGGTCCCAAGATATCCAGCTCCCAGACCGCGAACGACTATGTGAGCGGGATAGTCTGAAGGCCCTGTGCGGGCTGATGGATCTGCTTCACATCGAATTGGCAGGCTTCACAGGATTTCACCAGCTCGGTGGTGTCGCTGAGTGCCGTGGGCCAATAGAACCCACTTCAGAACGCCTTGCCCACGAGGGTGCGTGATGAAGAGTGATGTCCGCAATCCCTGCCATGTATTTCGGCCAGCAGCTCAAGCCCCTGCTCCCTGGAGATGCACTGCAAAGAAACATCATTGGGCCGCTTACGGTACAGCTCACCGTCTTGGATGCAGTATGCGGTGGCCTGGCGAGCCACGTGCTCTGCATCTTCCTCCTTCTCCGGCAGGGTCGCCTGAAGCAAGTACACGTTGAACTCCTCGGTCCAGCACCCCTCCTAAGGCTAGAGCGCGAGGAGCAGACAGGCCCCAGAGGTTGGGCCGCAAGTAGGGGCACCTGCCGCAGGGGCTCGGGGAAGATCCTCTTGAGGTGGTGCCAGTTCGGCAGCAGGGGGAGCTGCTGACGGCTTGAAGAGCCGCTCCTCAAAAATGCCTGGCTCCTGAGGCAGCCGCCGGGATGCCCTCTTGGCAATGTCGTCCACCTCCTTGTTTGTGCCTCGTGGCACATGCTGTAACTCCAAGCCCAACAATTCTTTTTCCATTTTGCGTACATCATCCAGGTATACTTCCATGTGCTCGTCCTTCGGGGTGTACTCTTTGTTGGAGAAGTTGACGAGGAGCTGGGAGTCACCCTTGATGGAGAGGCGCTTCACCCCCAGCGCTGCTGCAGTTCTGAGGCCGGCAATCAGGCCCTCATACTCTGCGATGTTGTTGGAGACCTTTTCGCCCTGCTGGAAGCAGAGTTGTACGACATAGTAGAGCTTGTTCTTGGTGGGTCAAATGAGCACCCGGGTGCCCTGACGCGCGAACGCACCGTCAAAGTACATGATCCACCCATCCGGCGCCTCGTCTCCGGGCAAGAGGGAACGGTCCTCGCATACTTCATAGTCAGGGGCATCGGTCCATTCTGCCACGAAATCTACGAGGGTCGTGCCCTTGATGACCCTGGTGGTGCTGAACTCCAGCTGGAACTCCTGCAGCTCAATGTTCCGCTCTACGACCCTTCCGACAGTGTTAGGGCTCCGGAGTACCCTCTCCAATGGGTAGGCTGAGACGACCTTGATTGGGTTGCCTTGGAAGTAGTGGTGCAGCTTCCGGGAGGCGACGAGGAGCGGGAGCAAGAGCTTTTACGGCCTGGGGTAGCACGCTCGCGCCTCCCGCAACACCGTGCTGACGAAGTAGATCGGATGCTCGACGAGGGAGGAGGTGTTGGCGAGGTCTTGTATCTCTTGAGAGTGCTAGCCTTCATGAGTCTTGTTGTTTGTCGTATAAGCCACGACCTCAGGGTCCCCATTCTCAGGAGCCCCGCCAGGAGATCGGCTGGGGCCTCAGGAGCGATGTTGACCGGTGGTGCAGCTGAGGCCTCAGGAGCACCATCCTGGGGCCGCAGCACCCCGCGCAGTGTCGAGGCGCCCCGCCATGGGCCCTCGGTCGGGCGCTCTTCCCTCAGCACCACCAGAGCCACGCTGGCGGAGTGAGGCGTGGCGGCCACATAGAGCACCAATGGCTCGAGGGGGCGTGACGCCACCATCACCGGTGGGCTGGTGAGGTATCTCTTGAGGTCTTGGAAAGCTGCGTCAGCTTCAAGGGTCCACTCGAACGACCCTTTCCTTTTCATCAGCTTGAATAATGGGAGGGCGTGCTCCCCTATGTCGTGGAAACCGATCACCTATGGGGTCACAAGGATCCCTTCTATGTTCGGCGGTGGATTAGTTCCACGAAGAGCAAGTCGAGTCATTAGCACACAGGGGATTTTTATCCAGGTTCGGGCCGCGAGGATGCATAATACCCTAGTCCTGCTTTATGTGGTTATATGAGTGTTCTTGAGCTTTTGAACTAGTTACGATGCGTGGTTTGTCCAACAGTCCGAATCCTCTCTCAGTGTGCCTTGGGCCTCCCTTTATACCCAACAGGGTTGCCACAGTGGCACACAGGAGGTGGCAAGCTATAGTGATGTGAGCTTATCGCTCGATCAACGTAGGACAAGCGCATTTAATGTGATGCCTACATGTCCTCTCACTTTATTGGGGATGGCAACAGAGGCCATCCCGTCCTTCGCCATGCGTCTGGGCCGACGAGGCAGCGCCACGCTGGCCAACCAGCTGCTGTGTTGGCAAAGTGGTAGACTGAGACGTCTCCAACGTATCTATAATTTTTTATTGTTCCATGCTATTAAATACATTTTTTTGGATGTTTATGGGATTTATTCTACACTTTTATATTATTTTTGGGACTAACCTACTAACCGGAGGCCCAACCCGAATTGCTGTTTTTTTGCCTATTTCAGTGTTTCAAAGGAAAGGAATATCAAACGGAGTCCAAACAGAATGAACCTTCGGGAGAGATCTTTTTGGAACAAACGCAATCCATGGAACTTGGAGTGGACATCAAGCAATAAACAAGGTGGCCACGAGGGTGCCCGGCGCGCTGCCCACCCTCGTGAGCCCCTTGTTGCTCCACCGACGTACTTCCTTCTCCTATATATATTCACGTACCCCGAAAACATCCAGGAGCAGCACGAAAAACTATTTCCATCACCGCAACCTTCTGTATCCGCGAGATCCCATCTTGGAGCCTTCACCGGTGCCCCGTCGGAGGGGGAATCGACCACGGAGGGCTTCTACATCATCTCCAAGGCCTCTCCGATGAGTTGTGAGTTGTTTACCACATACCTTCGGGTCCATAGTTATTAGCTAGATGGCTTCTTCTCTCTCTTTGAATCTCAATACAAAGTTCTCCTTGATCTTTTGGGAGATCTATTCGATGTAACTCTTTTTGCGGTGTGTTTGTCGAGATCCGATGAATTGTGGGTTTATGATCAAGTTTATCTATGAGAAATTTTTGAATCTCCTCTGAATTCTTTTATGTGTGATTAAGTTATCTTTGCAAGTCTATTCGAATTATCTGTTTGGTTTGGCCTACTAGATTGATCTTTCTTGCAATGGGAGAAGTGCTTAGCTTTGGGTTCAATCTTGCGGTGTCCTTTCCCAGTGACAGTAGGGGCAGCAAGGCACGTATTGTATTGTTGCCATCGAGGATAAAAAGATGGGGTTTATATCATATTGCATGAGTTTATCCCTCTACATCATGTCATCTTTCTTAATGCGTTACTCTGTTCTTCATGAACTTAATACTCTAGATGCAGGCAAGAGTCAGTCGATGTGTGGAGTAATAGTAGTAGATGCGGAATCGTTTCGATCTACTTGTCACGGACGTGATGCCTATATACATGATCATGCCTAGATAATCTCATAACTATGCGCTTTTCTATCAATTGCTCGACAGTAATTTGTTCACCCACCGTAATACTTATGCTATCTTGAGAGAAGCCACTAGTGAAACCTATGGCCCTCGGGACTATCTTTTATCATATAAGTTTTCCATCTACTTTTATTTGCATCTTTTACTTTCCAATCTATATTATAAAAATACCAAAACTAATTATCTTATCATATTATCTCTATCAGATCTCACTTCTGCAAGTGGCCATGAAGGGATTGACAACCCCTTTATTGTGTTGGTTGCGAGGTTCTTGTTTGTTTGTGTAGGTGCGTGGGACTTTTGAGCAGCCTCCTACTGGATTGATACCTTGGTTCTCAAAAACTAAGGGAAATACTTATGCTACTTTGCTGCATCACCCTTTCCTCTTCAAGAAAAACCAACGCAAGCTCAAGACGTCGCAGAAGGATTTCTGGCGCCGTTGCCGGGGAGGTCTTCACCTCAAGTCAAGACATACCAAGTACCCATCACAAACTCATCTCCCTCGCATTACATTATTTGCCATTTACCTCTCGTTTTCCTCTCCCCCACTTCACCCTTGCCGTTTTGTTCGCCCTCTCTTTCCCAATATCCTATCTCTTTCGCTTGCCTTTTTGTTTGCTTGTGTGTTGGATTGCTTGTCATGATGGCGCAAGATAATACCAAATTGTGTGACTTTTCCAATACCAATAATAATGATTTCCTTAGCACTCCGATTGCTCCTCTTAATAATGTTGAATCTTGTGAAATTAATGATGCTTTGTTGAATCTTGTTATGAAAGATCAATTCTCCTGCCTTCCTAGTGAAGATGCCGCTACTCATCTAAACAACTTTGTTGATTTGTGTGATATGCAAAAGAAGAAAGATATGGGTAATGATATTGTTAAATTGAAGTTATTTCCGTTTTCACTTAGAGATCGTGCTAAAACTTGGTTTTCGTCTTTGCCTAAGAATAATATTGATTCATGGAATAAGTGCAAAGATGCTTTTATCTCTAAGTATTTTCCTCCCGCTAGGATCATCTCTCTTAGGAACGATATTATGAATTTTAAACAACTTGATCATGAGCATGTTACCCAATCTTGGGAAAGAATGAAATTAATGATTCACAATTGCCCTACTCATGATTTGAACTTATGGATGATCATACAAAAATTTTATGCCGGATTGAATTTTGCTTCTAGAAATCTTTTAGATTCGGGAGGCACTTTTATGGAAATCACCTTAGGAGAAGCTACTAAACTCCTTGATAACATTATGGCTAATTATTCTCAATGGCACACCAAAAGATCTACTAGTAAAAAAGTGCATGCTATAGAAGAAATTAATGTTTTGAGTTGAAAGATGGATGAACTTATGAAATTGTTTGCTACTAAGAGTGCTCCTATTGATCCTAATGATATGCCTTTGTCTACTTTGATTGAGAATAATAATGAATCTATGGATGTGAATTTTGTTGGTAGGAACAATTTCGGTAACAATGCTTATAGAGGAAACTTTAATCCTAGACCGTTCCCTAGTAATTCCTCTAATAATTATTGCAATTCCTACAACAACTCTGATGGAAATTATAATAACATGCCCTCTGATTTTGAGAATAGCGTTAAATAATTTATGATATCTCAAAAGAATTTTAATAGTTTGTTTGAAGAAAAATTTCTTAAAGTTGATGATTTGGCTAGGAACGTTGATAGGCTTTCGCTTGATGTTGATTCTTTGAAACTTAGATCTATTCCACCTAAGCATGATATCAATGAGTCTCTCAAAGCCATGAGAATTTCCATCGATGAGTGCAAAGAAAGAACTACTAGGTTGTGTGCTAAGAAAGATTGCTTTGTAAAAGCGTGTTCTTCTAGTTTCCATGAAAAGAATGATGAAGATCTAAAAGTTATTTATGTGTCCCCTATTAAATCTTTGTTTTTAAATATGAATCTTGATGATGATGGGACTGGAGATGAGTCAACTTTAGTTAAAAGGTGACCCAATAATTCAGGATTGTTAGATCTTGATGCTAAATTTGGTAAAAGTGGGATTGGAGAGGTCAAGACTTTAAATAGCATTGAACCCACTATTATGGATTTCAAGGAATTTAATTATGATAATTGTTCTTTAATAGATTGTATTTCCTTGCTGCAATCTGTGTTGAATTCTCCTCATGCTTATAGTCAAAATAAAGCTTTTACCAAACATATTGTTGATGCCTTGATGCAATCTTATGAGGAAAAACTTAATTTGGAAGTTTCTATACCTAGAAAACTTTATGATGAGTGGGAACATACTATAAAGATTAAAATTAAAGATCATGAGTGCTATGCTTTATGTGATATGGGTTCTAGTGTTTTCACGATTCATAAAACTTTATGTGATATGCTAGGTTTCCATGATTTTGATGATTGCTCTTTAAATTTGCACCTTGCGGATTCCACCATGAAGAAACCTATGGGAAGGATCAATGATGTTCTTATTTTTGAAAATAGGAGTTATGTGCCCGTAGATTTTATCGTTCTTGATATAGATTGCAATCTTGCATGTCCTATTATTCTTGGTAGACCTTTCTTTAGAACGATTGGTGCAATTATTGATATGAAGGAAGGTAATATTAGATTCCAAATTCCATTAAGGAAAGGCATGGAGAACTTTCCAAGAAAGAAAGTCAAATTACCTTATAAATCTATCATGCGAGCTACTTATGAATTGAATGCCAAAGATGGCACTACGTAATTAGATCTATCCTCGCATTTATGCCAAGCTGGGGGCGCTAAACTATAGCGCTAGTTGGGAGGCAACCCAATTTTATTTTTGTTTCTTGATTTTTGCTTCTGTTTAGTAACAATTATTTCTTATAGATTCTGTTTAGATGTGTTTTTATGTTTTAATTAGTGTTTGTGCCAAGTAGAACGTATAGGATAACCTACGGTGATAGTTAATTTGATTCTGCTGAAAAACAGAAACTTTGCACGCACGAAAATAATTTTAGTAATTCACAGAAACATGCTTTTGCGTTGATTATTTTTGCTGTAGATCAATAGAAAATTGACCAGGACTTCCTATTTTGGTAGGACTTTTATAGTTCCAGAACTATTCTAAAGTTACAAATTTCTACAGATTGTTCTGTCTTTGACAGGTTCTTTTTTTCGTGTGTTGTTTGCTTATTTTGATGCATCTATGGCTAGTATCGGGGTGTATGAACCATAGAGAAGTTTGAATACAGTAGTTTTAACACCAATATAAATAAAGAATGATTTCATTACAGTACCTTATGTGGTGGTTTTTCTTTCTTGCACTAACGGAGCTTATGAGATTTCCTGTTGAGTTTTGTGTTGTGAAGTTTTCAAGTTTTGGGTAAGGATTTGATGGACTATGGAATAAGGAGTGGCAAGAGCCTAAGCTTGGGGATGCCCATGGCACCCCAAGATATTCAAGAATAGCCAAAAGCCTAAGCTTGGGGATGCCCCGGAAGGCATCCCCTCTTTCATATTCGTCTATCAGTAACTTTACTTGGAGCTATATTTTTATTCGCCACATGATATACGTTTTGTTTGGAGCGTCATGTATGATATGAGTCTTTGCTTTTTAGATTTCCACAATCATCCTTGTTGTACACACCTTTTGGAGAAACCCACATGATTTAGAATTTATTAGAATACTCTATGTGCTTCACTGATATCTTTTGAGCTAGATAGTTTTGCTCTATGTGCTTCGCTTATATTTTTAGAGCACGGCGGTGGCTTTATTTTGAAGAAATTGTTGATCTCTCATTCTTCACTTATATTATTTTGAGAATCTGATACGTCTCCAACGCATCTATAATTTTTGATTGGTCCATGCTATTATATTACCCCTTTTGGATGTTTATGGGCTTTATTTTACACATTTATATCATTTTTGGGACTAACCTACTAACCGGAGGCCCAGCCCATATTGCTATTATTTTTGCCTATTTCAGTATTTTGAAGAAAAGGAATATCAAACGGAGTCCAAACGGAATGAAACCTTCGGGAGCGTGATTTTTGGAACGAACGTGATCCAGAGGACTTGGAGTGCAAGTCAAGAAGCAATCGAGGCGGCCAGGAGATAGGAGGGCGCGCCCACCCCTACAGGGCGCACCCCCTGTCTCCTGGGCTCCTCAGGCGGCCACCGACGTACTTCTTCCTCCTATATATACCTACGTACCCCAAAAACATCCAGGGAGCCAACAAAAATAAATTTCCACCGTCGTAACCTTCTGTATCTACAAGATCCCATCTTGGAGCCTGCGCCGGCGCTCTGCCAGAGGGGGAATCTACCTCGGAGGGCTTCTACATCAACACCATAGCCCCTCCGATAAGTTCTGAGTAGTTTACCACAGACCTTCGGGTCCATAATTATTAGCTAGATGGCTTTTTCTCTCTTTTTGGATCTCAATACCATGTTCTCCCCCTCTCTTGTGGAGATCTATTCGATGTAACTCTTTTTGCGGTGTGTTTGTCGAGACCCGATGAATTGTGGGTTTATGATCAAGTTTATCTATGAGAAATATTTGAATCTCCTCTGAATACTTTTATGTATGATTGAGTTATCTTCGCAAGTCTCTTCGAATTAACAGTTTGGTTTGGCCTATTAGATTGATCTTTCTTGCCATGGGAGAATTGCTTAGCTTTGGGTTCAATCTTGCGGTTACCTTACCCAGTGACAGAAAGGGTTGCAAGGCACATATTGTATTTTTTCCATCAAGGACAAAAAAAGATGGGGTTTATATCATATTGCTTGAGTTTATCCCTCTACATCATGTCATCTTTCTTAATGCGTTATTTTGTTCTTATGAACTTAATACTCTAGATGCATGCTGGATAGCGGTCAATGTGAGGAGTAATAGTAGTAGATGCAGGCAGGAGTCGGTTTCCTTGTCACGGACGTGATGCCTATATACATGATCATGCCTAGATAATCTCATAATTATTTGCTTTTCTATCAACTGCTCGACAGTAATTTGTTCACCCACCGTAATACTTATGCTATCTTGAGAGAAGCCACTAGTGAAACCTATGGCCCCCAGGTCTATCTTTTATCATATAAGCTTTCAATCTACTTTTATTTGCATCTTTAATTTTCACATCTATATTATAAAATACCAAAAATATATTTATCTTATCATACTATCTCTATCAGATCTCACTTTCGCAAGTGGCCGTGAAGCGATTGACAACCCCTTTATTGCGTTGGTTGCGAGTTCTTTGTTTGTTTGTGTAGGTGCGTGGGACTTTTGAGGAGCCTCCTACTGGATTGATACCTTGGTTCTCAAAAACTGAGGGAAATACTTACGCTACTATTGTTGCATCACCTTTTCCTCTTCAAGGAAAACCAACGCAAGCTCAAGACGTAGCAAGAAGGATTTCTAGCGCCTTTGCCGGGGAGGTCTTCGCTCAAGTCAAGACATACCAATTACCCATCACAAACTCATCTCCCTCGCATTTACATTATTTGCCATTTGCCTCTCGTTTTCCTCTCCCCCACTTCACCCTTGCCGTTTTATTTTCCCTCTCTTTCCCAATCTTCTCCTCTCTTTTTCGCTTGCCTTTTTCTGTTTGCTTGTGTGTTGGATTACTTGTTGTCATGGCGCAAGATAATACCAAATTGTGTGATTTGTTGGATACCAATAATAATGATTTCCTTAGTATTTCGATTGCTCGTCTTAATGATGTTGAGTCTTGTGAAATCAATACTGCTTTGCTGAATCTTGTTTTGAAAGATCAATTCGCCGGCCTTCCTAGTGAAGATGCCGCTACCCATCTAAACAACTTTGTTGATTTGTGTGATATGCAAAATAAGAAAGATACGGATAATGATATTGTTAAATTGAAGTTATTTCCGTTTTCCCTTAGAGATCGTGCTAAAGTTTGGTTTTTGTCTTTGCCTAAAAATAGTATTGATTCTTGGAACAAGTGCAAAGATGCTTTTATCTCTAAGTATTTCCCTCCCGCTAAGATCATCACTCTTAGGAACGATATTATGAATTTTAAACAACTTGATCATGAGCATGTTTCCCAATCTTGGGAAAGAATGAAATTGATGATTCGCAATTGCCCTACTCATGGTTTGAATTTATGGATGATCATACAAAAATTTTATGCTGGGTTGAACTTTGCTTCTAGAAATCTTTTAGATTCGGCCGCGGGAGGCACGTTTATGGAAATCACTTTAGGAGATGCTACAAAACTTCTTGATAATATTATGGCTAATTATTCTCAATGGCACACCGAAAGATCTTCTAGTAAAAAAGTGTATGCTATTGAAGAAATCAATGTTTTGAGTGGAAAGATGGATGAACTTATGAAGTTTTTTGCTACTAAAAATACTCCTCTTGATCCCAATGATATGCCTTTGTCTACCTTGATGGAGAATAATAATGAATCTATGGATGTGAATTTTGTTGGTAGGAATAGTTTTGGAAACAATGCTAATAGAGGAAACTTTAATTCTAGACCTTCCCTACTAATTCCTCTTATAATTATGGAAATTCCTACAATAATTCTTATGGTAATTTCAATAAGATGCCCTCTGATTTTGAGAATAGTGTGAAAGAATTTATGATTTCTCAAAAGAATTTTAATTCTTTGCTTGAAGAAAAATTGCTCAAAATTGATGATTTGGCTAGGAACGTTGATAGACTTTCGCTTGATGTTGATTCTCTTAAACTAAGATCTACTCCTCCTAAGCATGATATCAATGAGTCTCTCAAAGCCATGAGAATTTCCATTGATGAGTACAAGGAAATAACCGCTAGATTGCGTGCTTAGAAAGATTGTTTTGTAAAGGCGTGTTCTTCTAGGTTCAGTGAAAATAATGATGAAGATCTTAAAGTTATTGATGTGTCTCCTGTTAGATCTTTGTTTTGCAATATGAATCTTAATAATAATGGGACTAGAGATGAGTCAACTTTAGTTAGAAGGCGTCCCAATAATTCAGAGTTTTTAGATCTTGATGCTAAATTTGGTAAAAGTGGGATTGGAGAGGTCATGACTTTAAATAGCATTGAACCCACTATCTCGGATTTCAAGGAATTTGATTATGATAATTTTTCTTTCGAAGGTTGTATTTCCTTGTTGCAATCCGTTGTTAATTCTCCTCCTGCTTATAGTCAAAATAATGCTTTTACCAAACATATCGTTGATGCCTTGATGCAATCTTATGATGAAAAACTTAATTTGGAAGTTTCTATACCTAGAAAACTTAATGATGAGTGGGAACCTACTATAAAGATTAAAATTAAAGATCATGAGTGTCATGCTTTATGTGATTTGGGTGCTAGTGTTTCCACGATTCCGAAAACTTTATGTGATATTCTAGGTTTCCATGATGTTGATGATTGCTCTTTAAATTTGCACCTTGCGGATTCCACCATTAAAAAGCCAATGGTAAGAATCAATGATGTTCTCATTGTTGCAAATAGAAATTTTGTGCCCGTAGATTTTATCGTTCTCGATATAGATTGCAATCTTTCTTGCCCTATTATTCTTGGTTGACCTTTCCTTAGGACGATTGGCGCGATTATTGATATGAAGGAAGGGAATATTAGATTCCAATTTCCATTAAGGAAAGCCATGGAGCACTTTCCAAGAAAGAAAGTCAGAATCTATCATACGGGCTACTTATGAGTTGAGTGCCAAAGATGGCACTACTTAGATCTATCTTCGCTTTTATGCCTAGCTAGGGGCGTTAAACGATAGAGCTAGTTGGGAGGCAACCCAATTTTATTTGTGTTTCTTGTTTTTGCTTCTGTTTAGGAATAAATTTTGCATCTACCTTCTGTTTACATGTGTTTTTATGTTTTAATTAGTGTTTGTGCCAAGTAGAACCTATAGGATAACCTATGGTGATAGTTAATTTGATTCTGCTGAAAAACAAAAACTTTGCGCGCACGAAATTAGTTTTGTTAAATCACAGAAACGTGCTTTTGCATTGATTCTTTTTGCTGCTGATCAATAAAAAATTTCCCAGGACTTCCTATTTTGGTAGGATTTTTCAAGTTCTAGAAGTTTGCGTTAGTTACAGATTGCTACAGACTGTTCTGTTTTTGACAGATTCTGTCTTATGTGTGTTGTTTGCTTATTTTGATGCATCTATGGCTAGCATCAAGTGGTATGAACCATAGAGAACTTGGAATACAGTAGTTTTAACACCAAAATAAATAAAGAATGAGTTCATTATAGTACCTTATGTGGTGGTTTTATTTTCTTTCACTAACGGAGCTTATAAGATTTCCTGTTGAGTTTTGTATTGTGATTTTTTTCAAGTTTTGGGTAAAGATTTGATGGACTGTGGAATAAGGAGTGGCAAGAGCCTAAGCTTGGGGATTCCCATGGCACCCCAATATATTCAATAATAGCCAAAACCCTAAGCTTGGGGATGCCCCGGGAAGGCATCCCCTCTTTCATCTTCGTTCATTGGTAACTTTACTTGGAGCTATATTTTTTTTCGCCAAATGATATGTGTTTTGCTTGGAGTGTCGTGTATTATATTAGTATTTGCTTTTTAGTTTTCCATAATCATCCTTGCTGTAGACACCTTTTGGGATAAGCCTAGTTGATTAGAATTTATTAGAATACTCTATGTGCTTCACTTATATCTTTTTGAGCAAGATAGTTTTTGCTCTAGTGCTTCACTTATATCTTTTAGAGCATGGCGGTGGCTTAATTTTGTAGAAATTGCTAGTCTCTCATGCTTCACTTATATTATTTTGAGAGTCTCTTAGAAAAGCATGTTATTTTCTATGGTTATAAAATTGGTCCTAGAATGGTAGGCATCCAAGTTGGGTATAATAAAAACTATCATAGGAAGTGAATTGGATGCTATGATCAATTTGATACTTGATAATTGTTTTGAGATATGGAGGTAGTGATATTAAAATCATGCTAGTTGGGTTATTATGAATTTAAATAATGCTTGTGTTGAAGTTAGCAAGTCCCGTAGCATGCACGTCTGGTTAAATTTGTGTAACAAATTTGAAACATGAAGTGTACTTGGATTGTGCATCCTTATGAGTGGCGGTCGGGGACGAGCGATGGTCTTCTCCTACCAATCTATCCCTCTAGGAGCATGCGCGTAGTGCTTGGTTTTTGATGACTTCTAAATTTTTGCAATAAGTATATGAGTTCTTTTGACTAATGTTGAGTCCATCGATTATACGCACTTTTACCTTTCCACCATTGCTAGCGTCTTCGGTACCGTGCATTGCCCTTTCTCACCTTGAGAGTTGGTGCAAACTTTGCTTGTGCATCCAAACCTCGTGATACGATACACTCTATCACACATAAACCTCCTTATATCTTCCTCAAAACAGCCACCATACCTACCTATTATGGCATTTCCATAGCCATTCTGAGATATATTGTCATGCAACTTTCCACCATTCCATTCATCATCATGACATACATTACTTTTGTCATATTGCCATTGCATGATCATGTAGTTGACATCGTATTTGTGGCAAAGCCACCATGCATAATTTTTCATACATGTCACTCTTGATTCATTGCACCATCCCGGTAGACCGTCGGAGGCATTCATATGGAGTCATATCTTGTTCTAGTTTTGAGTTATAATTCATGTGTTGTAATCAATAGAAGTGTGATGATCATAATTATTAGAGCATTGTCCCAAAGAAAAAGAAAAAAGAAAAGGAAAAAAAAGAAAGGCAAAAGGAAAAAAAGAAAAAGAAAAAAGAAAAGAAAAAAAATAAAAAAAAATGAAAAGGGGCAATGTTACTATCTCTTTTTCCACACTTGTGCTTCAAAGTAGCACGATGTTCTCCATATAGTGAGTCTAATATATTGTGCTTCAAAGTAGCACCATGTTTTTCATATAGTGAGTCTCATATGTTGTCACTTTCATATACTAGTAGGAATTTTTCATTATAGAACTTGGCTTGAATATTCCTACGATGGGCTTCCTCAAATGCCCTAGGTCTTCGTGAGCAAGCAAGTTGGATGCAGAGCCACTAGTTTTCTTTTGTTGAGCTCTCATTCATTTATAGCTCTAGTGCATCCGTTGCATGGCAATCCCTACTTCGCATGTTGACATCCATTGATGGGCATCTCCATAGCCCATTGATTATCCTCATCAATGTGAGACTTTCTCCTTTTTTGTCTTCTCCACACAATACCCATCATCATATTCTATTC
Organism: Triticum dicoccoides; assembly: GCF_002162155.2. NCBI lineage: Eukaryota > Viridiplantae > Streptophyta > Magnoliopsida > Poales > Poaceae > Triticum > Triticum dicoccoides. The sequence goes on from NC_041393.1 coordinate 376,819,574, forward strand.
CACCCATAGTGCTATATCCATGGCTCATGCTCATGTATTGCGTGAAAGTTGAAAAAGTTTGAGATTATTTAAGTACGAAACAAATGCTTGGCTTGTCATCGTGGGTCTAGAATTTGGGAACATTTTTGTGTGAGGAAAATGAAGCATAGCCTAACAATATGATTTTGTAGGGATGAACTTTCTTTAGCCAAGTTATTTTGAGAAGACATGATTGCTTTGATTAGTATGCTTGAAGTGTTACTATTTCTTATGTCAATATGAACTTTTATTTTGAATCATTTGGATCTCAAATTCATGCCACAATAAGGAAAATTACATTGAGAATTATGCTAGGTAGCATTCCACATGAATAATTATGTTTTTATCATTTACCTGCTCGAGGACAAGCATGAATTAAGCTTGGGGATGCTTGATACGTCTGCAATGTATCTATAATTTTTGATTGTTCCATGCTATTATATTATCCCTGTTGGATGTTTATGGGCTTTATTTTACACATTTATATCATTTTTGGGACTAACCTACTAACCGGAGGCCCAGCCCGTATGGCTGTTTTTTTTTCCTATTTCAGTATTTCGAAGAAAAGGAATATCAAATGGAGTCCAAACGGAATGAAACCTTCAGGAGCGTGATTTTTGGAACGAACGTGATCTAGAGGACTTGGAGTGCAAGTCAAGAAGCAATCGAGGCGACCAGGAGATAGGAGGGCGCGCCCACCCCTACAGGGCGCACCCCTGTCTCCTGGGCCCCTCAGGCGGCCACCGACGTACTTCTTCCTCCTATATATACCTACGTACCCCAAAAACATCCAGGGAGCCAACTAAAAACAATTTCCACTGCCGTAACCTTTTGTATCCGCGAGATCCCATCTTGGAGCCTTCGCCGGTGCTCCGCCGGAGGGGGAATCGACCATAGAGGGCTTCTACATCAGCACCATAGCCCCTCCGATGAGTTGTGAGTAGTTTACCACAGACCTTCGGGTCCCTAGTTATTAGCTAGATGGTTTTTTCTCTCTTTTTGGATCTCAATACCATGTTCTCCCCCTCTCTTGTGGAGATCTATTCGATGTAACTCTTTTTGCGGTGTGTTTGTCGAGACCCGATGAATTGTGGGTTTATTATCAAGTTTATCTATGAGAAATATTTGAATCTCCTCTGAATACATTTATGTATGATTGAGTTATCTTCGCAAGTCTCTTCGAATTAATAGTTTGGTTTGGCCTACTAGATTGATCTTCCTTGCCATGGGAGAATTGCTTAGCTTTGGGTTCAATCTTGCGGTTACCTTACCCAGTGACAGAAAGGGTTGCAAGGCACGTGTTGTATTGGTGCCATCGAGGACAAAAAAAAGATGGGGTTTATATCATATTGCTTGAGTTTATCCCTCTACATCATGTCATCTTTCTTAATGCGTTACTCTGTTCTTCATGAACTTAATACTCTAGATGCAGGCAGGAGTCAGTCGATGTGTGGAGTAATAGTAGTAGATGCAGAATCATTTCGATCTACTTTTCACGGACGTGATGCCTATATACATGATCATGCCTAGATAATCTCATAACTATGCGCTTTTCTATCAATTGCTCGATAGTAATTTGTTCACCCACCGTAATACTTATGCTATCTTGAGAGAAGCCACTAGTGAAACCTATGGCCCCCGGGTCTATCTTTTATCATATAAGCTTTCAATCTACTTTTATTTGCATCTTTACTTTTCGCATCTATATTATAAAATACGGAAAATATATTTATCTTATCATACTATCTCTATCAGATCTCACTTTCGCAAGTGGCCGTGAAGGGATTGACAACCCCTTTATTGCGTTGGTTGCGAGTTCTTTGTTTGTTTGTGTAGGTGCGTGGGACTTTTGAGGAGCCTCCTACTGGATTGATACCTTGGTTCTCAAAAACCGAGGGAAATACTTATGCTACTATTGCTGCATCACCCTTTCCTCTTCAAGGAAAACCAATGCAAGCTCAAGACGTAGCAGAGTCTTTTAGAACAGCATGGTATTTTCTATGGTTATAAATTTGGTCCTAGAATGATGAGCATCCAAGTTGGGTATAATAAAAACTATGATAGAAAGTGCATTAAACACTATGATCAATTTGATGCTTGATAATTGTTTTGAGATATAAAGGTGGTAATGTTAGAGTCATGCTAGTTGGGTAATTATGAAATTGAAAAATACTTGTGTTGAAGTTGGCAAGTGCTGTAGCATGCACGTATGGTAAAAGTTGTGTGACAAATTTGTTGCATTGGATGCTCTTTTAATTGTTTTCCTTATGAGTGGAGGTCGGGATCGTGCGATGGTTAACTCCTACCAACCCTTCCCCTACGAGCATGCGTAGTAGTACTTTGTTTCGAGGGCAGTTAGACTTTTGCAATAAGTATATGAGTTCTTTATGACTAATGTGAGTCCATGGATATACACACACTCACCCTTCCACTTTGCTATCCTTTATTATGTCGCGCAACCTTCGCCGGTATCATGCACCCATTATTTACCATCCTCAAACCAGCCACCATACCTACCTATTATGGCATTTCCATAGGCATTCCAAGATATATTGACATGCACCTTTCCACCATTCCGTTTATTATGACACGCTCCATCATTGTCATATTTCTCTTTGCATGATCATGTAGTTGACATCGTATTTGTGGCAAGGCCACCTTCATAATTTTTCATACATGTCACTCTTGATTCATTGCATATCTCGGTACACCGACGGAGGAATTCACATAGAGTCATATTTTGTTCTAAGTATTGATTTGTAATTTTTGAGTTGTAAATCAATAAAAGTGTGATGATCTTCATTATTAGAGCATTGCCCCAAGTGAGGAAAGGATGATGAAGACTATGATTCCTCCACAAGTCGGGATGAGACTTCGGACTTTATAAAAAAAGAGGCCAAAGAAGCCCATATAAAAAAAAATAAAAAAATAAAAAAGAGAGGCCAAAGAAGCCCACCAAAAAATTATAGAAAAGAGAGAAGGGACAATGCTACTATCTCTTTTCCACACTTGTGCTTCAAAATAGCACCATGATCTTCATGATAGAGAGTCTCCTATGTTGTCACTTTCATATACTAGTGGGAATTTTTCATTATAGAACTTGGCTTGTATATTCCAATGATGGGCTTCCTCAATGCCCTAGGTCTTCGTGAGCAAGCAAGTTCGATGCACACACACTTAGTTTTTTTTGTTGAGATTTCATACATTTATAGCTCTAGTGCATCTGTTGCATGGCAATCTGTTGGATTTTGAGTTCCGGCAGACCCTTAAGGTTCGAACTCTAGGGTGCGCGCGGAGATCACTCCCCCTACCGGCTCACGTCTCGTCGCCTCACAAAGGATCTAGGCTACACGAAGAACAACACAAGGGACACAAGGTTTATACTAGTTCGGGCCACCATTGTGGTGTAATACCCTACTCTAGTTTGTGGTGTGGCGGATTGCCTCAGGGGCTCATGATGAACAATACAAAGGAAGAACTGCCTCAGGAGGAGTTCTTGTGTGGTGGTTCTGGCTAAGGTTCGACTGGTCGATCCTCCGATACTCTGCCTGGAGGGCGGCTAGTCCTATTTATAGAGCGACGCCCTGGTCCTCTTCCCAAATATTGAGCGGGAAGGGCGCCAACACTTGGCCATTTTGAAGGGGAACATCTAGTACACTTATCCTAACTAAAGTTGGTCCTCGCCTGCCAAAGACTTTGACGATGACGCCTTCCTAGGCTCCACGATGACCTCCATCCTACCGTTCTGCTGGTCTTGGTCTTGTTGCACCGAAATGGTTGCCTTTGCTTGATGCCTTGGCCTGTGCTTGCCCCCTTTGCACCAAAGAGGAAACAAGGACACTGCGCAGGCTGGCGCCCGCCTGGCTTCAGTCATCATGGCTTGCATCACGGGCACCTCGTGAGGTACCTCGCCTTGAACTCTCCGCCTCCTCGCGAGCCAGCCTGACGAGGCCGCGCCTGAGGAAGCTTCCTGTCGTCCGCCCCGCGAGGCTTGGCCCCTCGCGAGGGTCTTGAGCTTGCGTTGACGAAGATGGGCCGTACTGGGCCACTCCTTGAGCCACGCTGCAGGCCGCAGGCAGGCAAGTCTGGGTACCCCCGTTCCCAGAACACCGACAGTAGCCCCCGAGCCCAAGGCGTGCCCGGATTTGGCTTAGCAGAGAAGAAAAGTGGCAAGTGCGAAGCGTCGCGGGCCCCAACAGCCTACGGCCTTGGGAGTCGCGTGGCGGTTGATTGGACGTGGGAATCCCTATTTACCCATGCTCCTCATTTTGCGCCCGGCTAGCTGGACCCGTGGTTGCACACAGTCATCCCACTTTTTCGCCGTTCGCGCGTCTCCTACTCTTTCTCCCCCCTTGAGCTCCAACCTCTGCTTCCAATCCAATCTCAACCTCTCCCCCTTCCCGTTGCCATGGCGCCAATGAAGAAGGGGAAGGGGAAGAAGCCCGCACCTTCACCCCGCTCGCCATCGTCGGCGGCTCCTGCCGTTGACCAATCAATCTTACTTAATCTAGAAGCTCTGGACAAGGTCAGCTCTGCCCTTGCCACCATCTTTAACGAGTGCGGGAGGACGACGGTCTGGCCTTGTAGGACCTTGAGAAGAGGTGTCTAGAGGGGGGGTGATTAGACACTAAGTACCAAAGTTGCAGTTTTCAGCTTCTTTAAGTTTAAGTGGAGTTTAGGCACAAGTTTAACATTCACAACATATAGCAAGCAAGCATGCAAAGAGTATATGAGCAGCGGAAAGTAAAGCATGCAACTTGCAAGAATGTAAAGGGAAGGGTTTTGGAGGATTCAAATGCAATTGGAGACATGGATGTTTTTGGCGTGGTTCCGATAGGTGGTGCTATCGTACATCCACGTTGATGGAGACTTCAACCCACGAAGGGTAACGGCTGCACGAGTCCACGGAGGGCTCCACCCAAGAAGGGTCTACGAATAAGCAACCTTGTCTATCCCACCATGGCCGTCGCCCACGAAGGACTTGCCTCACTAGCGGTAGATCTTCACGAAGTAGGCGATCTCCTTGCCCTTACAAACTCCTTGGTTCAACTCCACAATCTTGTCGGAGGCTCCCAAGTGACACCTAGCCAATCTAGGAGACACCACTCTCCAAGAAGTAACAAATGGTGTGTTGATGATGAACTCCTTGCTCTTGTGCTTCAAATTATAGTCTCCCCAACACTCAACTCTCTCTCATAGGATTTGGATCCGGTGGAAAGAATATTTGAGTGGAAAGCAACTTGGGGAAGGCTAGTGATCAAGATTAATATGGTAGGAATGGAATATCTTGGCCTCAACACATGAGTAGGTAGTTCTCTCTCAGAAATGGTAAGTTTGAAGTGTAGGTTTGTTCTGATGGCTCCCTCCATGAATGAAGAGGAGGTGGAGGGGTATATATAGCCTCCACACAAAATCTAACCGTTACACACAATTTACCAATCTCGGTGGGACCAAAACAACAAACTCGGTCAGACCGATTTAGTAAACCTAGTGACCATTAGGATTTTCGGTAGGAACGACATGCAACTCGGTAGGACCGATATGATTAGGGTTAGGGCATAACGTAATCTCGGTGAGACCAATTACACAAACTCGGTTGGACCGATTTTGGTAATTAGCTAACCAGTGAGTTGGTCAGGCAAACTCGGTTTGACTGATTACTCAAACTCGGTGGGACCGATTTTGGTAATGAGTCAACCAGGAAGTTTGCATTGTAATCTCGGTAGTACTGATTGCTCAAAATCGGTGAGACCGATTTTGATGATGGACATACACAGAGAGATTACAATCCCATCTTGGTGAGACCGAGATCCCTATCGGTAGGACCGATTTGCCTAGGGTTTGTGGCAGTGGCTATGACATCTGAACTCGGTGGCGCCGGACAGAAAGAATCGGTGTGACCGATTTTGGCTTTAGGTTTAGGTCATATGAGTGGAAGTGGGAAAGTAGTTGAGGGTTTTGGAGCATATCACTAAGCATTGTGGAGCAAGAAACTCATTAAGCAACACCTCATCCCTTCTTGATAGTATTGGCTTTTCCTATAGACTCAATGTGATCTTGGATCACTAAAATGTAAAATGAAGAGTCTTGAGCTTGAAGCTTTAGCCAATCCTTTGTCCTTAGCATCTTGAAGGAGTTCCCACATCCTTTAGTCCATGCCACTCCAATGTTGAACTTGTCTGAAATATACTAGATAAAAGTGTTAGTCCAACAAGAGATATGTTGACATCAATTACCAAAACCACCTAGGGAGCACTTGTGCTTTCAAGCCTACATCTCACCCCTCCTTCGACAGAGTAGTCACCGAGGTCCGATTCTTCGCCGATGCCCTGTGGGCGGGTCTGGTTCCCCCCTTTTCCGATTTCTTCAATGCTGTACTTTCCCATTACCAGATCCATATGATGCACTTGGGTCCCGAATCCATTACTCTCCTTGCCGTTTTCGCCTTTGTTTGCGAGGCGATGGTGGGCATTCCTCCTTCAGTTGTCCTGCTGCGCCATTTCTTCTCTGTGCGCCTTAGCGACCCAACTCAATGCTCGGGGTGCGTGAGCTTCCTTGCCACGCCAGAGGCGGCTGCCTTGGGGATTGATTTCAGACTTCCTCCGCCTGCTGCTGGGTTCCGAGAGCGGTGGCTGTACGTGGATGTCGGAGTACCCAGCCCCCTGCTCTCGGAACCAACCTTGCCCGCTATCCCCAACTCGGGCTGGGGCCATGAGATGCTCATGATCCCCTGGCTCGCCTTCGTCTGGCGTCGCTTCGAGAACTTGAGGGCGCTCGACGTGACGATGCCGAAGGTGGCGAAGGAGTTCCTTCAGAGCCGCATCTCGCCTCTCCAGTGTCACTCCTGCCGGATGTGGGACTTTGGGGGGCGTGACGACCATATGAGGCTCCGGAAGGAAGATCTGGCGCCCGAGGTGCTGAGGAACGTCCTTATGATTCTGACCAGCGATCCTTCCCCAGGCAGCCTTCGGTAAGGGGCCGCCCTATTGTACCTTTGCTCAGGCAGGGCTGACTTTGTGAAGCAGATGCCCATTTTTGATGAATGGGGGCTGCACTCAGTAGGCCTCACGGGGCCTCGTGAGAACCCAGTTGCTGTCGTTGCCCTCCCGGTTGCCCGTGGCGGTCCTTCCTCAAGTGGTGGAGCCGGGAGGCGAGGGCCACCAGGGGCCGAGGGGGCTGCTACCGAGATAATGACGCCACGCGGAACTCCTAAGGGGGCACCTCTTGAAGCCCGCCCTGTGGCAGCCGCAGGCATTGAGCTACGGCATGCGGCTCCTGTGGCCGAGGCTTCTGAGGCCCCGGCCATCCTCCATGAGGCGGCGCCTGGCGGTGTGCTTCTGGGCAATGCCTCCGACGCAAATCACCTTGACATTTCTTCCTCGCCGCAGGCTGACCCTTGCGCCGAGCTCCTAGGTCACTTCCGCGTAGACTACGAGGCCCTCCAAAAGAGGAAGGAAGCCTTGGGTGGAGATGATTACCCCTGCCGCCTATTGAAGCGCAGGAAGTACTTTGACATTGATGAGTAAGTCTTCTCCTTTCTTAGTCCCTTACTTTCCCGCTGCTTCAGCTGACCATTACCCTGCAGGGCCCTCCCTGCCGAGTTCACGGAGGCGACTGACGAGCCAACCCCTCAGGCTTTGCCCTCTCCGCCAATTCCGAGCGCCCCGAGCTCGAGCACCGCCCTTGCCGCGAGGCCGGTAGGAGAGGTGAGCCATCTAGCAGAGCATCCTGATTCTGCGCGCCTCGTGCCCCTTCTTCGCAACCTCTCCTGGGGCACAGCCAACCTGCCCCGAGCTCCTCCTTTGGTCATGGACGGCGACTGGCTGTGGTCGATCTTGCATTCTTCCTTGGGGGACGAACCAGCTCTTGGCCAAGCTTCTGGCGGGGCGTGCCCGACCTTCGCGAGGGCGCCAGCCCCCAGCCCCCTGCCCAGAGGGGGCGTGCCGGTCCGAGGCCCTCCGCATGCGCCAGGGGCGGAGGATGACGTGGAAGACGTGCTCGGGCACGCTCGGGAGCGCTGCGCCCTTCGCCAAGAGTTTCTCCAGAGGGCGGCTGATGCAGTGAGCCAGCTCGGTGCAGAGCTTGCCAGTGAGGACGTGCGCCTTGAGGCCGAAGGCCTGCGCCTTGCTGAGGAGAGGCGCAAGCTGAAGGTAACCGTCGCCCTCGCACGTCATCAGCGTGAACTTGACAATGCGAAGGCTGAAGCGTCGCTGGCGGCTTCGCAGGAAGCCTGCTCCCAAGCCGTCGAGGAGGCCCGGGAGGCAGACCGACGGTGCAAGGCTGCAGAGAAGCGTGTGTGGGAGCTCCGGGCCTGCAGCAACTCCCTGGAGCAGCAAGTTGAGCTGCATCAGGCAGCCCTTGTGTCGCTGAAGGGGGCTTCCGTTGACCAGGAGGATCTCCAGAGACGTGAGGAGGCGCTAGCACTGGAGGCCGCTGAGCGCACCCTTGATCTCGAGCGGTTGGAGATGAGAGAGCGCCTGTTGGCACAAGCGGAGGATGATGTCGCCGCGCGGGAAGCCCGAGCCCAAGAAGAGGTTGACCGTCGGGTGGCGGAGGCTCGCTCGAACCTTGAGCGCGAGTACGGGGAAAGGCTGGAGCTGATCAGGGTCGAAGCGGAGGGCAGGACCGCTGCCCTTAAGGGCAAGCTGGATGAAGTGACGCGGCGTGCGGACGCCTCCAGGGACGCCCTTGTCACGGTGCAGGCGGAGCTGGCTTCCTCCCGCGCCGAGGTGCTCCTTCTTCATCAGAGGGTTGATGAGGCTGAGGCCGTTGGGGAGCCCCGTGTGATTAACTATGCTGGCAACCTTCGGTTCTTCACAGATGTGGTGATGCAGCTGGAGACTTGGTCGGGCAGGGCCGCCAGGCTTGTGGAGGAGAGGAGTCGTGCCCTGCTTGGACGTGCTTTCTCTCGCGTCTTCAGTTATCTTCAAGACAGGGACCCCCTCTTTGACTTCGATGCCGCCATCGCACCGGTACCCGTGGCCATCCGGGGCGATCTAGCACACTGGGTGGAAGACAACGTGGATGCCCTCATCAGGGCTATCACCACTGATGATGACGGCGTGGTCGTGGCTGCCGATGAGGCCGGTGTGGTGAATGATCCGGATGCTGATGACGGTGATGTAGCGGGCGATGGTGAGGCCAGCGAAGCCAGTGATGACCTCGGAGGTGCCCCTGAAGATGCATTGGGGGATTTATCCAATTGATCGCGCGTTATTCCTGCTGTTTACCCTGCGCAGAGAGAGTTTGGGCTTGGCCCTGAAGGTTGTAAGAGCATTTTGGGAGGGGGAGCCCCTCATGTAAAAACTTGCAGTTAGCGTATTTGTAGACATGATGTCGCCTACATGCTTACGCCGAGCGATTGGCCTCGTGATGAGTCAGTTGACTTGTTTACCTTCAACCCACGTGGGTCCTGAGCGAGCCTGCGGGGGGCCGCAGTGTCCCGAGTGCCTCCTGAGTGAATCCACTGAACCTGTAATGAGAACCTCCTGAGAGGGCGCGGCGACAGCAGTCCGGGCTGCATACATGCTTGTCCTAGCCCGACTCGCGAGGGGAGGCAGCTGACGTTGGCTGGACATAAAGAGGTAGCCAGAACACGAGAGATTGCTCGAACGAGACTAAACACCCCTTCCCCGAACACACACAAGTCTCAAGCTTAAATTCAAACAGAGGAAATTCGACAACCAAGAGAAAGGCAAGAAAGTAGAAAGGCCGCGTCCGGCACCTAGTCTAGTCTTCAACGTCTTCTCACCAGCGCGGAGCTAAGTGCTGCCACTGGCGTGTACAGCCCCCGAGGGCAGCTCTCCGGAGACTCCGGGGCGTGTACAGCCCCACTCATTATTACGTGAGAGTGTCACGGGGCGGCGAGCTTCACAGGCACTAGGGCTTCTTCACAGGTACCGGCCTTGCTTCATATCGCCAGACGAGGGCCCCGCCTTGCGCCACACTCTATTGCCATCGACGACGGACGGAGACCGAGGATGCCGCCGATGGGATAGAGCGGTCGCCAGCGGTTCCCCCGACGACCAAGGGTCCTCTGCCGGGGGCAGTCCCTGGGGCACCTCCCCGGCAGAGGGCCTACCTCCTGAGGACGCCTTTCTCCGAGCGCCGCGGGGGTGAGGCCGGATCTCAGCCCCTCTCTGGCAGCCCCTGGTGCCCTCCTCCTGAGGGGTAGGAAACTGCCGGATTGGGGCAGCCATCTGCCGCGGCGACCTGTACCTCCTGTGACCCATGGTTAGCGTAAGCTTGATCCTGAGAAATTAGTGGTACCCGATAGTCGCTGCCACTAGCGCGGTCGTCGAGGCTCTCCTAGGGTTCCCGAAAGAGCTCAACTTCCGGCGTTTCTTCCCCCCAGCCTGGGCCAAGGAACGAGCCATGGTCTTCTTCTAGCGCGCGCCCTTGATCACGTAAGCTTCCGGGGCTGCCGCCCCGAATGCCTCGTCATAGTGCCCCACGTGCCACGCAGTCCTGCTCGAGGTGCTGCCTTGAGGGTGGTAGCCTGGCGGCCCTCCGAAGACGTGGGCTGCAGTGAATGCCCCTTCGCTGATTTGAGGCGGAGCCGGTACTACTAGTCGCCTGGTGCTGACGGCCAGGCTAGCGCTGGGGAGGCCTTGGGATACGCTCAGAGCTGCGCGGGCACGTATGGGGCCTCCGTGCGGTTCGCCCTGGACCTGGGGTGGCAGCTAGGCGCAGAAGGGGTGAGCCCCCGAGGTGGCGGAGCCCAGGAGCTCTGCCACCCGCTCCAGTACCACGTCGTGGCCGCCCTCCAGCAGCTTGCATCGTAGTAGTTCTCGGGCCACCGTGAGCACGGCCCTTGAGTTCGCCTGCTCCCATCGGGTGTACGGCCCTGTGGCTGTAGCGTGGTTTGAAGCCCTTGCTGCTGACCACACTTGCCGCAGCGTGAGAGCTGGTGACGCCTGCCCGCGTCGCCCGCGGCCCACAGCGCCCTACGGACCGCGAGCTACCTGGGGCACAAGGTTGAGGTCGCCCTGGGCGGGCGGCTCGGTGCGGGCAGGCCAAGCCGCCCAGGGGTCGGGGTTGCCCGTTGGGTCGCCGGACATGATGATGACGATGCGGCGGAACGCGAGGCGGTGGAAGAAAGATTCCGACGCACCCCTACCTGGCGCGCCAAATGTCGGATTTCGGGTTCCTGCAGACCCTTAAGGTTCGAACTCTGGGGTGCGCGCGGAGATCACTCCTCCTACCGGCTCACGTCTCGTCGCCTCGCAAAGGATCTAGGCTACACGAAGAACAACACAAGGGACGCAAGGTTTATACTAGTTTGGGCCACCATTGTGGTGTAATACCCTACTCTAGTTTGTGGTGTGGTGGATTGCCTCAGGGGCTGATGATGAACAATACAAAGGAAGAACTGCCTCGGGAGGAGTTCTTGTGTGGTGGTTCTGGCTAAGGTTCGACTGGTCGATCCTCCGATACTCTGCCTTGAGGGCGGCTAGTCCTATTTATAGAGCAAGGCCCTTGTTCTCGTCCCAAATATTGAGCAGGAAGGGCGCCAACAATTGTCCATTTTGAAGGGGAACATCTAGTACACTTATCCTGACTAAAGTTGGTCCTCGCCTGCCAAAGACTCTGACGATGACGCCTTCCTGGGCTCCACGATGACCTCCATCCTGTCGTTCTGCTGGTCTTGGTATTGTTGCACCGAAATGGTTGCCTTTGCTTGATGCCTTGGCCTGTGCTTGCCCCCTTTGCACCAAAGAGGAAACAAGGACAGTGCGCAACCCGGCGCCCGCCTGGCGCCCGCCTGGAGCCCGCCTGGCTTCGGTCGTCATGGCTTGTGTCACGGGCACCTCGTGAGGTACCCCGCTGTAGGACCTTGAAGTATGTCTAGAGGGGGGGTGATTAGACTACTTGACCAATTAAAAACTTAACCTTTTCCCAATTTTAGACTTTGGCATATTTTAGCTATCTTTGGACAAGTCAAGCAATCATCACACAATTCAAGCAAGCATGCAAAGAGTATATAGGCAGCGGAAATTAAAGCATGCAACTTGCAAGAAAGTAAAGGGAAGGGTTTGGAGGACTCAAACACAATTGGAGACACGGATGTTTTTGGCGTGGTTCCGATAGGTGGTGCTATCGTACATCCATGTTGATGGAGACTTCAACCCATGAAGGGTAATGGTTGCGTGAGTCCACGGAGGGCTCCACCCAAGAAGGGTCCACGAAGAAGCAACCTTGTCTATCCCACCATGGTCGTCGCCCACGCAGGACTTGCCTCACTAGCGGTAGATCTTCACGAAGTAGGCGATCTCCTTGCCCTTACAAACTCCTTGGTTCAACTCCACAATCTTGTCGGAGGCTCCCAAGTGACACCTAGCCAATCTAGGAGACACCACTCTCCAAGAAGTAACAAATGGTGCGTTGATGATGAACTCCTTGCTCTTGTGCTTCAAATGATAGTCTCCCCAATACTCAACTCTCTCTCATAGGATTTGGATCTGGTGGAAAGAAGATTTGAGTGGAAAGCAACTTGGGGAAGGCTAGAGATCGAGATTCATATGGTAGGAATGGAATATCTTGGCCTCAACACATGAGTAGGTGGTTCTCTCTCAAAACTGGTAAGTTGGAAGTGTAGGTTTGTTCTGATGGCTCTCTCCACGAATGAAGAGGAGGTGGATGGGTATATATAGCCTCCACACAAAATCTAACCGTTACACACAATTTACCAATCTCGGTGGGACCGAATCAACAAACTCGGTCGGACCGATTCAGTAAACCTAGTGACCATTAGTGATTTTTGCGGGACCGACATGCAACTCGGTAGGACCGATATGGTTAGGGTTAGGGCATAACATAATCTCGGTAAGACCGATTACTCAAACTCGGTGAGACCAATTTTGGTAATTAGCTAACCAGAGAGTTGGTCAGGTGAACTTGGTGGGACCGATTCGCTCTTTTCGGTGAGACCGAAATGTTACGAAAAGGAAACAGAGAGTTTACATTGCAATCTCGGTGGGACCGATCGCTCACTTCGGTTAGACAGAAACGTTACGAAGGGAAATAGAGAGATTACAATCCCATCTCGGTGAGACCGAGATCCCTATCGGTGAGACCGATTTGCCTAGGGTTTGTGGCAGTGGCTATGACATTTGAACTCAGTGGCGCCGGATAGAAAGAATCGGTGTGACCGATTTTGACTTTAGGTTTAGGTCATATGAGGATGTGAGAAAGTAGTTGAGGGTATTTGGAGCATATCACTAAGAACTTGAAGCAAGAGGCTCATTAAGCAACACCTCATCCCTCCTTGATAGTATTGGCTTTTCCTATAGACTCAATGTGATCTTGGATCACTAAAATGTAAAAAGAAGAGTCTCGAGCTTTTGAGCTTGAGCCAATCCTTTGTCCTTGATATTCTGAGGGATCCACTTTCATCATCCATGCCATGCCATTCATTGAGCTTTCCTGAAATAATAGTCTTGGAATAGCATTAGCTCAATGAGCTATATGTTGTTATGAATTACCAAAACCACCTAGGGATAGTTGCACCTTCACCCACCTTGAACTCTCTGCCTCCTCGCGAGCCAGCCTGACGAGGCCGCCCCTGAGGAAGCTTCCTGTCGTCCGCCCCGCGAGGCTTGGCCCCTCACGAGGGTCTTGAGCTTGTGTTGACGAAGATGGGCCGTACTGGGCCACTCCTTGAGCCACGCTGCAGGCCACAGGCAGGCAAGTCTGGGTACCCCTGTTCCCAGAACGCCGACACAATCCCTACACATTGATATCTATTAATGGGCATCTCCATAGCCCGTTGATACGCCTAGTTGATGTGAGACTATCTTCTCCCCTTTTGTCTTCACAACCACCACCATATACCACATATAGTGCTATGTCCATGGCTTGTGCTCATGTATTGTGTAAGAGTTGAAAAAGCTGAAGCGCGTTAAAAAGTATGAACCAGTTGCTTGGCTGAAACTGCGGCTGTGCATGATGGGAGTATTTTGTGTAATGAAAATGAAGCACAACCTAACTATATGATTTTGTAGGGATAAGCTTTCTTTGGCTATGCTATTTTGATAAGACATGATTATTTGTTATTATGCTTCAAGTCTTACTATTTTTATGTTTTATAAGATTTTATCTTGAATCATTTGGATCTGAACAATCATGCCACAATAAAGAAAATTACATTGAGAATTATGCTAGGTAGCATTCCACATCAATAATTTTGTTTTTATCATTTACCTACTCGAGGACGAGAAGGAATTAAGCTTGGGGATGCTTGATAAGTCTCCAACGTATCTATAATTTTTTATTGTTCCATGCTATTATATTACCTGTTTTGGATGTTTAAGGGCTTCACTCTACACTTTTATATAATTTTGGGGACTAACCTACTAACCGGAGACCCAGCCCGAATTGCTGTTTTTTGCCTATTTCTGTGTTTCGAAGGAAAGGATTATCAAATGGAGTCCAAATGGAATGAAACCTTCGGGAGTGATCTTTTTGGAACAAACGCAATCCGGGGAACTTGGAGTGGATGTCAAGCAACAAACGAGGCGGCCACGAGGGTGCTCGGTGCACCCCATGGGGGTAGGCATGCCCCCACCCTCGTGGGCCCCTCGTTGCTCCACCGACGTACTTCCTTCTCCTATATATATCCACATACCCCGAAAACATCCAGGAGCACCATGAAAAACTATTTCCACCACCGCACCCTTATGTATCCGCGAGATCCCATCTTGGATCCTTTGTCGGCGCCCCGCCGGAGGGGGAATCGAACATGGAGGGCCTCTACATCATCTCCAAGGCCTCTCCGATGAGTTGTGAGTAGTTTACCATAGACCTTTGGGTCCATAGTTATGATCTAGATGGCTTCTTCTCTCTCTTTGAATATCAATACAAAGTTCTCCTCGATCTTCTTGGAGATCTATTCGATGTAACTCTTTTTGCGGTGTGTTTGTCGAGATCCGATGAATTGTGGGTTTATGATAGTGTTTGTCTATGAGAAATATTTGAATCTCCTCAGAATTCTTTTATGTGTTATTACGTTATCTTTGCAAGTCTCTTCGCATTATCAGTTTGGTTTGGCCTACTAGATATATCTTTCTTGCAATGGGAGAAGTGCTTAGCTTTGGGTTCAATCTTGCGGTGTCCTTTCCCAGTGACAGCAGGGGAAGCAAGGCACATATTGTATTGTTTCCATCGAGGATAAAAAGATGGGGTTTATATCATAGTGCACGAGTTTATCCCTCTACATCATGTCATCTTTCTTAATGCGTTACTCTATTCTTCATGAACTTAATACTCTAGATGCAGGCAGGAGTCGATCAATGTGTGGAGTAATAGTAATAGATGCAGAATCGTTTTGATCTACTTGTCATGGAGATGATGCCTATATACATGATCATGCCTAGATAATCTCATAACTATGCGCTTTTCTATCAATTGCTCGACAGTAATTTGGTCACCCACCGTAATACTTATGCTGTCTTGAGAGAAGCCACTAGTGAAACCTATGGCCCCAGAGTCTATCTTTTATCATATAAGTTTTCCATCTACTTTTATTTGCATCTTTTACTTTCCAATCTATATCATAAAAATACCCAAAATAATTATCTTATCATATTATCTCTATCAGATCTCACTTTCGCAAGTGGCCGTGAAGGGATTGACAACCCCTTTATTGCGTAGGTTGCAAGGTTTTTATTTGTTTGTGTAGGTGCGTGGGACTTTTGAGGAGCCTCCTACTGGATTGATACCTTGGTTCACAAAAACCGAGGGAAATACTTACGCTACTTTGCTGCATCACCCTTTCCTCTTCAAGGAAAACCAACGCAAGCTCAAGACGTAGCATAAGCTTCCACGGAGATCTGGATGCCGCCACGCAGGCCTCTGCTTCGTTGGCATGCTTATCACTGCGTTGGAGTGGTGGTGAGGTGGCGGCATCGTGCCGAGCGCGGGCCTAGCCGCAGCCCGGTGATCATCCCCGGCAAGGCTTGCCAGGGGCCTTGGAGTCGTCCCGGGCAAGGGTCTCGCCGGGGGTCTTCAACATTTGATCCCACGTGGACTCGTGGGTTGTCGATCTTCGTGAGGAGCCGCATGCTACCGGGCATGTGCTCTTAAAATCTTGGTCTTTAATATTGTCGATGGTGTTAGAGCTCTTAAGCCCAAGGGTGGTGGCCTTGTTGGTCTCTTCGCAAGATGCCCCAGCAAGGGGCTTTCCGGGGGCATCGTAGGTTGCCTCGGCAAGGCTTGTTGTCGGGCATGGCCCTGCTTGACTCTTGCTGCTTACTACATCTGAGCAGCTGTCTTGATGCTCTTTGTGCCTATCTTGCCTCCTGCCGTCTTCCTCTGCCCCACCAAACCTTGCTATAGGGGTGGCTGTGACCGTCCGTGCACTAGTAAGGGGTACAGAAGCACCCATGCTTTTGTACACCGACAGGAGCCCCCGGGCCTGGGCCAGACTTAGGCGCAGGGCATAGTTGGGCCAGGCCCAAAGCAGTGCGCGGGCGGGCGTGGCAGAAGCAAACCGCCACGATCTTTCCGTCAGTTGCGCCTTCCCATAGCTTGGTTCAAGTGCGTGACGTGGGGGTCGTGCATGGAATGGCCTTGGCATGCTTGTGTCACCTTGCAGTCGATAGCAAAAAGGCGGCCCGTGCTTCCCTTATCAAAAAGGAAGGAATCTCCAGGGGCGCTACTCATTTACTAAGTGGACTTGGGTCGCAGCCTGCAAGGTGTTGCTCCCCACGATCACGGGGTGGCAATTGGTTGCCCCACTCGTCCTCATGCCCCCTTCTGCTTCGCCACGTATCCTCCATGTGTTGGGAAGGGCAGGCGGCGGGCGCGGAGAACGTGGGCATAAATGCCGAGGCGGAAAATCAGGCGCTCGTGGATTGGGGGAGCGGGACGGTTCCGATTCCCCTCGCTTTAAGAGGCCGCATTGGCCGTGCGGCGCGGACGCCCCTTGGGCTGGGTGGCCAGGCTCCGGGCAAGTTCTTCTATAAAAGGGGAGAGGGGTGGTGCTTCTCCACACTCGCTCTCTTTCCTTCCTCTTGCTTACCATGTTCCTCCCATTCATCAAGGTGAAAGGGCGCGCTAGCGCTTCGACGGCGGCGACGAGGGACTATGCTCGAGAACGCGTCCCTCCTCCCTCGGAGCCTTAGGCGGCGGAGCCCTCCGCGAGGGGGAGAGGAAGGGGATGGGGACGAGGTCATCGCGGCGCTCGGGGAGGAGGCGGACGAGGCGGCGTACCCACTGCACCGCCGCCGCCGACCCCTCCACCAATGGATGGCCACATCGGAGACCAACCCTACGAGTTCTTCATCGGGCTGCATAAGCCTGTGTGCAATTGCCTCTGCTTTCGACTCCATTTGCTCGAGTGATGGAGGAGGAGGCCCCACGGGCCTTGAGGCTTCACATGAGGGATTGCGGGAACGATAGCATGTGGGATGACGTCGACTTTCCCCGCCCTCATGTCATGTATCTTCGTCAGGGGTGGAAGACCTTCACACGTGCCCACAGCTTGGCGGAGTGGCACGTTCTCTATTTTAAGTTAATGGAGAGCGGCCTGCTCTCCGTCAAGATCTTCAAGAACTTTGGAGTTCGCTTAGGGTGCTGCGTGGAGAGATCCACCGACGACAAAAGCTCCTCCTCGAGCGACAGTGGCGAGGAGGACAGCGCCAGCAACGACAATAGCAACGGGCGGGGGGTCGACGACTCTGACTCAGGCTGACCGCCAGTGGCCGCACCATCGTCTGGTTCGGTCTTCCCCCTTCAACACACATTGTCGGGGGCCTTGTCCTACTATCCCTGGCGACAGTGGCTGGCGGGCTTCCTCGTCAAGCTCTCCATCGCCAAGTTCCCCATGCCCGTCACCTTGCGCGACCTGTCTTGCCTGGAGAGGAATGGGGCAAGAACGGGGATTACGGGACACTTATCGTTTTCTCAATTTGTAGGCACTTGCCAAATCTTAACTTTCTAGGAAATGTACTCTACCGAGCCCATGCTTATGTTCTGTAATATCTGTACTTGCATCATCATATCAATGAAAAAGATGAGCTTTCACTGGGAACTCATGCATGTGTACGCTTGTGCAGAGGCAAAAAGCCCATTTAATGAAACATAAATGAGTCTCCCCGGCAAGCTACCTTGTCGGTGCTCCTGTGCCTGCCAGAGAATCACATCTGCTGGGTTACAGGCGCAGGGTCCAGCCCCCTGCTAAACTCTTCTTTTGCCCATGGTTGCTGCAATTGCCCCGATCGAACCAACATTCAAGTCGGGGATAGGAGCACCCAAGTCTAGATAGAGTGGCGAGGTTTTCTAATGCGCAAGTCACAAATTATGAACATGAATGGGCAGGGGAGGAACTTTATCTGAGTAAGTTGTTGATGGAGATGCCATGCCAAGCAGTCTTCTCAATCTCTTGTCGGGGTGTTGTCACTGCGGCCGGAGGGAAGAGAGGACAGGGTCATGGAATCTTGGCGGTTTATCAACACCTGCTAGAATCTAAGGTAGCACAATATCCTGGACAAGTACGCATGCATACATATATATGAACATGGAAACTAGCAGGAAACTGTATAAGCAAAAAAAAATCTCGCTATGTGCAGGGTCTGCGCCTGGCTCTATACATAGGGTTATATGCCCTGCCGGCAAGGCTAGTACAAAGAAGGGGGGTTGCCGGAGCTCCCGGCAACCGTGCCCTATGGATAAAACTTGCGAAGATGTTCGATGTTCCAGGAGTTACTCATTGGAATGCCATCTTCGATCTCCAAGCGGACTGCGCCGGGCCTGGTGACTCATATTACCCGATAGGGGCCTTCCCACTTTGGCGTCAACTTGTTGGAATTCTTGGCAGACTGAACGTGCCGAAGAACAAGGTCACCTTCCTCAAGGCTTCGGTCCTGAACCTTGTGGCTATGGTAGCGGCGCAAGGCTTGCTGGTAGTGAGCGGCTCGCACAGCAGCTTGAATACGATCTTCCTGAAGGAGCGTCGCATCATCTTGGCACAACTGCTCTTGCTTAAGCTCATCATAAGCGAGCACTCGAGGTGACCCGTATATGAGTTCAGTGGGGAGAACTGTCGGGTTACGGTTTCCGGCAGACCCTTGAGGTTCGAACTCTGGAGTGCGCACGAAGATCTCTACCCTACCAACTCACGTCTCGAAGCCTCGCAAGGAATCTAAGATAGGAAGAAGATCACACAAGGGACACGAGGTTTATACTAGTTCGGGCCACAGTTGTGGTGTAATACCCTACTCTAGTTTGTGGTGTTGTGGATTGCCTCAGGGGCTGATGAATGCAAGGTAAGAACAGCCTCGCGAGGGGTGTTCTTGAGCTGCTGCAATGAACTGCTTGGGTGAGTTCAGTTGCCTCTTGGATGCCTATCTGATTTCTAGATGCATTGCAACTGTGGTGGCTAGTCCTATTTATAGAGGGAGGCCCTGGGCCTCTTCCCAAATAATGAGCGGGAAGGGCGCCAACAATTGGCCATTTTGAAGGGGAACATCTAGTACACTTATCCTGACTAAAGTTGGTCTTCAACTACCAAAGACTCTGACGGTGACACCGTCCTGGGCTCCAAGGTGACCTCCATCCTGCCGCTCCGCTGGTCTTGGTCTTGTTGCACCGAAACGGTAACCTCTGCCCGATGCATTGGCCCGTGCTTGCCCCCTTTGCACCAAAGGGGAAACAAGGACACTGCACAGGCCGGCGCCCGCCTGGTCTTTGATCATCATGGCTTGCGTCACGGGCACCTCGTGAGGTACCCTGCCTTGATCTCTCCGCCTCCTCTCGAGCCCGCCTGATGAGGCTGCTCCTGAGGAAGCTTCCTGTCATCCGCCCCGCGAGGCTTGGCCCCTCGCGAGGGTCTTGAGCTTGAGCCGATGAAGCTGGGCTGCACTGGACCTCCGCTTGAGCCACGCCGCAGGCCGCAGGCAGGCAAGTTTGGGGACCCCTGTTCCCAGAACTCCGACAGTAGCCCCCGGGCCCAAGGCGCGCCCGGACTTGGCTTAGTAGAGAAGCGACGGGGCAAGTGCGAAGCGCCGCGGGCCCCAATAGCCTGCGGCCTTGGGCGCTGCGTGGTGATTGATTGAACGTGGGCGTCTCCGCTTGCCCACGACGCCTCGGTGACTGCATGACTTCACAAGTCCCTGCATGCAAAAACGGGTCATGATTACCTGCGATCGTGGAGGCCAACTGTTGGCCTCCTCCGGCTATAAGTACAGGAGGGCGCAGGCCTCCGCTGTTCATCTCCCTCCTGCTTCTTTCCTTCACCTCATCCCCGCTACTCGCCATTTCCCATGGCGCCGCTGAAGAGGTCCTCGGCCACAGAGAAGGGAAAGGCTCGTCGGGAAGGGCCTGACTCTCCCCCGGCCAAGCGCGGTTGAGGTCGTCCACGCAAGCATCCTGTGGCTCCCGCAGTGGCTTCCCGCGGTCGCGGAGGCGATCCCCTACGCAGCGATGGGTGCCAGGTTGTCGAGTGAGGGCGTGCCGTGACTGCGCGGCCTCCCAGGCCGCTCTTCCACTCGGCGGAGGTGCTGTCAGAGTTTGTCGTGTGGTCGGCGGACCCGACCAGCACCTGGCTCCAGCTCCCCCGCTTCTTTGCAGGAGAGCTTCCGGCCGGCGCTCCAGGCGGCGTCTGGCTTCAAGCGGATGGTTGCTGCAGCAGGGCCTCATGGGTTTCGCTGGAGGTCTCCGTCGCCGGGAATGTGGCCCTGACCCGCGACTAGCAAACGTTTGCCTACGCACGTGGCCTGAGCCAGCGGTGCACCCTGCACTTCAAGTTCGATGGTGACACCACCCTCTACGTGAGGGTGTTCAGAGAAGATGGTTGCCGTGCTGGGTGCTGCCCCGAAGATGACGACCGCGGCCGGGTACCCAGCCCCGGCGATGATCGGGATGAAGACGATGGCAGGCGCGTGGCTCGCCAAGCTTCGGCGGCTCCTCTTCTGACAGCATCTCCTCTAGTGGTGGCCGCGGCCAGCCTCCGCGCCGCTGTGCTCACCTTGAGGGTGGTAGCGGGTCGGTCTGCCGTCGCGTCTCGGTGAAGCATGAGGAGGAGTCCGACTGAGCTCCGGAGGCAGTACGAGCCTTTGCCGCGTCTTGATGCTGAGCGAGCTGTGCTCATTTTGTTTTTCTTCCTTCCCTGCACAAAGAGAGGGTAGTGTAGGGCCTGGTGGGGGCGTGCTGGACTGCTGTCGTTAACTATTATGCTGTTTCATGCTGTATTTTGGTGCCGCATGCTAATATGTAAGAATTACTTAGCTCGGGGGTGGGGGGGACTTGCCACAGTCATTGTTTCTTGAGGACAAGGCCTCGTCGCGTGCTTTGTGACCTGCAAGGATGGGTCAGGAGAGGTAACTTTCGGTCTCGGTCGCAAGGGCGACCGAACCAGGTCCTTTGCTCGTGTAGCGATGCCCGTGGGGCACGGACTGGAAGGGTGCTCCCGTAGTGGACCTGGATAGGAAAACCTCACACGGCCGGGGCAGAAAACACTCGCGAGGGAGCCCGCGTAGCCCCTCGCGAGGCTCGCGCGAGAGAAAACGAGTCAAGTAGGCGAAAAAGACAGAGAGTCTCAAGTTAAGGACGACAACAACTCCAATAAAACTTCAAATAGGGACGAACAAGCCAACTGCAGAAAGCAAATGAAAAAGCTGCGTCTGGCACCTAATCTAGTCTTCGACGTCTTCTCACCAGCGCGGAGCTAAGTGCTGCCACTGGGCGTGGGCAGGAGCCCCCGAGGCCCGAGGGCGGCTCTCCGGAGACTCCGGGGCGTGTACAGCCCCACTCATTATTACATGAGAGTGTCACGGGCAACGAGCTTCACAGGCATTGGCCTTCTTCACAAGCACCGGGCCTTTTCTTGAGGGGGGAGCGAGCTTCACGGGCATTGGCCTTCTTCACAGGCACCGGGCCTTTTCCCAAAAGCGGCAAGCTTCACAGGCATTGGCCTTCTTCACAGGCTCCAGGCCTTTTCGTAGGCACTGGGACAAGCTCAAGGGTACAACCTCCGGAGGTGTTGAATGTTCCATGCGTTCGGGATGGGCACCCCCTCCTGGGTCTCCAAGCGCACGAAGCCGGGCCTGGAAACATGAACAACCTTGAACGGGCCCTCCCACATGGGAGAGAGCTTGTGCAGCCCCTCCTTGGAGAGGACCCATCTGAGTACGAGGTCTCCTACCTCAGGAGTTCTGGGGCAGATGTTGTGGTGGTGGTATCGTCGCAGCGCCTGTTGATATCTTGCCGCCTGCAGTGCAGCCTCTCAATGGTGTTCCTCCCCCAGCACGAGATCCATCCCCCGCATGGTGTCCTGCTGCGCCTCGTCGAACGCCAGGACCCACGCGGAGCGACGCCTGACCTCGTGAGGGAGGATGGCCTCAGCTCGGTAGACGAGGAAGAACGGGGTTTCACCAGTCGACTTGGTCGCGGTCGTGCGAATAGACCACATCACAGACTGGAGCTCGTCGTACCAGCCCCTGCAACAAGCCTCCAGCTTCTTCTTGAAGGTCCTGGTGTTGAGGCCCCTCAGGACCTCTGCGTTGGCTCGCTCAGCCCGGCCATTGCTCCGGGGGTCTGCTACCGAAGCGTAGCATATCTGCGTTCCAAGGTTAGCACAGTACGTTTTGAAGAGATTGCAGGTGAATTGCGAACCTTTGTCGGTGATGATGCGGTTAGGCACCCCGAATCGACTCACGAGGCCCTTGATGAACTTGACTGCAGAGCCTGCTGGGATGGTGCGGACAGCTTCCACCTCAGCCTACTTGGTGAACTTGTCCATGGCAACATAGAGGTAGCGATAGCCCCCTGGCACACGAGGGAACGGGCCCAGAATGTCCAGCCCCCAAACCGCGAATGACCATGAGAGGGGTATGGTCTGCAGGCCCTGTGCCTGATGATGGATCTTCTTGGTGTGGAATTGGTAGGCCTCACAAGCCTTCACCAGCTCGATGACATCGTTGAGTGTTGTGGGCCAATAGAACCCGCTGCGGAACGCTTTTCCAACGAGGGTTCGTGATGATGAGTGGTGTCCGCAGTCTCCACCGTGTATGTCCACCAACATCTCCTTCCCTTGCCCCCTAGAAATGCAACGCAGGGACACGTCGTTTGGTCGCTTCCAGTAGAGCTTTCCGTCTTGGATGCAGTAGGTCGTGGCCTGCCCCACCACGCGCTCCGCGTCCCCCTGCTTCTCCGGCAGGGTCCCTTGAATCAAGTAATCCTTGAATTCTGCGGTCCAACATCCCTCCTGAGGTTCCAGCGCCAGGAGCAAGCGTGCCCCTGAGGTTGGGCCATAGGCCGGGGCTCTCGAGGCAGGCGGCTGAGGGAGCTCCTCCCTAGGTTGTGCCGTGCTTGATAGTGATGGCGCCGCCGAGGGTTTGAAGAGTCGCTCCTTGAAGATGACAGGCTCCTGAGGCAGCCGCCTGGATGCCCTCTTGGCGATGTCATCAGCCTCTTGATTGGTGCCACGAGGCACGTGTTGCAACTCCAGCCCCCAAAATGGTTTCTCCATCCTGCGGACCTCCGCGAGATACGCTTCCATGTGCTCGTCCTTCTACTCGTGTACTTTGTTGGAGAAGTTGACGAGGAGTTGCGAATCGCCCTTGATGATGAGGCACTTTACCTTCTGGGCGGCTGCAGCTTTCAAGCCCGCTATAAGGCCTTCGTACTCCGCTATGTTGTTGGAGACCTTCTCTCCATGGTGGAAGCAGAGCTGCACAACATAGTAGAGTTTGTCCTGAGTGGGGGATATGAGCACTGCGCCAGCCCCTGCGCCCTGTCGTGAGAACGCTCCATCGAAGTACATGACCCAGCCGTCCGACGGTTCACTTCCTGGGGAGAGCGACCGATCCTCGCCCGTTTTGAGCCCTGATGCCTCAGTACACTCCGCCATGATATCTGCAAGTGCAGCTCCCTTAATGACCCTGGTCGTGCTGAATTCTAGCTGAAACGCTTGTAGTTCGATGTTCCATTCGGCGACCCTCCTAGCTGAGTTGGGGCTCCTGAGTACCCTTTCCAAGGGATAGGCTGAGACGACCTTGATGGGATGGCCTTGAAAGTAGTGCCGCAGCTTGCGCGAGGCCACTAACAGTGCGAGAAGGAGCTTTTGGGGCATGGGGTACCGCGCCGTCGCGTCCCGTAGCACCATGCTGACGAAGTAGATAGGGTGCTCGACGAGGTTGAGGGTGCTGGCACCGCCTGCATCCTTTGGGGGTGGAGCTGCCTTCTGAGGGAACGGAGCCCCCAGTGCTTGGTCACTTGGAGAGGCGTCTTCTACTCTGGGTGCGCTCCTCTGTAGAGGTTGATCCTTCTCTGCTGAGGTCATGGTCTTCGCGAGGCCTTCTTGGCCTTGTTCTGCTTCGGATGGGACGACGGCCGCGGACTTGGTCCTGCGCTCCTCTCTAACCGCCACAAGGGTTGCGCTGGCGGAATAGGGGGTGGCTGCAAGGTAAAGCACCAGGGGCTCCTGAGGCCGCGGAGCCACCAGCACCAGAGGGCTGGTAAGGTACTTCTTGAGATCTTGGAATGCCCTGTCGGCCTCTTCAGTCCACTCGAACGGGCCCTTCTTCTTCATCAGTTTGAAGAAGGGCAGTGCCCGCTCCCCCAACTTGGAGATGAAGCATCCTAGCGCGGTTACACGCCCGGTGAGCTTCTGCATTTCTTTGAGGGTCTTCGGCGGGCTCATATCTTCGACTGCCTTGAGCTTCTCTAGGTTGGCTTCGATGCCCCTGTGGGACACGAGGAAGCCCAAGAGCTTGCCCGAAGGGAGCCCAAATATGCACTTCTCCGGGTTGAGCCGCAGATCTACCTCACGGAGGCTCGTGAAGGTTTCTTCTAGGTCCTGTATCAGGGTTTTCACCTCCCGAGACTTCACCACAATGTCGTCGACGTAAGCTTCAGCATTTCTCCCGAGCTGCCGGCCCAAGGCGATGTGCATCAGTCGCTGAAAGGTCACTTCTGCGTTGCGCAGCCCAAACGGCATGCAGGTGTAGCAGTACACTCCGCATGGGGTCAGGAAAGCCGTTTTCTCCACGTCTTCTACTGCCATCTTGATCTGGTTATAGCCCGAGAAGGCATCCAGGAAGCACAATAGGTCACACTCAGCGGTAGAGTCGACGATCTGATCAATGCGACGGAGCGGAAATGGATCCTACGGGCAGGCCTTGTTGAGGTTGGTGAAGTCGACACACATGCGTTCCTTTCCTCCCTTTTGCGACACGACAACTGGGTTGGCCAACCAATCTGGGTAGCGGACCTCGGGAATAACCCCTGCTGCCTCCAACTTGCGGGTCTCTTGGACGATGAAAGCTTGCTTTTCAGTGGACTTCTACCTTGCATTCTGCTTCACGGGGCACACGTTGGGGAACACGTTGAGATGATGTTCGATCACATCCCTCGGGACTCCTGCCAGCTGATCAGGCTCCCACGCAAACACCTCCTTGTTAGCGCGCAGGAACCTGACCAAGGCCTCCTCCTGCGCAGGCTCGAGGTTGGCGCCTATGGTGAAGGTGGTGCCAGTAAACCCATCCTCGTCGACCGGCACCTGCTTGGTCTCCGCCTTGTCTTGGCTGAATAGTTGTTTCTTCTTAGCTGGTGTAGCCCACTTGGGCTCGAGGACATCTGCGCTGGCGGGCTCCACTACCGCGGCTGCCTTGAAAGAAGCTTGAGCGCCTGCAACGCATCCCCGGTGTCCCCGGACACGGTAAGGACGCCGCTGCTCCCGGGCATCTTCATTAGGTTGTACGCCGGGTGAGTCGCTGCCATGAACTGGGCCAAGGCCGGGTAGCCGAGGATGGCATTGTATGGGAGGCCGATGGGGCGATGTAGAAGTCGATGAGCTCCGTGCGGAAGTTGTCGTGAGTGCCGAAGGTCACTGGGAGGCGGATCTGTCCCAAGGAGCCGGTGGAACCGCCTCCGACGCCCGAGAACGGCCTGCTGGGCTGAAGCCGCTCTAGCGGTACGTGGAGGAGGCTGAAGGCCTCCACCGAGAGCACGCTGAGGCCGACACCACCGTCAATGAGGGTCCTGGTGATGGCCACTTGGCAGATGGTGGGGGGGCATAGCATCGGGAGCACGCCTGAACAGGTGGCGTTGGAGGGGTGATCATCCAAGCTGAAGGTCAGATCGGCCTTGGGCGCCACCCAGCCCGGAGGGGCTTTTTGGCGCTTGAAGGCGGCAACGATCTGGCGGGCGAACGGCTTGACATGGCAGCTCGAAGGTGGTGCCTGTGAGCCGCCCAGGAGAGCTGTGACGGCCGGGAGCACCGGCGCAGTGTAATGGGAGAGGAAGAGGTCGCGCAACTCCTCCAAGGAGGCCACAGAAGCCGTTGGCAGGTGGAGCGGCCACATGCGCAGAACGCCAGTGAGGGCCATGGGAAACCAGTTAGCCATGACCCTATCGTCGCCCCCGGCCTTGAGGACGGCCTCCTCATATGCCAGCAGGAAAGCCAATGGATCCGTCGCGTCGTTGTAGCGTGGCGGCATCTCTGGCTTGAACTTGCACGGCCATTGCACCCGTCGCAAGGCGGGGGCCAAGGCTTGGAGAGCGGGTCGACGGAAGGGAGAGCTCCGGCGCACCCCTACCCAAATGTCGGATTACGGGTTCCGACAGACCCTTGAGGTTCGAACTCTGGGGTGCGCGCGAAGATCTCTCCCTTACCAACTCACGTCTCGAAGCCTCGCAAGGAATCTAAGCTAGGAAGAAGATCACACAAGGGACACGAGGTTTATACTAGTTCGGGCCACCGTTGTGGTGTAATACCCTACTCTAGTTTGTGGTGTGGTGGATTGCCTCAGGGGCTGATGAATACAAGGGAAGAACAGCCTCGCAAGGGGTGTTCTTGGGCTGGTGCAATGAACTGCTTGGGTGAGTTCAGTCGCCTCTTGGATGCCTATCTGATTTCTAGATGCCTTCCTACTATGGTGGCTAGTCCTATTTATAGAGGGAGGCCTTGGCCCTCTTCCCAAATAATGAGCGGGAAGGGAGCCAACAATTGGCCATTTTGAAGGGGAACATCTAGTACACTTATCCTGACTAAAGTTGGTCTTCGACTGCCAAAGACTCTGACGGTGACGCCGTCCTGGGCTCCACGGTGACCTCCATCCTGCCGCTCCGCTGGTCTTGGTCTTGTTGCACCAAAACGGTAACCTTTGCCTGATGCCTTGGCCCGTGCTTGCCCTCTTTGCACCGAAGGGGAAACAAGGACACTGCACAGGCCGGCGCCCGCCTGGCGCTCGCCTGGTCTTCAATCGTCATGGCTTGCGTCACGGGCACCTCGTGAGGTAACCTGACTTGATCTCTCCGCCTCCTCGCGAGCCCGCCTGATGAGGCTGCTCCTGAGGAAGCTTCCTGTCGTCCGCCCCGCGAGGCCTGGCCCCTCGCGAGGGTCTAGAGCTTGAGCTGATGAAGCTGTGCTGCACTGGGCCTCCGCTTGAGCCATGCCGCAGGCCGCAGGTAGGCAAGTCTGGGGACCCCTGTTCCCAGAACACCAACAAGAACTGCTTCTGCCCCGTAGACCAGGGCAAAGGGTGTCTATCCAGTGGCTCGATGTGGTGTCATTCTGATTGACCAAAGAACCCTTTGCAACTCATCAATTCAACGCCTTCCACACTTGCATAGCTTGTCGAAAGTCCTTGTTTTGATGTCCCACAACACTTCAGCATTTTCCCTTTCTCCTTGGCCATTGCTTCTTCGATGAGCAACAAAAGCAAAACATACCTTGCTGCCAAGGTCCTGGATATACTGCATGAAGGTGCGGTTTGTGAACTATGTGTCGTTGTCAATGATTACTCTGTTTGGCACACCAAAACAGTAGACGAGTCCCTTAAAGAACTTGACGGCTGATTGTGCTGTCACCTTCCTCACTGGCTCCACTTCCGGCCACTTTATGAACTTGTCAATTGCGACATACAAGTACTCGAAGCCCCCGACATCTGCCAGCTCTTCACGCATCTTTCAATTGTGCACATTTTGGTGGAACACGCTGATGACGGCGGTAGGATGAACATCGGGGATGTTGTACTGCATCCGGTTGAACCTCTTTATGTATTTGCACAAGGATTCACCATCTCTCTGAGGGATCGTGTGCAAGTCACTTGCCTGCCCAGGAGCTACATGGCCGCCTCTGAAGGCACCGGCAAACTCGTGGCACAGGCCGGACCAAGAGGCAATGGAATCTATCGGCAGATGCATCAACCATGACCTGATGTTGGGCTTAAGTGCCAATGGGAAATAGTTGGCCAGTATCTTGTCGTCCCGTGCGCCGGCAGCTTGCATCGCAATGGTGTAAACGCTCAAGAACTCAGACGGGTGAGTCTTTCCGTCATACTTCTCTGGGACTTCTGGTTTGAACGTGCGGGTGTTGGGCCACTGGAACTGCCGCAGCTCGTGGGTGAATGCTGGACTAGTGATTGCATATGGCAAATCACTATCATCCCCCGACACAGGCCTGTACTCTACGGGCCTAGCACGCCTATCGTACTGGTGACGTGCTTCTCGTCGCTGCTCGATGGTAGTCCGGGCATCCTCCTTGAGGCGCTTTTGAAGAACTTGGTGCTGGTCACGGCGCGTCTGTGGGTCTGACGACACCGTGGACACGT
Source organism: Triticum dicoccoides (assembly GCF_002162155.2). Lineage (NCBI taxonomy): Eukaryota > Viridiplantae > Streptophyta > Magnoliopsida > Poales > Poaceae > Triticum > Triticum dicoccoides. The sequence goes on from NC_041393.1 coordinate 376,848,145, forward strand.
TGTCCCGGGCAACGCCCCGATGGGCCGATCGTGGCGGAGGGGAGTGCACCGTGGTTGTGGCGCCCTCGACCCTTCCACTGCCTACATGCGTAAGCTCGTCATTTCGGCGCTGAGAGGGGATCGCTACCCGGTGGCCATCTCTGTTGGCATGACCAATAATGCTTTGGATAGCAGCCCTCCGCTCCTCTTGCTTCTCCAAGGCAGGAGGAAAGTCGAGGAGCAGCTGCGCTCGCGACAGCACTTCCGCTCGCGTGGGTGGCAGCGACAAGCGCGAGGAATGAGAGGAACTCAGACTTCTAACGATGTTAGAAGGATTCCCATCTCGATTCCCCGGCCGCACGCTCTTTTCGCCTACACCATGATGTGCACGTCGGCCCTACGTGTCTTGAGAATGATGCTGAGGGCTCTTGCTGTGGCGACGCCCGGGGTCCTCAACGTCACGACGTGGTTCGTCGTGCACGAGCTGAGGAGACCGCCGCACGCACGTTGGCGAGGTAGATCTTCCACCCTTGGAGGTCCCCGCAACACCCGTAGGTGGCACAACTCCACCCTGGGGCGCAGCGGCGTGCCGACCCCCGTCGCCGCTGCGGAGGATGCCGGCGGCCTGGCTTCTGGTATTCGGATGGTGTGGACGATCTCAATCTCCTCCACCGCTGGCGCCCGCCCCGTCACCCGTCCGCGCGGGTGCGGGCGGAGCGGCCCCGGACAGGCCGATCGCCGCAGCCGTCTTCTTCTTCGGAGCCATGGTTGTGAGAGTGCCAATGGGAAATCGATCAGCTATGGAGTCACAAGGATTCCTTCTACGTTCGTCGAGGGATTAGTTGCGCGAAGAGCAGGTTGAGTCGTTAGCACACAGGGAATTTTTATCCAGGTTTAGGCTGCAAGGATGCGTGATACCCTAGTCCAACTTTATCTAGTTATATGAGTGTTCTTGAGCTTTTGAACTAGATAAGATGCGTGCTTTGTCCAAAAGTCCAAATCCTCTCTCTGTGTGCCTTGGGCCTCCTTTTATACACAAAGGGGTTGCCACAGTGGCACACAGGAGGTGGCAAGCTACAGTGATACGCGCTTATCGCTCGATCAACATAGGACAAGCGCATTTAATGTGATGCCTATGTGTCCTCTCACTTTATTGGGGATGGCAACAGAGGCCATCCCGTCCTTTGCCGCTTCCCATCGCCTCGCCACACGTCTGGGCCGACGAGGCATGCAGCACCATGCTGGCCAACCAACTGCTATGTTGGCAAAGTGGTAGGCTTCGACGAAGATCTGCATGCTGCCACGCAGGTGTCTTCTTCGTTGGTATGCTTATTGCTGCGTTGGAGTGGTGGTGAGGTGATGTAGGATGGAACCCTATGCGGATGATCTTTCATATTCGGAGTGGATCCTTCGGGGAAACATGAAGAACGCGCGGAAGAACACGAGGAAATCACGGGGAGGAATGAGGGAAAACACTCAACCAACAAGGAATCGGTCACACAAGTGCTAGATCAAAGAACACAAAGAGATACACGAGATCCAAAGTCAACAAAGGTAAGGATTCATAGGAACCGTTCTTCTCCGTGAGGAGGCCTTGAAATCCACGAGGGGATCTTCCCACGAGGGGGTCTTGAATCCGATAGGATCTTCTCCAAGGAGGCCGCGGTCTCTCACGAGGAGGAGATCCGGTGGATGAGCGAAGCTCTATCTCTAATTGAGCTAAATCAACGCTAAATCTAATTAGGAGGAGGTGGAAGAGTATATATAGTCTAGGGCCATGAAGGGATAAGTGAAGGGGTACATGGGCTGTGGCCCAACACACTGTGCGCAGACATGTGTCGGACGTCCGGAGGGTTCCGGTCGTCCGGAGGCTCGGGAAGGTCCGGAAGTCCGGTGCTCTTCGGACTTCCATAGATTCAGCTCGGGTGCGCTTCGGTCGGACGTCCGGAGGGGGCCGGTCGACCGGAGCCTAGGAGTCGTCAGACGTCCGGTCCTGGTCGGACGTCCGGCCGCTGTAGCTTCGGGCAGCTTCTTCTCTTGGTCCTTGTACTTGGTGTTCTCGCCGACTTGTCCATGGTCTTCCTCCTTGTTCCTGGTCATGCATAGCACGTATATATGAGGTAGTAACCATGTCTCACATGTGGGAACTGAAGGTTCGGAGAGGAGCGAGTTCACCTTGTGTCCAATGGCGTATAGTTGAGGTCTCGTCATAAGTCCTCTTAGGGTTTGGAGAGTAGTCAGAGTGTACATGGGGATGAACGTGGGATGCTCCGCATCATCTCCCCCCCCCCTTGGGAAAGATCTGACCTCGGATCTCGATCCTCATCACCATGGAAACGGTTGTCGTAGGCGGACTTGTAGTTGGACGAAGTTGAAGACATTGCGCAATCCAAGTAGTCCAAGGTGTCGCCGGAGTGATAGACATGCAAAAAGAGCAAACACAAGCAACACTCGGAAATACAGTGGTTAGCGCACAGAAAGTGTCCATCATGCAAGAATGAGTCCGTGCAGCAAGATTGGTCATGACAAAGCGCATGAAGCTTATCAAGATGATCTAGAATGAGATGCAAAGCATTCATGGGAGGAAATGCAATCATTGTGCACACAAATGTGTTGTAAATATGATCAATGCAACCACAGTGCAAAATGATGTCATAGTGATACGGTTTATCAATAGCATGAATATGGCAATGGATGCTCAATATGTGTAAGCTATCATGCAATTGATGGTCGACAATATGATCATGATGTATGAATATGCCATCAAGGAAGATCACAACAAATTTGCTAAGGAAGTGCACAAGCTCATATATCATGGATGACATGGAAATAGATGCAACAAGGCAATCATAATGTGAGTCAATCCATGCATAGGGTGCAAACTTGTGGTGAGTATGATAAGTCCATCGAGCATGACATGTATGAGCACAATCAACAAATATGGAGGTGTTGGTGTACCAAAGCTCGATGTCGAGGCATGAGTGGAGTTTCGAAGGTGCATCCAATAAGTGCGAGCGCTCCTCAATGTGAAGCTCCATGTAGCCAATCTCCAATGTTGCTCCTCCGTTCACAAGATGTGTCATGTAGACAACAAGAAGGAAACAACAATGAAAGAGTGACCCATCCAATATGCGTATTTGAGGATGGCTCAAAGAGAAGGAGTTCACCTCAAGAAAGTTCCCAAAGATGTTGGAGTTGTACATCATGTATGACTTCACATAACCAATATGTCGCATAACGGCACCGCCTTGTGAATCCTCCGAAATGAAATAACATGAAAAACACTTGGAAAAACAAATGAGTTTAGCGGACATGCAAAACCTATCATTCGAGTGGTAATATACCCAACAAGTGTATGCATCATGCTCATCATAAGAAAGGACAAGGGAGAATTTCATAGTATGGAGGCATATGATGTAAGAACAACCAAATACAAGAGGCTCAATCAAACAATCATGCATCACAAGTAAAGTGTCCAAGTCTCCAAGATCAATAAGCATAGATGCAACTATTGGAAACAAGCGACAATGAACAAGATATATCATGTGAGAGGCATGAACATATATGTCATCAACCCAAGAAAGCGAGTAAGAGTGGAACATGGGTGATGCAACCAAGCAAGCAATCATAGCGATCAAGTCAAGCAAGCTAGTAGTGCGAAGATGAAACATACTAGAAGGAATCATGGCAAGCATGTCATGTGTGCAAATAGTGGGCATGAATAATTCACATGACATATCACAAGCATGAAAGCAAGATATGAGTAAAATAGCATGAGGCACATGATAAACATGGCAATAGCAACAAGGATCTCCACCAAGCATGCAAATATACATAGGGTCAATCATGGGTAGATGCAAGCAAAGGTCACAATTGCATGGCAAAGGCATAGAAGCAAGTATAACATGCAAAGTGAACACGGTAAAATGAGCATAAGGGGACCAATGGTATATAGCCCATAGCCGTGTGAGAACCAAGTAAAAGAGATGCGTGTAGTCCTTGCGCGAAGGGAACGGTGGTAAGGATAGTCCATGGGATCCCAAGTCATCGTTGCTCTCAAGAACTCGTTTCGTCAACTCTTGGGATTGAGAGGTTGATGGGTATATGTGAGTACCAACACAAAACAAAGGCAAAGCAAAAATTGTGTGTGCATGGTATATGTACACATCATCCATCATGATGCGCATGTGCATGTGTCGGTTAGCATAAAATATCCAATGCTCAAATAAATGAGATGCGTGATATAGAAACATGTCATCCATCATGATAGGTTTGTTATTATGTATGGCATAATGGAGACTCAAAGGATGTAATGCATCATGAGAAATATCTAGAGCATTGTTATTCATGGAATGCATATGGTGCAAGCAATTATGTGAATCATGCAAAGTATGACATGCATCAAGATCTCCTAATATGTATGAGGAAACTATGGGGGTCTCCTCATGAGCAAGAGTAGAAACATCACGTGGGGAATATTCACAACATCCAAAACAATGCATATTTGGAACAATGTGATCATGGCATGACATAGTAGATGAATTGCGCAAATCGTGTAAAGGAAGCATGGCAATATCATCACAAGAGAAGCAAAAGCCAATGACCATCATCTCGTCATCTATGCCATAATTGCAAATGGGATTTATTTTAATGGGGAATGCATAGTTACTATGTTGAGATTGAAATGATGAAATATGGGAGATCTCACTCATAGCATATGACAAGTTCAATGGATTGTCAAACATGATGTGACCAAAAGAATTTTCACATGATATCCTATGGAGCATAGCATCACAACTAGGTAACTCAACATGCTCATCATCATATTCATCATAAATAGGTAAGTCAAGGCATGAAGAAGTCTCACTAGCATGAAGCATGGCAATAGGTGTCAACATCATGGGAGCAATCGATGTCAAGAGAGTCCACTAGTGGGACAAAAAAAGCACCATCACCTATGTTACCTTTGGAGCATCGCTCATGTGTTGTAGGTGAGGTGTTGAAGATCCACTCATTGTCATATTCATCTTGATGGAACCATGTGGGGCGTGCATCATCGTCCACCATGGCCATCGGTTTTCCCATTGGAGGGATGGACTCGTCGAGGGTAGGCATGACGTCATGTAGGAGACCTAGCACCAAAGAAGAAAACACACTAGGAGTAGGGGATAAGTCATTAGAAATCATAGTGGCCTCACATGCCGTCTCAACTATCTCACTCGCTAAGTGTTGTGGCTCACTCACTCACTCAAAGATGCTCTCACTAATATGGTTGGTGGAGTCACTCAAATAGCGCTCAACCTCACATAGGATGTGTGGCATGCTCTCATGTGTGGGGCTAGTGGTGGTCACACTCATCCTCTCAAAGGAAATGCTCTCCATGTCACATATGGTGGAGTCACTCAACTCTCTCATGGGGTGGTGGCTCTCCTCACATGAAAAATGGGGCATCTCAGCATATGTGGGTGTTGGAGAGATGTTGGTGCAAATGTCTCCATGCGCGGTCGCGTAGCTTGACTCGGAGTAGGAGTCCAATGTGGGCGTCGTCTTCATGTTGTTGAAGAGGTTCGCGCTCGTCGCCGTGGTAGAAGGGGATGGCCCTTGCTCGACATTCTTGTCACCGTCTTGGTGTTGGAGGTCCAGATGATGTGGCACCTCGTAGCTCGTCTCCATGACCGAAGGGAGATTCCCATGCTCGACTATCTTCATTGAGGGGCTTCCGAAGATGGAAGTGTCGCCCTCGCTTGTAGGTAGTTGCCTTGGACTTGATGAAGTCGATGTAGGCATACTCGTGGGAAGTAGGCAAAGATGCCGTACGTCCAAAGGCGAAGATGCCTTGATAGCACTTGGCGAAGACGCCAAAGTGGTTGTTGTAGCTGTAGCGTCATCTTGGTGGTGGTCGTCTCGCGGTCTTCTCTTGTGCTTATGAAGCTTCGACTTGGCGTGTTGGGACTTGTGCATTTGCGCTTGTGGAGCATCTTCATGATGATGATGTCGTTGTCATGCTTGAGCTCGTAGAAGATGTCGTTCGTCGTCGTCGTGCACATGATGCTTGGAGGTGACTTGCCCTTCATGACGATGTTGATCACGAACGTGATGGTGGTCGCCATGTAGTTGTGGACTTGGACGACTTGCACTTGCATCTTTTTCGCGCTCCGAAGACTTGTGTCTTGAATGTCGCCGCCTTGAAGATGACGAAGGGGAAGAAGACTTGATCAAGGCTCTAATCTCCTCCATCCTTGCATCTTGCTCCTCTTTATGTGCGGAAAGCTTCTTCTTGATGTGCTCTCGCAATCTTGATTGTGCGCCTTGCACTTGTCGTTGTAGACCGAGGATAGACGCTTTGGTGATGTAGTGGTTCACCCCGTCGTTGTTATCGAGAACCGGAGAGGAAATGCCTTGCCTATCCATCACAAGACTCGAGCAAATTGGAGTGGGAGAAAGAGAAGAACTTATACCAATGTACCTTGACCGAAGTTGACAATGAAGCAAGTTCACTCAAATGCGGACAATGAAATAGCACTATTGGTACCAATCCTTGTCGGTTCTCACACCTACACAAGTAAAGCTTATGGAGGAGCTCGGTGAGGATAGTGGCACAAAAATTTAATGCCAAATGTTAGCAAGAGTCAATAATGTTGAAAGAGATTCACAAATTCGCAAGCGAAACAAATGGACCAATAGCAAAGAATGGCACACGGAAACACACACACGGATAGATAAATGGGGTCGTGCAACCAATGAATGAGCACAAAATGTGGAATCCACGGAAAACGCTCGTGTTGCACAACTCAAGAGAGACGCTAGCACGATTGCTCAATAGGCGGATTCGACACTTGTGCACAACCTATAAGATGCAAGATGGATAAACTTTCTATCCCAAGTATGCTATGTATGTATGGTTCCCGGTGTTTCTCTCAAGATGATCCAAGATGATCGGATATGACAATCTTATGTGCAATGTGGTATGATGCTATGGCACTTGCTTACAAGCTTCTTTGCTCTCTTTCTTTTGCTTAAAAGCTTTTTTATGGCCACTTTTGCACAATGCACAAACCAAGATAGCAATTGCGTATATGCAGGAACAAACTTGTGACACAAGATATGATACCAATATATATGCACCACGATGATATGGTATGCATGGTATGGGAAGTATGATCACTAATGTGCACAAGTAACGTTGCCGGCACTACTCAAATGGCTAGTCTCGATAGGCAAGTTACGCAAAATGGGCTAGGGGTTAACAATGCAATTGCAAGGAATATACAATGGTGTCGTCGAGATTACCGTCCTTTGCGATGATGAGTGGCGGTGTCTTTGATGTAGATACCAAGATGATGGAGACTCGTCCCTAAGTAGCCGAAACACCTTAGGAAACGGAAAAACCGCGAACTCAAAATCTCAAATGACAAATGTCAAATTGTGGTAGCGGGAAAGCGGTGGTGGTTTGCACTTGGCAATGCGGAAGTGGAATGATGGCTATACACGTGTCGGAGTTGAAGTTTCCGTCCCTAAGTAGCCGAAACACCTTAGGAGACACAAGCCACAACTCAAACAAGCTCAAACAAAATTGGGTTAAGTTGCGGGGTGGCGGAAGTGGTGGTGGTGGTTGATGAAGAAGCAATTGTCCCTAAGTAGCCGAAAGACCTTAGGAGACTCGAATCACTACTCAAGCAACCACTAATGCTATGGTGAACAAAATCGGTTAGATTGCGGAAGTCGGTGGTGGCTATGCGGATGATATGGTGGAGGGCCTAGGCAAAGATGCCAAAATTCACAAAATTTGATGGAGTCAAATGATGTTGGTGGTATTTTTGTGGGAAGAGGGATGTCAAGAGCTTCAAAACGAGCTAAAGAACGTCAAAATTGGAGTTTGGATGAATTAGTTATGGACAAAACAAAAATCAGCCGAAGTCTGAAACTACAGGTTACGGACGTCCGGAAAGGTCGGATGTCCAGGGCGTCGGACGTCCGGGAAAGTCGGAAATCCGTAAATTGGTTCGGTTTAGGGGTTCCGGTCGTCCGGAAAAGGTCAGACGTCCGGTCGTTCCTGTGGCTCTGGACGTCCGTAAAACTCCGGTCGTCCGGTGGGTCGGGGTCAACGCGAGATGCGAGTACGGGGGCGCGATTTTGAGCGGAAAATGGAGATTTCGGGGTCAAAATTGATGAGATTTTGTGGATAAAAGATGGGGAAACTTGGGGGGATGCTAGATCCAGTTGAAACCAAGCAAATCCAGGGATCAAAATCAACAAAACGTCATCAAACCAACAAATCACAAAAAAAATTGGGGCTATTTTTGGTGGGGATTTTCGGATTTTGGCAAGAACACACAAAATCAAGCTAGAAAAAGAGGGGTAGGGGCTCCAAAAACGTGATCAACCTTGCTCTGATCCAAGATGATGTAGGGTGGAACCCTATGTGGATGATCTTTCACGTTTGGAGTGGATCCTATGGGGAAACATGAAGAACGCGCGGAAGAACACGAGGAAATCACGGGGAGGAATGAGGGAAAACACTCAACCAACAAGGAATCATTCACACAAGTGCTAGATCAAAGAACACAAAGAGATACACGAGATCCAAAGTCAACAAAGGTAAGGATACATAGGAACCGTTCTTCTCCGTGAGGAGGCCTTGAAATCCACGAGGGGATCTTCCCACGAGGGGGTCTTGAATCCGATAGGATCTTCTCCGAGGAGGCCGCAGTCTCTCATGAGGAGGAGATCCGGTGGATGAGCGAAGCTCTATCTCTAATTGAGCTAAATCAACGCTAAATCTAATTAGGAGGAGGTGGAGGAGTATATATAGTCTAGGGCCACGAAGGGATAAGTGAAGGGGTACATGGGCTGCGGCCCAACACACTGTGCGCAGACAGGCGTCGGACGTCCGGAGGGTTCCAGTCGTCCAGAGGCTCGGGAAGGTCCAGACGTCCGGTGCTCTTCGGACTTCCGTAGATTCGGCTCGGGTGCGCTTCGGTCGGACGTCCGGAGGGGGCCGGTCGTCCGGAGGCTCGCGGGGTCCCGGACTTCCGGAGTTCTTCGGATGTCCGCAGATTCAGTTCTGTGGTCACTGGCACGGTCGTCCGGAGGGGGCCGGTCGTCCGGAGCCTGGGAGTCGTCGGACGTCCAGTCCTGGTCGGACGTCCGGCCGCTGTAGCTTCGGGCAGCTTCTTCTATTGGTCCTTGTACTTGGTGTTCTCGCCGTCTTGTCCATGTTCTTCCTCCTTGTTCCTGGTCATGCATAGCACATATATATGAGGTAGTAACCATGTCTCACATGTGGGAAGTGAAGGTTCGGAGAGGAGCGAGTTCACCTTGTGTCCAATGGCGTATAGTTGAGGTCTCGTCATAAGTCCTCTTAGGGTTTGGAGAGTAGTCGGAGTGTACATGGGGATGAACGTGGGATGCTCCGCATCATGAGGTGGCGGAATCCTACCGAGCACGGGCCTGGCCGCGGCCCAGCGATCATCCCGAGCAATGCATGCCGAGGGCCTTGGGGTCGTCCCCGGCAAGGGTCTCGCCGGGGGTCTTCAACATTTGACCCCACGTGGACTCATGGGTTGTTGATCTTCGTGAGTAGCCGCATGCTACCAGGCATGTGCTCTTCAAATCTTGGTCTTTAATATTGTCGATGGTGTCAGATCTCTTAAGCCCAAGGGTGGTGGCCTTGTTGGTCTCTTCGCAAGCTGCCCCGGCAAGGGGCTTGCCGGGGGCATCGTAGGTCGCCTCGGCAAGGCTTGTTGTCGGGCATGGCCCTGCTTGACTCTTGCTGCTTGCTACATCTGAGCAGCTGTCTTGATGCTCTTTGTGCCTATCTTGCCTCCTGCCGTCTTCCTCTGCCCCGCCAAACCTTGCTATAGGGGTGGGTGCGACCGTCCGTGCACAAGTAAGGGGTACAGAAGCACCCACACTTCTGTACACGGACATCCTAATTTGGAAATGAAGCGCCCCAGCAAGGTCACACAGCCCGCGAGCTTCTGCATCTCCTTTAGGGTTTGTGGCGGGCTCATGTCTTCTATGGCCTTGACTTTCTCCGGGTTGGCCTCAATTCCTCTGTGTGACACCAGGAAACCCAGCAGCATGCCAGAGGGGACGCCAAACACACACTTCTTGAGCCGCAGGTCCACCTTGTGTAGGCTGGCAAACGTTTCCTCCAGGTCCTCGATCAGGGTCCTTGCCTCCCGAGACTTTACTACTATGTCATCGACGTAAGCCTCTGCATTCCTCCCGAGCTGTTGGCCTAGATTGATATGCATTAGCCGTTGAAAGGTGGCTCTAGCATTACGTAGTACGAATGGCATATAGCTATAGTAGTACACCCTGCATGGGGTTAGGAATGCCGTCTTCTCCACATCTTGCACAACCATCTTGATCTGGTGGTAGCCCGAGAAGGCGTCCAAAAAGCAGAGCAGATCACACTCGGCGGTGGAGTCGACGATCTGTTCAATGCGCGGGAGTGTGAAGGGGTCCTAAGGGCAAGCCTGGTTGAGGTTGGTGAATTCGACGCACATGCGCTCCTTCCCGCCCTTCTTGGGGACAATAACTGGGTTCGCCAGCCAGTCCGGGTGTCGCACCTCCCTAATGGCACCGGCATCTTGCAGCTTGCGGGTCTCTTGGATGATGAACGCCTACTTCTCTGCGTACTGCCTTTGTGCCTTCTGCTTCACTAGGCGCACGTTAGGGCACACCCTCAGGTGATGCTCAATTATTCCCTCGGGATTCCAACTAGGTCATTGCGCGCCCATGCGAACACTTCCTTGTTGGAGCGCAAGAAGCTGACTCACGCCTTTTCTTGGTCTGGAGGCAGGCCGACACCTATGGTGAAGGTGGCGCCAGAACGCTCCGTCTTCATCAACTGGTACTTGCTTCGTCTCGGCTTGATCTTGGGAAAACAACTACATCTTCTTGGCTGGCGCAGCCCCCGGAGCCTCCAGGGCACCTTTCTCGCTCGACTGCGCAGCCGCCGCAGACTTGAAGGCAAGCTTGAGGGCCAGCAGCGCGTCTTTGGTGTCCCCTGCCACCGCGAGGACGCCGCTGCTTCCCGGCATCTTCATGAGGTTGTAGGCTGGGTGAGTTGCTGCCATGAACTTGGCCAGGGCTGGGTACCCAAGATGACATTGTATGGGAGGCCGATCCGAGCAATATCAAAGTCGATAAGCTCGATGTGGTAGTTGTCGCGGGTTCCGAAAGTGATGGGGAGGCGGATTTTCCCCGGGGGGCTAGTGGAGCCGTCGCCGACCCCGGCGAAGGGCTTGGTGGGGCGGAGCCGGCCATAGGACACGTGAAGCAAGCCGAATGCCTCCATCGAGAGCACATTGAGGTCGGATCCGCCGTTGATGAGGGCCTTGGTGATCACCACATTGCAAATGGTGGGGGTGCAGAGCATCGGGAGCGCGCCTGCGCCCGCTATGGTAGCGGGGTGATCCCCCGAATCAAAGGTGAGGTCAGCCTTGGGTGCCACCCAGCTCGGGGGAGCCCCTGGCTGCACGCGGGTGGCACCCACTTGGTGGAAGAACTGCTCGACGTGATGGTCCGAGGGTGGCGCCTGCGAGCCATAGAGGAGGGCTCCGACGACGTGGGACACCGGTGGCGCAAAGTGCGTGATGAAGAGCCCGCGTAATTCCTCCCAGGAGGCCACAGAAGAATCTGGCAAGTTGAGTAGTCCGGTGCGTGGCACGCCCACGAGGGCCATGGGGATCTAGTTGGCCATGACCTTGTCGTCTCCGCCGGCTGCCCAAAGTGCCTCCTCGTATGCTTGGAGGAAGCCTGCCAGATCTGCCGCGCCATCGTAGCAGGGCGGCAACTCCAGCCTGAACTTGGGTGGCCACTGCACCCGCCGCAGGGTGGGGGTGAAAGCCCGGAGGCCCATGGCTCCCCCAAAGGTGCGCGACGGTCCAGTCGACCGAGGAGCACCTGCCATGAGAGCCGGTAGCGGAGCGCGACAGATGGAGCGGTGGATCTTCGGCGCACCCCTACCTGGCGCGCCAAATGTCGGATTTCGGGTTCCGCAAACCCTCGAGATGTTCGAAATCTGGGGTGCGTGCGAAGATCTAACTCTCCCCAGTCTACCTAGTCGCCAATATCATAGCCTAGCGCGTCGAGCTCGAAGGAAAGGGGACACAACAGCTTACCCAGGTTCGGGCCACCTTGTGGTGTAAAACCCTATTCCTGCTTTGTGGTGGATTTGCCTCGAAGGGTTGAGGATGAACTAGTACAGTGGAGAACAACCTCAGGAGGTGTGTTCTTGAGCTCAAGTGAGCTTGTGAGGGTGGAGTGGATGTGGTCGACTTGATCTGTCGTCCCCCCCTTGCCCATGGTGGCTAGGTCCTATTTATAGTGACCTTGGTCCTCTTCCCAAATGAAGGCGGGAAGGGATCCCACAACGTCCAAATTTGAAGGGAGACAACTAGTACATATTATCCTGACTAAAGTGGTCTTCGCCTGCAAAACCCTCTGGTCATGACGCTGCGGTGGGCTCGGCGATGACCTCTGTCCCGCCGTCCTGGCCATCTTGGTCTTGTTGCATGCGAATGGAAACCTTTGGCTGCTTCCTCGGGACTCCATGCCTACTGCTTGCCTCCTTTGCACCCAAGAGGAAACTGGTACACTGCGCCCGCTGGCGCCCGCCTGGCCTCGATCGTCATGGCTCGCGTCACCCGAACCTCACGAGGTGATCCTTGAATAGAAATCTCCGCTCCTCGGCAGCCAGCCTGAGGAGGTTGATCCCTTTGGAGGTCTTGGTGTCGTCCTCCTCACGAGGCTTGGCCCCTCGCGAGGGTCTTGAGTTGTCGATGTTGAAGCTGAGCCATATCAGGCCGTCGATGGAGCCATGCCGCGGAACGCATGTCGGTGTACAGAAGTATGGGTTCTACTTTCTACTCCTTTACCTGTGCACGGGCAGTCAGAGCCACGCCCACGGCCACACCTAGCAGGGCACGTGAGAGAAGCCAAAGCCACAAGACGATTAGTGCAATGCCAAGACCGAAACACAAAGAGCAAGAGGGCGGACTCCCCCGGCAAGACCCCTGCCAGGGCGGCCTCCATAGCCCCGGCAAGAGCCTTGCTAGGGCAGCCTGCCCAACACAAGCGGAGCATGCCACCCTTGAGCCCGAGGTTTCCAACACCATCAACCACATTGGAACCAAGGCTCGGGAGGCGCCTCCATGGTGGCATGCAGATCTTTGTGAAGATCATTAACACAAACACAATATCAGATGAGGACCGGAAGATGAGACCTCCGGCAACACCCTTTCCAGGGACGACCGCAGTGCCACGACAAGACCCTTGCCGGGGCCCCCGGCATGGCCCTTGCCGAGGAGAACAGTGGGGCCGCGGCCAGGCCCGCACGCGTCAAGACCCCACCATCATTCCCACGCAGCTGCCAGTCCAGCCAGCCAGGCGAGCACCTGCATGGCGACGTGCGTTCCCGAGGCCAACTCAGCAAGCACCTGCATGGTGGCACGCGGGTCTTCGTGAAGACGCCGCCACTGCGCCACCTCAGTGTTCTGCCAGCCTACATGGTGCTGCCCGCCTCGCTGGTCTGGACGCGCGTTAAAGCAAGGCGAAGCGGCGATAAAGTGAGGGGACACCTCAGAGGCGCATTTAATGCGTCTTGTCCCGTAATGGCAAGTGATAAACATAGCTACTATACCCTTTCCACCTCATGTGTGCCACTGTAGCGCCTCCTTCGACTATAAAAGGAGACTCGAGGTGTACTGGAGGGGGATTCGGCTCTTTGGGCAAGTCACGCTGGATAGCTAGTTTAAGAACACTGATATACACACCAAAGCTTTACTAGGTTATTACGCGATCTCCGCTGCCCGAAACTGGGTAAACGACCTTTGTGCTGGCTCCTGGACCTGCTCTTTTCACAACCCCGCGCCCGCCGACCACAGTAGAGATCCCGTTGATCCCATAGGTGTCGTTCCCACCGACATCTTTGGCGCGCCAGGTAGGGGGCGCAGTCATGAGAATCTAGTCTAGCAGCTAGTCTAGTAGTCCTTCGTCGCCATGGTTTCGAACAAAAGAGGCGGTCCAGCGGGCGGCATCATCTACGGGTGCATCAAACGCTCGTGCGATGACAGAAAAGCTAAGTCATGCAAACACTTTCTTGGTCGTGAACCTGAAGCGGCAACACGAAACATGGTGCCTAGTCCCGGCACTGGCCTTCGATCCTCTTGATCCCGTCGGCGCGGCTGATGACGGGCTTGATATGCTCCTTGAGCAGAGTAAGGTCCACGTCCTCCGGCAAGCTCTCCATCGCGGAGTCGAAGTCGAGGTCGGGGTGCCAGTATGCCAGCTTGGTGAGGACCTTGGTCAGGGCATCCCGACAGAGCTGCCGGGCCTCATTGGCCAGAGAGCTCGCTCTGTTAGAGCGAAAGCTCTCCAAGGCTCCAAGAACACCCTCGAAGAATAGGGTCAGCCTGGCATTGGGGCTCATGTTTGGCTCCGGGGTGTACCTCACGTCCGGCATCCCCATGTCAGCCAGCTTATCGGTGATCCTGTTGGCGACGTCGATGAGGCAGCTGATCCAAAGGTTCTCTCCCTTCACAAAATCCTCGTGATTGGCGGCGTCGTTCTTCCGCAGCTGCCTCTCCGTCTCCAGGCACTTGGTCAAGGCCTCCTCCAGGGTTTTGTCCTCCGAAAGCGTCCCCTCAAGACCCTCCAGCTTCAGCTTCAGGTCCTGGATGGACTCGTTGGCATGAGTGAGCAGCTCGGCCTTGTCAAAGACTGCGCCCCGCGCCTGTGTCAAGGTGCAGTTGACCGAGTCCTTCTCCTTCGCCAGCTGCTCGGCCCTGGTTTTCAGGCCGTCCCGCTCCGTCTCCAGCTCCCTCACCTTGTAACCGTGGGCTAGGTCTTGAGCATCAAGTGCGTCCTTGTGCTTCCGCTCCAGCTCCTGGGTCCGCTGCGCGACGAGATCCGAGACCTCCTCGTCCTTGCCGTGGAGTGTGGCGGCGAGCGCTGTCTCGCGAGCGATGAGATCCTCCTCCTTTCAGTTTAGCTCGGCCTGGCATTGGGACCGGGCGGCCTCGGCTTGGGCGGCCTCTTCCCTCGCTGCCTCCTTGGCCTTCTCGATGTCGGCCTGCTTCAAGAGGAGCTCTTGCTGGCGCTCGACCAGCTAGTCTTGAGCAGCCTTTAGCTCCTTGTGCGCCTGGCAAAACCCGGCCTGCTCCAGGCAACGCGCTCCCCGAGGTTTGCCTCCGCCTTCCCTGTCGCCGCCTCCTTGGACTTCGCCCTGTCCAGACGGGTACGGTGGAGCACCTGGAGCTTCCAGAAGCTGGCGCCCTTAGCCCGGAGAAGCTGCTCCTCCTGGATGCCGCTGCCGCTGGTGCTCGGTTCATCGACAACCTCGAGCCCGGCGGTGGAGAGCACCTCGTCATCGAACACCTCCCCCTCGGCTGGCACCCTCGTGCTCGTCGTCCCTCGAAGGTGGGCGAACAGGTCGTCGCCCACCTTCAGGTACCTGCTCGAGCCAGAGGCTGCAGAGGAGGAAGGTTGATCGTCGACTACCTCCTCCTCGGCAGCGGCCTTGCCGGGCTCCCCAGTAGGCCCCTCGGCGATGCCCTCGCCGGCCTCCTCGGCGGCAGCCTCCTCGGTCCCTCCGGCAAGCCCCTTGGCGGTGTCCTCGGCGCTGGTCTCGGCGGCCTCCTCAGCGGCGACCTTGTCGGCCTCGGCCACGGCGCCCTGGGCGACCTCCGTGGTGATGGTGTTGCTGTCCTCCTGGTCCGCTGGGGAGGGATCTGGATGCCGAAAGGGAGGATGAGGCGAGGCCAAGATCAAGGATCAAAAAAAGAGAAGGAAGGGCAGGAACGGAAAGCGGGCGACTTACCCGTGCCGGGCTGAGAAAAAGTGGCCCCCTTCCCGCCAACATCTGTTGCTGGGACGGAGCTGCCAGTGCCCAAGTCCTCCTTCTCCTTCGTGCGCATGGGACCGGGGCTTGGTGCCCTTCCCAGGGACGCCCCTCGGGGTGGTGTGGTTGATGGGGGCAGCGTGTTGGGGGTGGCCCTTCATGGCTCCTCCTTCTGCTATCCTCCTCCTACAGCCACGGCAAGATCAGTGCCAGAAAATTGTACCCTGGCGCACGTTGATATGTAATAGGTGGTGGACGTACGCTGGGGGCTGAACCAGGGGCTGTTGTCCGAGCTGATCTCCACCACCGGCGTGTGCGAAGCGCTCGCCGGGGGCTGGTCGCCCGCCGATGCCTTGGCCCTCTTCGCCACCCTCTGGGCCAGCGTCTCCCTGTCCCTGCGAAGATAAAGTCAAGTCACGAGCAGCAGTGTGGTCTGAAAAGGCGAAGGTGAAGAAGGGAAGATGCTTACTCATCCTCCATCTCCCCTTCCGCTGCCTTCCTCTTCCTCTTTGGGCTGAGGGACCCAAGATTAAAGACGACCTCCATGTCAACGTCTGTGGGAGGAGGAGAGGGGGATGGAGTCTGGCGGCGCTTGGACGAAGAAGAAGAAGCCCCTTTCTTCTTCGCCACCACAGTCTTTGCTGCCTTCTTCGCTGTCACAGCCCTCGTCTGGCGCACGGGCTCCCCCTGGGCCCCTTGTCGCGGCTCAGTCTTCCCGTGGTCGGAGGATCGTCGGACTCGGCCTCTTCCTCGGCCGACTCCTCGCCCACCTCCTAGACGAGAGGAGCCCCAGTGCTTGTGCCGCTGGCCTTCCCGGCAGCCTTCACCCACTGGGCGAGCTCCATCTCCTTCGCGGACACACTGTCCTCATCCTCCATGCCACCAGTGTTGCCTGCCTCTATGGCGAGCTGCGCCTCCACCACCCTAGCGGCGATGTAGTTGATCTCCGCCTGGGTGGTCTCCGCGATGAGCATCGGCTCCTCACGCTTGAAGTCCCCCGACAAGTTGTCGAAGAACTCATGCACCTCGTGTGCCGGGGGCGCGACCCAGGATGGGTCGAGGCCGTGCACGTTGAAGACCGGCATCATCTCAAGGATGGCGGCATGGCACATGTTGTTGCTCAATGGGAACACGCCTGGTGGCAACCCAAATAAGAGCCCCTTGGTGGTCTTGTTGGCCTTCGCGGCCCTGCCGGTCCTATCCACCCTGCCGTTGGCGAACACGTCGAGCTGGAAGAGCCTCTGGCAGTGATGGGCATGCCCCATCACCGTGAAGTTGTGCTTTAGGCCGGGGCTGAGCCTCATGATGTTGGCCGCCTTCCTGAAATCCCAGGACGACCTCCCCTTGTTGTGCAGCGAGGCGATTCGATGGCGGATGAAGTCCGCCCCGATCATCTCAAGGGTGAGCCTGGCCGTGGTGAGATGATGGATCCTGCCAACGACAATCAAGAGCTTCATGTCGTCGGGATTGACGTCACTCCAGTCATCACCGCGAAGCGGCGGGCTCTGGCGAACCCGACAGAATTCCGGTAGATTCTTCTCCTTGATCTAGCACCACCGACCCCGCCACTCTTCCCACCTCTCCTTGTGGGCACCCTCTGGATATGTGCCCTGCCCTTGAGCCCTCGCGATCTAGGAGATGCTCCCCGAGAGGGCGCCCCCTGGCTGGAGGCGAGGGGAGAAGTAGTGGCGGAAGAGCGTCGTGCTGGGAAGCACCCCAACGAAGCCCTCGCAGAGGTGGGCGAAGAGCGCCATGTACACCACGACGTTCGGCATGAGGTCCAGAAGACGGAAGCTGAAGGTACGCATGACGTCGTTGAAGAAATCGGAAAAAGGGGGGCAGAGCCCGCAAGAGAAGAAATCGACGAAGAAGGGATACCGATCGGGGCCGACATCACCGCAGTCGGCTGGGATGATGAGTGTGGCAGGGTGCCCCGTCGTCTCTGCCGCCCATAGAGGCCTGAAGACATCCTTGAGGTGGAACATGTCGACCGACGACGGGGAGAAGTAGGCGAACAGCGCTCGCCGCACCGCCGCCTCGTTCTCCGGCGCCTCCTTCTCCACGACATCCTTGGCCGCCCCTTTGCCCTTTCCCTTGCCGGTCTTGGGTGCCATGGCGACTGGGCGAAGGAAGAGGATCGAGAGCAATGGCGGCGCGGCAGAGACGAGCAGAGGCGAGCTAGAGGAGGAAGAAGATAGGGACGACAGTGCCGAGATTGGGGAAAATGTAGAGGGTAAATGAACAGCGCACCTGCGGTTATTCCTTTTTATGGTTAAGGCGCGGGCCGCCTCTTTACCATTTACTGCGACGTGACGCCTGCGTGTAGCAGGCTCCCCACGCATGCCCCCATGTCGCGCATGGCCCCCCACGTCGCGCATTCAACGCGTGTCGTGGGGAAGCGCAGCGGGCGGAAAAGTTACAGCGGTAAAAATCGGCCCGGCCTGCCCGCGCACCGTTCTGGGCCTAGCCAAACAACACATCGCGCTTATGTGTGGCCTAGGCCCGGGGGCTCCTGTCGGTGTACAGAAGTAGGGGTTCTACTTTGTACCCCTTTACCTGTGCACGGGCAGTCAGAGCCACGCCCACGACCACACTTAGCAGGGCAGGTGAGAGAAGCGAAAGCCACAAGACGATTAGTGCAGCGCCAAGACTGAAACACAAAGAGAAAGAGGGCGAGGCGGACTCCCCCGGTAAGACCCCTGCTGGGGCGGCCACCGCAGCCCCGGCAAGAGCCTTGCCGCGGCAGCGTGCCCAGCACCAGCGGATCACGCCACTCTTGAGCCCAAGGTTTCCAACACCATCAACCACATTGGAACCAAGGCTCGGGAGGCACCTCCATGGTGGCATGCAGATCTTTGTGAAGATCATTAACACAAACACAATATCAGATGAGGATCGGAAAACGAGACCTACGGCAACACCCTTACTAGGGACGATCGCAGTGCCGCGGCAAGACCCTTGCCGAGGACAACAGCGGGGCCGCGGCCAGGCCCGCACGCGTCAAGACCCCACCACCGTTCGCATGCAACGGCCAGCCCAGGTAGCCAGGCAGGCACCTGCATGGTGTCGTGCGGTCCCGAGGCCAACTCAGGAAGCACCTGTGTGGTGGCACGTGGGTCTTCGTGAAGACGCCGCTACCGCGCCACGTCAGCAGCCTGCCAGCCTACTGAAGGAAATATGCCCTAGAGGCAATAATAAAGTTATTATTTATTTCCTCATATCATGATAAATGTTTATTATTCATGCTAGAATTGTATTAACCGGAAACATAATACATGTGAGAATACATAGACAAACATAGTGTCACTAGTATGCCTCTACTTGACTAGCTCGTTAATCAAAGATGGTTAAGTTTCCTAACAATAGACATGAGTTGTCATTTGATTAACGAGATCACATCATTAGGAGAATGATGTTATTGACTTGACCCATTCTGTTATCTTAGCACTTGATTGTTTAGTATGTTGCTATTGCTTTCTTCATGACTTATAAATGTTCCTATGACTATGATATTATGCAACTCCCATTTACCAGAGGAACACTTTGTGTGCTACCAACTGTCATAGCATAACAGGGTGATTATAAAGGTGCTCTACAGGTGTCTCTGAAGGTACTTGTTGAGTTGGCGTATTTGTCACTCCGATTGTCGGAGAGGTATCTCTGGGCCCTCTCAGTAATGCACATGACTATAAGCCTTGAAAGCAATGTGACTAATGAGTTAGTTGTGGGATGATGCATTACATAATGAGTAAAGAGACTTGCCGGTAACGAGATTGAACTAGTTATTGAGATACCGACGATCGAATCTCGGGCAAGTAACATACCGATGACAAAGGGAACAACGTATGTTGTTATGCGGTTTGACCGATAAAGATCTTCATAGAATATGTGGGAGAAATATGAGCATCTAGGTTACGCTATTGGTTATTGACAGGAGACTTGTCTCGGTCATGTCTACATAGTTCTCGAACCCGTAGGGTCCGCACGCTTAAAGTTTGGTGATGATCGGTATTATGAGTTTTTGTGTTTTGATGTATCGAAGGTAGTTCGGAGTGCCAGATATGATCACAGACATGACGAGAAGTCTCGAAATGGTCGAGACGTAAAGATTGATATATTGGATGACTATGTTCGGACACCGAAAGTGTTTCGGGAGGTTTCAGACATTTACCGGAGTACCGGGGGGTTACCGGAACCCCCCGGGGAGTATATTGGGCCTAATCGGCCTTAGTGGGAGAAGAGGAGGGGTGGCCAGGGCAGCCGCGCCCCCTCCCCCTCTAGTTCTAATTGGAAAAGGAGGGGGCGGCGCCCCCCTTTTTCCTTCTCCTCCTCTCTTCCTTCCTTCCCTTCTGCTACTCCAACAAGGAAAGGAGGAGTCCTACTCCCGGTGGGAGTATGACTCCCCCCCTTGGCACGCCCTCCTTGGCCGGCCGCCTCTCCCCCCTTGCTCCTTTATATACGGGGGCAGGTGGGCACCTCTAGACACACAAGTTGGTCTATTGATCTCTCCCAGCAGTGTGCGGTGCCCCCCTCCACCATATTCCACCTCGGTCATATCATAGCGGTGCTTAGGCGAAGCCCTGTGATAGTAGCAACATCATCACCGTCATCACGCCGTCGTGCTGACGGAACTCTCCCGTGAAGCTCTGCTGGATCGGAGTTCGTGGGACGTCATCGAGCTGAACGTGTGCTGAACTAGGAGGTGTCGTACGTTCGGTACTTGGATCGGTCGGATCATGAAGACGTACGACTACATCAACCGTGTTGTGTTATCGCTTCCGCTTTCGGTCTACGAGGGTACGTGGACAACACTCTCCACTCTCGTTTCTATGCATCACCATGATCTTTCATATGCGTAGGAATTTTTTTGAAATTACTATGTTCCCCAACAGTGGCATCCGAGCCAGGTTTATGCGTAGATGTTGTATGCACGAGTAGAAACACAGATGAGTTGTGGGCAATACAAGTCATACTGCTTACCAGCATGCCATACTTTGGTTCGGCGGTATTGTTGGATGAAGCGGCCCGGACCGACATTACGTGTACGCTTACGCGAGACTGGTTCTACCGACATGCTTTGCACATAGGTGGTTGGCGGGTGTCAGTTTCTTCAACTTTAGTTGAACCGAGTGTGGCTACGCCCGGTCCTTGAGAAGGTTAAAACATTACTAACTTGACGAAATATCATTTTGGTTTTGATGTGTAGGTAAGAACGGTTCTTGCTCAGCCCGTAGCAATCACGTAAAACTTGCAACAATAAAGTACAGGACGTCTAACTTGTTTTTGTAGGGCATGTTGTGATGTGATATGGTCAAGACATGATGCTAAATTTTATTGTATGAGATGATCATGTTTTGTAACAGAGTTATCGGCAACTGGCAGGAGCCATATGGTTGTTGCTTTATTGTATGCAATGCAATCGCCCTGTAATTGCTTTACTTTAGCACTAAGCGGTAGTGATAGTCGTAGAAGCAATAGTTGGAGAGACGACAATGATGCTACGATGGAGATCAAGGTGTCGCGCCGGTGATGATGGTGATCATGACGGTGCTTCGGAGATGGAGATCACAAGCACAAGATGATGATGGCCATATCATATCACTTATATTGATTGCATGTGATGTTTATCCTTTATACATCTTATTTTGCTTTGATTGATGGTAGCATTATAAGATGATCTCTCACTAAATTTAAAGATAAAAGTGTTCTCCCAGAGTATGCACCATTGCCAAAGTTTGTCGTGCCAAGACACCACGTGATGATGGGTGTGATAATCTCTACGTTCATCTACAATGGGTGCAAGCCAGTTTTGCACACGCAGAATACTCGAGTTAAACTGGACGAACCGAGCATATGCAGATATGGCCTCGGAACACTGAGACCAAAAGGTCGAGTGTGAATCATATAGTAGATATGATCAACATAGTTAAGTTCACCATTGAAAACTACTCCATTTCATGTGATGATCGGTTATGGTTTAGTTTATTTGGATCACGTGATCACTTAGATGATTAGAGAGATGTCTATTGTAACGCCCCGGATTCGTTGCGCCAGGTGTCCCCCAGTTATTCGCCGTTGTGGCCATGTCATTTTCTTGCGTGTTGCATTTTTCCATCTCATCATCTGCATTGCATCCTCATGTTTTTCAAAACTTGCATCCGGTCCTTTCCCCCGTTGTCCGTTTCGCGATCCGACACTCCCACACGCGCCCGTTGCCCCTCTCAGACCTCGTTTCGTGAGTAGCATAAAAATGTTCTTGGAATGGGATGCAACTTGGCGTGTGGTCTTATTATAGTGTAGACAGAGCGCCTGTCAAGTTTCGTCGCATTCGGAGCTCGTTTGATAGCCCAACCCTTAAATACATAGTGGCACCGTTGCCGGTTTTTCGCCGGACGTTTCGGTCTCTAGAACTGTCGCCGGGCCTCTCTCTCCCTTCTCTCTGGCAGCCCAACTCCACTTCACAGCCCACTATCCACTCACCTAGACCCTCTCCGCTCCGAAGCCATCCGATGGCAATCGAACGGTCCAAAACAGAGCAAAACCCATAACCCTAGCCTCCTTTTCCTATAAAAGGAAGCCTCCCTTCCATTTTTGGCAGCAGCCAACCCCCCCCCTCCTCGAAATCCGCTCGTCACCGGCCACCTAAAAGGCGCCACTTGGCACTCAGCCATTGGCCAGCCGCCGCCGCGCCGTCGTCCTGCAGCCAACCAGGGGCTGCCACGCAACCCTTGGCCTCCCAGCGCCGCCCATGGCCCGACCGACCCATCCGAGGCCCGCCCCGGGCTGGTTCCGGGCCGAGCGCCGCCCGCGCCTGAGTGCCCGAGCCGCCTCGTCCCTCCTGCTCGATCCCATTTGGATCGGGAGGGCACCCACTTCGCCGCGCCGCTGCTCCACACCTCGCCGCCGTCCGGATCCGCCGCCTCGCCGGAGCTAACTCCGCCGCCGCCGAAGCTCCCGACCAGGGCGGAACCTCGCCTCCGTCTCCCTCCTCACCGTTCCGCGTCTCCCCCTCACCCGGATTCTCCTCTCTTCCCTGCATGGAACCACCACCACCGCCGCTTGTTGTCGTCGTCACCAAGCTGTCGTCGGCGTCCCCGCCTCGCCACCGGCCGGATCCGGTGCCCGAAGGCCCGATCCGCCCATTCCCGCAACCTCGGCCTCCTCCTAGCCTCCCTGCCGGCCGGCGCAGCCGCCGCCCTGCGCCATGGCCGTGCCTGCATGCACGCGCTCGCGTGCGTGCGAGCACACGCACGGCCACCGCAAGTGGGCTGCATGTGGGCCTTCCCCGCGGCCTTGGCCCACTGTGTCGCCAGGCCCAGATCGCCCCGGCCCAGTAGCCTCTTGGTGAGCACGCCCCCTCTAAATCCCGCCCCGGGCGACGTATAGTTACTAGGCGCTCACCTGTTTTATTTCTGGAAAAATTGCCAAAGTCCTTGAAAATTGACATTATGTGTGCATGTTAGTGATGCCATAACTCTCTGCTCGCAGCTCCATTTTCCATGTATCATATATCATAAAGTTCGTTGTGAGATGCTCTTCATTTCTTTACATTGTGCCATGTTTGTTTGAGGTCATCTTGATGCCCTAATTATCGTTGCAAGAGTGCTATATGATGTTAATCTGCTGAAACTCTTATAACTTGATGATTTGTTATTTTTGTTGCATTTTGTGTGTGCATCCTATGAGCATGAGCTCTACATGTGTTTTGAACTATGACATGCCATCTTTACAGGGGTGCCATCCATATATTTTTGTGAGTTGTGTAGTGAGTGCATAAAGCTTGTTAATTAGGGTACTTGCTGTTACTGTTTTGCTAGGCTGATTCTGCTATATTATGATGCTATGTAAACCTGCTGCTACAAGTCATTCTATGCATAATCTGGAGATGTTCACTAAGGATGTTTTGTTATACATTTCATTCTATATCCATCCATGACTCTGTTTGCATTTATAGCCTGCTGTAGCTTGTCTTAATATTGTTGTCAAGTTGCTAAATAATGTTGCTGTCAGCCTGTTAACATTAAGTTCAGTTTTGCCATGAGCTTTGCTAGTGATCCATACACCCTATGAACTTGATCTTGCCATGCTTAGCTTCATAAATATGTATTCTTACTGTTGGTCACCTTTTCATTCCATGTATTTCTCTGTGGTGAGTGGTACAAGCTCACCAACATGCTTACTTATCGTTGTTCCTGCCATGTTTGAATCTGTCATCATTTGCCATGTTTGCATGGGTTCCATCATATCTTCTGATCCTTTTTGGCTCATGGTCAGTAAAGGACTTTTGTTATATGCAATTAGTAGGTTCATGCCATGCCTTTCTTTGCCATGATAAGTTCCTGTAGCATGTTGTTTGATAGCTCTAAACATTGCAACCTGATGTTATTTCTGCTAAACCTGTAAACTGTTATTATTTGCAATTTTGCCATGTGTTTTTGAGCATGTTCTAGTGATTTCTGGAGATAGCTCAGTGTTCATGTTTTGTTATGCTTTACCTGTACATCATTTCCATGCCTTTTGTTCTCATGTTGGGGTGTTGTAGCATGTTGTTTTGATGCTTGCAATATGCCTTGTTGTTGTTCTAGACAGATTGTTGCTATTAACTTGTATAGTGTGTGTGTGTTGAACCGTTGCTCCGTTTTGAGTGTGCTCTATATGAAACTTGCTTAGAATTGCATCTAGTTTCATATTTTCATGTTGTATCCATGTCTTGAGTGTATTTGCTTGATGTTTGTATGCATTTTGCATTAACGCCATGTTTGACTTGTTTTGCTCATATCTTCTAGGCCGTAGCTCCGAATTAAATGAACTTTATATGTAACTTGACTACAATCTCGTGTAGATCATCTTGGTGTATCTTAACTTGCTGTTTAACAACTTGAACATAAGGTTTATTCAGATCTGGACCAATTTCGAAATTTCAATATGAGGACTTACCGGAATTGTTATATGTTGTTTCCGGCCTCATTTAAACTTCCTATGATGTGTTGCTCTTGTTTGCATCATATCTTGCCATGAGTAGCTTCTTGTAGCTTTGTCATGCATCATGCTTGTTGTGCATCATGTCTTGTCTATGTGTGGTGTGTTTACCATGTTGTGTGCTTCTTCTCAATAGTTCCCGTTTCGTTGCGATCGTGAGGATTCGTTCGTCTACGCTTGGTTCGTCTTCGTGGCTTCATCTTCTTCATGGACTCGTTCTTCTTCCTAGTAGGATTTCAGGCAAGATGACCGCTACCCTGGATCTCACTACTATCATTGCTATGCTAGTTTCTTCATTCTATCACTTTGCCACGCTTCCTATCATTTGCTCTTCAAGCATCCCAATTTGCCATGTCAGCCTCTAACCTTTTCACCCTTCCTAGCAAACCGTTGCTTGGCTATGTTACCGCTTTTCCTCAGCCCCTCTTATAGCGTTGTTAGTTGCAGGTGAAGTTTAAGATTGCTCCATGATGGATAGGATTATGTTGGGATATCACAATATCTCTTATTTTAATTATATGCATCTATATACTTGGTAAAGGGTGGAAGACTTGGCCTTATGCCTGGTGTTTTGTTCCACTCTTGCCACCCTAGTTTCCGTCATACCGGTGTTATGTTCCTGAATTTTGTGTTCCTTACGCGGTTGGGTGATTTATGGGACCCCCTTGACAGTTCGCTTTGAATAAAACTCCTCCAGCAAGACCCAACCTTGGTTTTACCATTTGCCTCACCTAGCCCTTTTTCCCTTG